>NC_069802.1:11127500-11442500 GCF_027406575.1 Nycticebus coucang
CTGCTCTAGTTAACAGTCTCTCAGGGTGCAAATTATCCAGAGTAGGCTATTTGCAGTCTGGGTCTCATGCTTCTATATTCAGCTTGATTCACACGTCGATCAGGATTTCACCCTCATTCCAGTTTATATTCTTAACCCATCTTTTCAGCCCCCGTCTAAAGACAGAGCCACTTCTCTCAACATGAAGGAAGGGAGCCAACATATATTATGCACCTACTGTGTTCTCCAGGCACTGTTTGATGTCAGGCCCTCCTCATTTTAGTGAAATACAGATTTCACAGGCTGGGCGCTGTGGCTCACACCTGTAATCCCAGCACTCTGGGAGGCCGAAGCAGGTGGATTGCCTGAGCTCAGGAGTTTGGGACCAGCCTGAGCAAGAGCGAGAACTAAGAGCAAGAACCCGTCTCTTAACCAAGCCAGGCATTATGGTGAGTGCCTGTAGTCCCAGCTACTTGGGAGGCTGAACCCAAGAGTTGGAGGTTATGAGCTGTGACGCCACGTCATTCTACCGAGGGCAACACAGTAAGACTGTCTCCAAAAAAACAAAAATTCATATTTCAAACCCTACTACAAAGAAGTAGCCAGTGACCCAGAGAATTCAATTGAGGTCTTTCTTTCCAATCCCTTGGTTTCCACTAACATTTTTAAAAATCCAGTATTGGGCAGCGCCTGTGGCTCAGTGAGTAGGGCACTGGCCCCATATACCAAGGGTGGCGGGTTCAAACCCAGCCCCGGGCCGAACTGCAACCAAAAAATAGCCAGGCTTGGTGGCGGGCGCCTGTAGTCCCAGCTACTTAGGAGGCTGAGGCAGGAGAATCACCTAAGCCCAAGAGCCGGAGGTTGCTGTGAGCCGTGTGACGCCACAGCACTCTACCGAGGGCAGTAAAATGAGACTGTCTCTACAAAAAAAAAAAAAAATCCAGTATCTTCTCACTGGGGCCCAGGGCTGTGCTGGTTTTCATGCCCGGATGGGAACTTTCTTTGTCTTGTAGCCACCTGTCTTGCAGTCAGTTGATCTGCTATTTCCCAGCTTACCCAGGTCCTTGAAGAATTTCCAGCCAGGCACAGGGGGTCATGCCTATAATCCTAGCACTCTGGGAGGCCAAGGTAGGTAGATTGCCTGAGCTCAGGAGACCAGCCTGAGTAAGAGTGAGACCCCATTTCTAAAACTAGCCGGGCGTTTGTGGTGGGCGCCTGTCGTTGCAGCTACTTGGGAGGCTGAGGCAAGAGGATGGCTTGAGCCAAGAGTTTGAGGTTGCTGTGAGCTCAGCCCCCACCTGACCCACTGCAGTTCACTCTACTACAGACCACAGCACTCTACTGAGTGACAAAGTGAGGCTCTGTCTCAAAAAAAAAGAATTTCCACAAGTTAACCACAGAGAAAAGTGCCCCCCTTCTTAAAAAGTGCCCAGTTTTCTAATTCTCCATTTTCAACACACACCTATCTCCCTTAACCTCATCTATGCAAATTCCATCTCACTTCATATCCTAGCTTCTTGCCTCTTCTCAGCACCAATATTACTATAAATAATACCCATCTCATTAAACAACAAAAATTGTAAAATGGAAAACCTAGTCGTCCTACCCCACCAGAGAATGTGTGGTCGCCACTCAGCTCCCTCCTTATGGAGGTCCAGTCGCTGCTAAAGGCAGTTTCCATGTTTTCGCTCATTTACTGTTCACAGCAACACTCTGGGGCAAGTCTTGCTAGACACTTCACAGACACAGAGTGGTTAAGTCACTTTCTCAAGGTCACACAGCTCCTCAGATTCTGAGCTGCCATGTGAACCCAGACCAAGTCTGTCCCCTTAAGCCGCCTACACACACCGCTGCCTGTTCCTTTCCCATTTCTTCCTTCATCTTGTCTTTCCCCGCCACCCCGCCTTTCCTCCTGGCCTTATCAGCTTGAAAGGTTTGAAGCCTTTTAGTGTCAGTGGGAGCAGTTAAAGCCCTTCCTTCCATCTGGTTGGTAAACTAACCCGTGGTCATCTGCGTGTAATCTTTCCACCCTCAGCTGTCCTGAGCTGCCTCTGTCCCTGACGGGGGTTCTTTTCATGCTGTCAAATAGCTTCTCAGCCCCCACCCGACCCACTTCAGTTCACTCTACTACAGGCCTCAAGTGGCCAGACAGCTGCTCCCCAAATTTCTCAGAGTTCAGCACAAACTCCACGTACTCTCCCCCCACCCCAAGACGTGGTTGTTCTCAGCGGTGGGCACGGTGTTACCATTTGGGAAACATTCCTTCCTACAGTAATTCTACACCTCTGCCCAGAATAAAATGATTCAAATGATAATAATTAACAAGTAACCCAGGACTGCAAATTACTGAAATAGTCAACTGTGCAAAAGGAAATTATTATGGAGAGGGCGTTGGGAGAGCAAGGATTGGATTATGGGAAGGCAGACAATTGGAAAATACAGCCATAAGAAATCATTGGGGAAAGGAAAATAAAGAGAAATAGTGTGACAAACTTGGCTGTGACTTTAAATACGTCGCTGTCTTCCCCACTTCTCACAAATATGGTTGTGATTTAAGAGAACTTTTTTTTCAGACCTGACTTGTATTTTTTCACACCAGTACAACAATTTATGGGGCAAGGTGGGCCCTGGGGGAAAGTGTTATGTTATATAAACACATGCTGGCCTGCTTTTCCGACTTGTCCAAATGACGTTACTGGGTATTTTTTTAATTTCTAGAAGAAAATATTTTACAGCCGATATGATTAGTAAACCAGATTAAAATATACATCAAGGATCATTTCATATCAGGATTAATACCAGAAGGTTAGTATTAGCAAAAGTTTTAAATTTATCATGGCATTGCAGACAAGCACTGTGTAACATCCTCCCAAGCACCATCTGTTTCTGCTCTCTCTGGCCTAAGGGATCTATAAAACTACTGAAGGAAATTAAAGTTAAGGAACAAGCATGTGTTTTACAGAATCTCAGATCTCTTGATTGAGGTTTGTAAAGGCTTTCTGAAAAACAATAAAATTCTTTGTTGAACCCTTTGGTGTCACCTCTGTAGGAAGGGTATTAATAAACTACATTAGCGATATGATTTTCGTAAATTGTGCTGTGGCCTATTTTACCCGACATAATAAATTACTTTTCATAGGCGGAATTTCCTGGTTAAAATACTCCTTATTCACCTATCAGCTTTTAATTGCCTGGATAGCCTGGAATATTTATGGGTCAGCAGACGGCCGTTGTTGATGGGTGGGGTGGTGTTAGATATGATGGGGCTTCCCCCCACTGTGTTTAGCCAAGTAGCCGGGGTGGGAGGGAACAACTACCCAGAACTCTGTCAGATGTTCTTCAATGAGCCGACGATCGCGAGCCCATCCAGTAAAATGTGCCATTGGTCCCAGTCTCAGGGCCCTGACAGTAAATGGGACAGGCAGACCTCCGCAGTTCTAAAAGCAACTGGCTGATGGCCACTTCTAAGCCCATTTTGTAAGAAGTGTAGATAGAAAAGCTAAGAGGGAAAGGGAGATGTGATGCAGCAAACGTCATCGTGAATCAGAACATCTGCGCTCACCTTACAGTTAAAGCTGTCCTCAGAGTCATCACGAGAATTGGCGTTGCTCGTTGTGGACACAGCTCCCTTTCCTACAATATATAGCAAATGTATGTTGAGTGTCTTGTGTGTACCGGGTTCTGTGCTAGGCACTGGAAGATATAAAGATGGACGGAATGGGTCCTTGCCCTGGAAGGATCTCATTGCTGTTGATGGGCATGGATGTCATAGACATGAGAGGTGACGAGGGGTACCCAGATGTGAAGGCAGTGAGCAGGGCGTGGAAGCTGAGCGAAGCCTGCTCGTGGGATGGCAGAGCTTTAACCGTCAGCTCCGGAGTCAATTCATGCTCGCTTCATTCATTCCATAAATGTGTGTGGAGAGCTTCATCAGCGCCAGGCCCTGTTTCTAGACACCAGGTTGATTAGGCAGGATCCTCATTGCATTTCAGACCGAGGGGACTAGAGTGAGAAATAGTCGCTAAGCCAGTTGACAAATGGCTAAATGAGGAATGGTAAACATCATTTCACAAAGTGGTAAGTGGTAGGAAGAACAGAGGTGATATGACAAAGGACAGGACTGTAATCTGTGCTCTCAGAAGGTCTTTGTGAAGTTGGGACAGAACTCAAATGATGCAGGGGCACCTGTTGTATGAAGAAGAGCTTTTTAGGCTCAAGGAGCAGCAGGGACCCCTGCTCTAAGGGAGGAATGAGCTCTTCCATTCAAGAAAAAGGCCAGTGGCTGGAGCAGCGTAGGCTGGAGGGAGCACTCTGAGATGGGTCAGTGAGGTGGCTGAGGCCAGACCATCACCCTCCCCAGCCCGGGAGCCACTGCAGCTGAGTTCAACAGGCCAAGGGTTCTATCATAAATACTCATAAAGGAGATTATAAATGGCATTGTGCTTTCCGTTTCACTAAAGCTCGTAACTGGATGTAATTCCTGCATTTCATCATGCGTTGATGAAACCTTATTCTAAGTTATCACATAAACTCCCTAGTATGTTTCATCCAAAGCCAAAGTCATGTTATGGCATATTTCTACTGTTTTAAGATAACTGTATTAACTGTGGATTAAACAAGATTGAAACTTATTTCTCTCCTATGTAGAAGAAGCCAAGTGGGAGGCAGGTCATCTTGGACCAGTGTGGCACCGGCACAGTCATCACTGCCAACCCTGGTGTCCGACCTCTTAGTCCAAAATAGCTGCCGAGGCTCTACCATTTCACCAGCATTCCACTCAGTGAGAGAGGGGAGAAAGATTAACCCTTTCTGATGTCTGGCTCCTTCCTAGATATCACCACTGCATTTCCACTTTGATCTCATTGGCCAAAAGCTAATCACATGGCCACAACCAGCTGCAACTAGACAGCCAGAGGAAGGTAGTCTTTCAACTGGAGGAAAAGTGTCCAGCCAAGGATCAAAGTAATTGCATCTAAAGAAGACAGGGGAAAAGAAATAGGCTGGAGGGGGCAACTAAAAGTCTCTGCCATGGAAGTCAGCCATTTTTCTACATAGCCCATATAACAGCTTTTATGTTTTTCTGTAGCTAAGTGCTTTTTTTGAAGTTTTGAGTTGTATAAAAATCATTTCTACATCCTTAAAATATAGGTCATTGTGTTTTGCGGACTGAATAACTATAATAGTAATCAAGCTGTTGATGCCTTATGAGATAGCATTTTAAAGTATCAGACAGAAAATAGTGGCTCATGCCCATAATACTAGCATTTTTGGGAGGCTGAAGCAGGAGGACTTCTTTTTTTTTGTAGAGACAGAGTCTCACTTTATGGCCCTCGGTAGAGTGCCATGGCCTCACACAGCTCATAGCAACCTCCAACTCCTGGGCTTAAGCGATTCTCCTGCCTCAGCCTCCCGAGCAGCTGGGACTACAGGCGCAGGAGGACTTCTTGAGGCCAAGAGTTCAAGATTAGTCAAGTACCATAGTGAGATCGCATCTCTACAAATTATAGAAAAATAAGCCAGGCTTGGTTGCAGGTGCCTATAGTCCCAATTGCTCAGGAGGCTGAGGCAGGAGGATCACTTGAGCCCAGGAGTTTGAGGTTGCAGTGAGCTATGATGATGCCACTGCACTCTAGCCAGGGTGACACAACAAGACAATTGTCTCATCACAAAATCATAAAATCCTATAAGAATGAATGACATAACAAGTGAAAGTATTGACTGTTGATAATTAGATACCCTGCCTTACACAATTTATCAGTAATATCAGAACATTTTGAAGTTATTCTCCTAATGAAAAATATTCTATTCCTAATTCTCTTCATTTTTCTATTACTTTTAAGTTTCTTAAATAGCACAATAAAGAAGATTAAAATAAACTGAAACAAATTCTGTTCTTAATTATTTTTACTATTCTGGGAACTGTATTCCTACAAAATAATGTTTCAGAGCCACACGATTTCTAGTGCTCTTGAGATGCTTTTCTGCAAACACTATTTTCTTGGGCCAGTTCAGTTCTCAGTATGCATTGAGATATGCCTACTGAGTCAGGTTTTACTATATTTTTGTTTGCTTGTTTGTTTTTGAGACAGTCTCACTGTCTCAGTAGAGTGCTGTGGCATCACAGCTCACAGCAACCTCAGACTCTTGGTCTCAAGTGATTCTCTTGCCTCAGCCTCCCCATTAGCTGAGACTACAGGTGCCCGCCACAACGCCCAGTTTAGTTTTGCTATATTTGGAAAAAATGAACTTCTGATTGATCCAGGTCCCAACTAGCTCTTCTTGCTTTTCCTCCGAGCACCTTTTCAGTCATTTATTTTCTCGTTACTCATGTCAGCAGAGGACACAAGTGCAGAAGTTGTTTCTAGCAGGATCCAGCTAGATCCGGATGTTCCTTCTGAGCTACACGGGGAGACCACCCCTCTTCTAGCCCCTCGTCACCCACCCCCCCAAAAAAATGTCCAAGGGAAAGAAGCACATAAACATTGTGAGCTGGCATCTAATTTGCATATTTTCTAAAATGTTTGTTTATTTGTTTGGGATAACCCAAGCCAAGGGTTTTCTTTGTCTCTGAGTAATCAAAAGCTGCTGAGGATAATTGCAAACATATTGGGGTTTATCTGAAACACCCTTCCCCTTGGTTATTTTTTGGGTGTTCTGCCCAGTCTGTTTTTATACAGAAATTAATAAGTTTTCTTCTGTAAGAGCCCAATTCAGTTTGATTCAACCGATGTTTATGGGGTGCCCATGTGTCAGGTGTCAGTGGGTCAAAAAGTTAATAAAGAGAGTCCATCCTGAGGAGTTTGTGTGCCATGGAGGAAGCCAACAGATAGTTAAGACATAAGATGCTAATTATTGTGATGCATAATAGTTATCAGAGGGGAGGGCACTCTACCCAGGAGCTGTCGTTTGGAAAGGTTCCTTGTTACTACTGTTTCCTAGGCTATGAGTGTAAGAAGGGCTTTCCAAGTAGAGAACAGCCCAAGCAAGGAAATAGTTTGGTGTTGCTGAGGCAGAGAATGGTTAGAGCTGGAAAGCACAAAGATGAGCAAAGAGCAGGTCACAGAAATGTCATCACTATCATTACTTTAAGCCATGGCAGAGACCTTTCCATTATGGAATGCACAGTATTCCAAAGAGTGTCTACGTGAGTCTCTGGAATATAAATCAGGAATATCTATCACATAATACAATTTGAAATGGGTAAGAATTCTTTTCAGCTAAAATAAGACACAGTATAAACAGCTCTTAATGATAAGCCCCAGAACAGAGACTTGCTATTGCATTCCTGTCTTTTGGCTTTCTAGGAGGGATGTTTTGAGTCAGACCAGCCAGGAGGTGCCGCCACTGAAGGGTTTCAGTGGAAGTTCACGTTGTCAGGCTGAAGTTCAGATGAGCATGGAGTGTGGCTCTGGTTAACAGGTACACAGTGGTGAATTCACCACTCAGTGGAGCCCGGTGGTGCTTCTGTACCACGACTCAGGCCTTTGGGAACAGCCTTTGCAGGGTCACACCATGGTGTCTCACGGGCCTGGAACGCATAGATAACTTGAGAAATGTTTGCAAGTTTAAATTCAAATGATATAACTTTTTGGAGTCTGAAAGCTGAGTTGGTTTTGACGAGTCCCTGGGAAGTTGCCATCCATCAGCGTAACATTGCCAGGAAAGGGCTCACTGGCATCCTAGTTATATAAAATTTCTGTTTTGCTATAAAAATATAGATGTTACAGTCGTAGGTTTCATCTCACAAGTAATCTAGAGTATCTTTGTGTCTCAAGTTCAATGAATAAGGAGATCTTGCAATCCACTGAGATCACGTAACAGGGAAAGGGGGTAAGGAGAAAAGTGCCCAGGAGATGGGACGGAACTCGGAATACAGTAACATAGTGCGCGTTTTCCAAAGAAATATCTACCTAATCGGGAACAGGCAAAGCCTTGAGAAGTAGCAGGGAGGAAGGAACCACAATTTGGAAAGATCTAGAAAGTTTGTATGAAAAGCAAACAATACCTGCAAGTTAACCATCAAAGATTTTTTGATGACAAGGATAACGATGACTTTTTGAAGAAGATGCTTCCTGAGGAGACCCAAGAGGATTAACTGAAACAGGTGCAGACAGGAGCAGTTAGTAATAAATGACCTCATTACATGGCAGATGGCTTTAAAAGAGAGAAAGGTGGGAGCTGTGTGTTTGGGGGGAGCACCACAGGGTAATAAAACCATCTCTAAGGAGTCCCTCAACCAGGATGTTTCAAAGGAGGCAGAGTAACAGATTTGGGGCTTTTCTCTAACTTGTTAACTCCCTTGGAAAAGCACTCAATCTTCAAAGGTTCATCAGTGTAGCCTTTCTACAGGGGAGAAACCTAAGGCAGGTATGTGTATGGCTAGTAGGAAGAAAACTAGAAAACTTTACAAAAATGATAGAATTATAAAAATGAGTTAAATTTTAAAAGATAACCTTCTCTAAATAGAATCATTATTGAATTGACAGTTTATCCCAATAGTGAGCCATTGGAGAGAAATAAAAAATTCCTAGGCTCTGGATTATAATCCTAAATGTAGAAAAAGAGGTTAGGACCTGACTGAATGAAGATTGTAGTTTTATTATATGGTCAGTGAAAATTGATGATTTTTTTTCCCTTTTTAAATAAAATTTATAGGCTCGGCACCGGTAGCTCAGTGGTTTGGGTGTCAGCCACATACACTGAGGCAGGTGGGTTGGAACCCGGCCCAGCCTGCTGAACATGACAACAACAACAACAAAAATAGCCAAGTGTTGTGGTGGAAATGCCTATAGTCCCAGCTACTTGAGAGGCTGAGATAAGAGAATCGCTTAAGCCCAAGAGTTTGAGGTTGCTGTGAGCTGTGACACCACGGCGCTCTTCTTGGGGTGACATAGTGAGGCTCTGTCTCAAAAATAATAATAATAATTTATAATAAAAAATTTCTAATAACTTAATAAGTCGATGATTTATATATTTCAACAAATACATATCAAAGCAGTATTCTACTTGCTATGGATACAAGCAAGCAGGCAAGAAAGAAAATGCCTACCCTGAGACGTTTATAATAATAACTAACAGCAATAATTCAATGACTCCAAGAAAAGTATGATTCCTGGGAGTAATAAAAGTTTTGTTTTAGTTTTTGAAGGTAGGGAAGAGATGAAGAATGGGCAAAACAATGAAATATCATTCAGCCTTAGAAAGGCACGAAGCTGACTCACTTACTACGTGGATGAACCCTAGAGACGTTATACTAAGTACAGCACACACGAATAATTCCCCAGACACGCAGACTTACAAGACTCATATTCAGAGACACAGAACTCAGAGCAATCATTTAAAAAAGTCACGTCTTGACACCTTTGCTTAGTCCTCCGGGGTCTGTAGGAAAAACCAGTCTTACAGCTGTGTCCTGACCCAAGGTGGTCTGTCCTCTGGAAGGCCAGCTTTCCTTGGAGTCATTGAATTATTGCTATTAGTGATTATTATAAACTTCTCAGGGTAGGCATTTTGGCCTGTCCTGTGTCTGGAAGACCAGCTGTTAGTACAGACTGGGGTAGAGTAGTTTAGCATAGTTAGCTTTTAATACATAGTGATCAGCTTTTTTAATTTTTTTTATTGTTGGGGATTCATTGAGGGTACAAGAAACCAGGTTACACTGTTTTTTTGTTTTGTTTTTCTTAAGACAGAGTCTCACTCCATCACCTGGGTAGAGTGCCATGATGTCATAGTTTCATAGTTCACAGCAACCTCAAATTCTTGGGCTTAAGAGTTCGTCTTGCCTCATTCTCCCGAGCAGCTGGGACTAAAGGCACAGCTATTTTTTCTATTTTTAATAGAGATGGGGGTCTCACTCTTGCTCAGACTGGTCTTCAACTTCTGAGCTCAAGCAATCCACCTGCCTCGGCCTCCCAGAGAAGGGCTAGGAATACGGGTGTGACCCACTGTACCCAGCCTGATCAGCCTTTTTAACAGAAAAGACGATCTACGTTGATAAAAGATGGCTAGGTTACTGAACCTCTTCCCTCTCCGAGGAGGTGAATATACAGTGGTACCTCCATGCCAGAACGCAAGAAAATCTAGCCAACTGTAACCACCCCCTCAACAGATTCCCCAGGATTTATGTTTTTGACTTAATCTCTCCAAATACTAGTTTGTAGGGACTTAACCTACCCAATGGTTATTTACTGGCCATTTGCTTGGCACTTGGGTTGTGAGGATTAATCCAGATAGTTTTTCCTCTTACAGAGAGCATAGTCTAATAACAAGATAAAGACCAACCAGAAAACGGGTAATAGGTGCTGACATAATGGAAGCCCAAAGTAGTGTTGTTGGAGGAGTCTAGACCTGGCAGAGAGGAAACAGTCACCCGAACACTGGAGGTAGAAGAGGAAGAGGTTTTATTTCAGCCGGCAGAGCCATGGCGGACTAGAATCCGAAATGGCCGAGCTCCCCATCAACTCTGTCCCTGTCTTTTTATTGGACTTACAAGTAGGCAGACAAAGGAATTACCATATTATTTCTCATTGGAGATGTCAGATCATGCACAGGGTATACAGAAACACAAGCAAGCAGCAAGTGTTCCGTTTCAAGGACCAGGAAGCCAAGTTTTACAAATTCTTAAATGCTGGGTTACCGTGGAGAGGCCCTTGCAGGTGTGTCCCTGGGCATCTGGGAGGAGCCCTTTGTTCTTCCAGACCTCACTCTTCCTGGTATCCTCTCTCAGATGACTGACCCAGTCTAAGGAAGGAAGGAAGAACTGATGTGGAAATTGAAGGACGAGTAGACATCACAAATGCAAGGGCCCAGGGACAAGAGTGAACACGGGCACCTTCCAGGAACTGAAGCCCATTATGTGTTATAAAACACAGGGCTGGGGGCGGTGCCTGTGGCTCAGTGAGAAGGGCGCCAGCCCTATACACCAAAGGTGGCAGGTTCGAACCTGGCCCCAGCCAAACTGCAACAAAAAATAGCCAGGCACTGTGGCGGGCTCCTGTAGTCCCAGCTACTCGGGAGGCTGAGGCAAGAGAATCGCCTAAGCCCAGGAGCTGGAGGTTGCTGTGAGCTGTGATGCCACAGCATTCTACCGAGGGCAAAATGTGAGACTCTGTCTCTAAAACACACACCCACACACAGGGCTGTCTTGAGAGATGATGCTGCAGGAGCACTCTAAAATCAGATAGGAATGTGATGCCATTGAAAGGGTTTAAGCCAGGAATTCCTAAAATCGAGTTTGCCCTTTGGAAGTGTTCCTCTGGCTGCAGTATGAATGGCTACCCGTGGAGTATTTCTGGAGTCAGTAAGACCAGCTAGGAGGCTATCGTAGGAGGACAGGCGAATTTTTTGGACTAGTATAATGGTGGCAGGCAGGCAAGATGTGAGTGAATTTGAAGATATTAAAGCCCAGTGGAAACCAACATATCGCATGTTAGTGTAAAGAGGAGATTCAAGAGGGTAAAGTTTCTGCCCTGGGCAGCCAGTGATGAGGCCATTTTCTGAACAGGCTGTCTGGAGAAGAGCAGGCTTTGGGAGGAAGACTGCTGTGTTCTGTCTGGGACATGTTAGGTTCAAGTTGCCTACGTGACATCCAAGAGGAGCTGGACAGTCTGTGTTTAAGTTCAGGCGAGCACTCTAAGCCACGGGTGGAGATCTGTAGCTGTTTTCTGTGTCGACGGTAAAGGAAACTTTAAATCCTCCTAGGGAGAGTGTTTGTGTGGTAACAGAAGACTCCTGAAAGAATACCTGGGTATTTTACCTTACTGTTTTTTCAGGATTTCCAACAATCAGTTTTTGGGTTTGCTTGCCTTTTTTTTTTTTTTTTTTTTTTTTGCAGTTTTTGACTAGGGCTGGGTTTGAACCCGCCACCTCCGGCCTATGGGGCCGGCGCCTTACTCCTTTGAGCCACAGGCGCCACCCTGGGTTTGCTTGCTTTAAGAGACAGGGTCTCACTCTATTGTCGCCCAGGCTGGAAGGCAGTCGCACTAACATAGCTCACTGTGACCTCTAATTCCTAGGTTCAAGCAATCTTCCTATCTCAGCCTCCCACATAGCTCGCTAGGACTACAGGTGCACAGGGTCTCACCAAGTCACCCAGGCTGGACTCAAACTCCTGGCCTCAAGCGATACTCCTGCCCAGTCGCTGAGACTACAGGTTTGAGCCGCAGTGCCCTTGTTATCTAATAATTACGACCTGTGAACAGCATCTTTAACAGCTTAGATAATAGTCACTCATACAGATGTACATGTCCTAGACCAACCAGGTGAGGTCCTGTTAGCTTTGGCTAATATTTGCTTATTTAAAGAATCCACAAGAATGTTTTCATTCCCCAGAATTCGTTGTGTGGGATGTTAGTAAGCTATATATGCGGAAAAGTGTTCCATGATTGATGAACACATTTGGGAAACCTTGCTTTAAAAAACTTCCCAGGTGGGTCTTTACTCTGACGGCTGTAAGCCTTAACTGTGCTACTCAGCTCTGTGACTGTTCAGAAAAGTGCTGCCAAAGGGCCCTTCTTAGGGGGAGATGCTGTCAGTGCTATTGACCAGAGGACGGTTTCATGAGACACTAACCTATAAGCAAAAGCTGTGCCTGCCTTTAACACACAGTTCAGAAAATGAATCCTCAAATGAACGGGAATAAATGTCTGTCCTAGGTGCACCATTACCAAACACCTTTACCTTTTTTTTCTTTTTTTTTTGGGGGGGGGGGGTTTTGGCCGGGGCTAGGTTTGAACCCGCCACCTCCAGCATATGGGACCAGCGCCCTACTCCTTGAGCCACAGGCGCCTCCCACCAAACACCTTTACCAAAGGCTGGTGCTTTGCTGGTGGGAATATATAGTTGTGACAAGCACCTGTTCCACTATACAGACAAGACTGCCCCCTACCCAGCCCCCATGCTGCCAAACTGTGTGGAATTTTAAAATCTGACCTAATTTGCTAGTGTTTCACTGACTACAGAGAGGCTCACACTTTCGCCTGTCACTGATTGCTTGCTACTGCTTTTGTGAGTATCTTTCCAAGTCTTTTGCCTATCAGGATTGCAGCTGTTCTTATAAAGAATTTAAACAGGGGCGGCGCCTGTGGCTCAAGGAGTAGGGTGCCAGCCCCATGTACCAGGGGTGGCAGGTTCAAACCCAGCCCTGTTCAAATATGCAAAAAAAAAAAAAAAAAGAATTTAAACGGGCTGTTTTTAGGATCAGGTATTAACACCAAATTTTGTGCATTTGCAGTAGTATTCTCCCAGTTTCTTGTCTACCATCATTTACTTTTTAGCGAAGCTTTTTTGAACATGTGGAAATTCTACATTTTTGTGAATCAGTCTTTAAAGCATTTCCTTTTGTAGTATTTTTTTACCATTTTTAGGCTTCAAACACCATGTATAAATCTTTGTCCAGATGCTTAATTAGTAAATACTTCTTGGATTTTGTTGTTGTTGTTGCCATCATTAACTCTTAACCCCTCTGGAAGGTATATTCATTAATCCGCTGGCTCCACAAAAATAATTATAATTAATAAAGTTTTGAAGCACTGTTTTCTTTTTTTTTTTGGTCGGGGCCAGGTTTGAACCCACCACCTCCAGTATATAGGGCCGGCACCCTACTCCTTGAACCACAGGTGCTGCCCCATGAAGCACTATTTTCTGAATAGTTTTTCCTTTCCAGATTAACATATTCTGCCTGAATAGTCACTAATAATTTGTATAAAAAAAATACTTTTTTTCCATGTATTAAATCAACAAATTGAGAAGAATGATGCCTTTTCAGGGATCAGTGACTTTGGCCTGAGTTTCAGTATTGCATTTCAAAATATTAGACAAGGCAAGCATATATTGTGGCATTATTGTGATGAGAATCATAACATTTATAAACTGGCGTTTAGCTTGATATTATGATAAAAATTATTTTCCTTGAAGCTCATGAGGCAGAGCACTGGAATGAACAACAGAATAGAGTATTTAAAGAAATCTGAAAATTGGAAAAGGGAAAGTTGGTTAATAATCCAGGGTGTCAACTGATGAAAGCAGCCGCTCCACCGTCATCAGGGTTGATTCTTACAATCCACAGCCGAGGAAACAAGCTGAGACATTGCATCCTCAGAGTCCAGTAGTTGGGAAGAGCAGAGCCAGGCCTACCTCCAGGGCCGTATATCACCAGACCTGCTCCAGCTGGGGTCCAGAGATGTAGTCTTAAGGCTCCGCAAAGGGTCTTCTTTTTTTTTTTTTTTGTAGAGACAGAGTCTCACTTTATGGCCCTCGGTAGAGTGCCGTGGCCTCACACAGCTCACAGCAACCTCCAACTCCTGGGCTTAAGCAACTCTCTTGCCTCAGCCTCCCGAGTAGCTAGGACTACAGGCGCCCGCCACAACACCCAGCTATTTTTTGGTTGCAGTTTGGCCGGGCCGGGTTTGAACCCGCCACCCTCAGTATATGGGGCCGGCACCTTACCGACTGAGCCACAGGCGCCGCCCAGGGCCTTCTTTTTTAGAAGGCATCTATACATTATTCAAAAGTGAGAGTCACAGCATGCCGCTCTGACATTTATAGCATAAATGTTGAGGCAGACTTAAGAACTGCAACACTAAAGGTTTAGAAGCAGGTGGCACATCTGAATTATGTCTCCTACAAGACTAAAGTTGGGCTCATCAAAGGCGAAGCAGTGTTCCCCTCTGGTGTGGGAATGTAGGTCCTGGCCCATCAGATCAAATCACCCGCATTGTGGGTAAGAAGGTTAAGCCCCTATCTGATCAAGTCCCTTGGCTTGGCCAGATGCACAGAAACTTGTATTTTCTGGAATGTTCTTTCTCTGCAAAGTTTACGAGGAAATTTCGGAACAATTCTGCTGTGGCAAGTTGCGTTTTCAGGCAGCATTGATTTATTTGTGAAGCCCAAGTCGTGAGATGTTGAGCCAGCCTCACTCTGCAGGGACAAGGGGTCACTTGTTCCCCACACAGGGCCTGTGCCCTCCAGAGTCCTCCCGTTGCTGTGCCCTGGGCCATCCCCTCTCTCGAGTCCCCCTGGGGAGCCACTTTTATGGCAGATTTGGTTTCACAGGGGAAGGAGGGGGAGCCCCTTGGCTTGGCCCACCAATCTCCCACATTAGAAGCAATTTGTAAACCGCACTGGGAGGAAGCCCCAGTTCTCCCCAAACAGGCTGCTCCTGTCACTGCCATTGTCTGCAGGATCTTTCGCCTTTTCCCAGCTGACCTGCCTTCCAGTGGGGAGATGTGAAAAGTTAGAGACAAAACTGGTTTCTACAGAGTGAGGGGAGCTTTCTTGTACAGAAAGGAAGGAAATACCTCTGTGGGATTTTACTTTTTTTCCCCCCTCTCTTCATCCAAAAAATACAAAGAGACTCTCTGTCTTTAAGGTGAATGTCGGCTTTAAATCTTTCGGGTTTGGATTAACTCTGAAAAAGAAAAAAACAATCTGACAGGCTTTCAGATATGACGCAGAAAAACTTTTTTCCCCTCAATTCATGTTCATTTGTAAAGCCAAAGGCTGGTGGAGTGAATAGTGGGGGCTCTGGGCTGCTCCATTCATAGTTAGCATCACAATGGTCAGAGTTGGCTGCCTCCCGTCTCCACTACTTGGGCCTTCTCCCCCAGTGGAAATTCAATACAAGGTGGTAAAGGCAAAAAGAAATCTTTCTTCTCTTGTCCCCCCCAAATTAAAATATTTTAAAATGAAACCAAGTCAACACGGTATTTTCCATTACATGACTTAGAATCTTATTTTACCTTCCCCCTCTCCCCCAGAAGGAAAAAGAAATTGCTTTTATACAGTTGTTACCTTACTGGAAAGCTTCCTTCAATCCAAAGAAAACCCGCTCTCTGACATGATAGGCACTTCCTGTTACATGGTTCCTGTTGGTTTTCACTATTGAGGATGTCAGCGCACATGTCAACGATCATGGTTTGCTTATTAAATAAAGCGACTTTTATGTGAATATTTGTCATCTTGGTGGTATCTAGAATATGGGGGCTATTTCATTGAACCCATGTGGCAAAAGTTATTTTCTAGAAAGTGTTTACAATAGCGTGCTTTTATTTTAAAAGTGTCGGAAAGCTATTCAGTCCTATATAGTGAAAAACCTTAGCATCCTTGAACCACAGCCTGTGTCAATAAACCCACGTGCATGTAGGAAGAATTTGAACAGAAGTTTGTGGTCCTTAGTTGAGAGTCAAAAATGAATAGGTAATCTGAAACATGATTTAGATTTAGTAATCTTTATACTTGATAATGATTGATTTGTCAGGACTATTGCTGTGCAAATGTGAAATTGCCTAGTCAAATTAAACTAGATCATTTTTAATTCCTGAACTATATCTGATTTTTTAAAAATTCTTGAGTGATTTTTAGTAGGATGGAAATGTGCATATGTTAATTGGATACTTTTTGATGAAATTATAACAATACCTTTATGGATTTAAATAGTTACTACAAATTCACTATTGACAAGCAAATAACTAAAAGAAGTGAAACTAAAATACTTCTTTTGGGGGTGGCACCTGTGGCTCAAGGAGTAGGGTGCCAGTCCCATATATTGGTGGTGGTGGGTTCAAACCTGGCCCCGGCCAAAAACTGCAAAAACAATTAAAAATAAATTAAAAAAATAAAATAAAATACTTCTTTTGGTTTTATTACATGACACTATTCTTTTTAAGCTCTGTGTAATCTAATTATATTACAAAGGTATTTTTTATTATAATTGCAAACAACTAATAGAATTTATTACTTTTTTAAATCACAGAATCATTTTCTTTGCAACCCAAAAGACTCTGATATACCAATTTGGGATTTAATAGAAAGGAATTATTCAAGTTATTTTTAATTAAGTTTTATTTGGATTTTTTACATATTAGATGTTTGGTTTGACTTTAGCAATAACAGGTATGCACTGATATGAGTTATATAAATCATTGAACAAAAATTAAGATTATTCCTACCTAATATTAGCCAAAAATAATCAAATTATCGTTTTCATAAATATCCTAATTTGATTATTCTATAGTCGTGATTTATCTGGACGATTTTTTAATATCCTATAAGTTTACAAAGGTAAAGTTTATTTTCATTTGCCAGAAATAGTAAACTTAGTTTCTAACCATGATTTATTTTACAAGTTATATTATTAGAAGAGATTTAATCCAGAATATATTTTAAGTTTGCTCAGAAAGATTGATTCTGGTGTTGTAAGTTATAAAAGAAGGTCAAGGTTTCTTACTTCATATATGATAACAATAATAAAAATTTCATATAAAAATATGAAAAGATTAGGCACATGATAAAACTTCACTCTGTTAGCTACCTGAGGGAAGAAGAGATTTAGTAAGTGCATGTTTTAATACATTTGGGTTTTAATTCCAGGAATTTGATAAGTTTAAAACCAGACTTATTGTATGTTCACTGAAGGTTATCCTTAAAATTATTTTACTTCAAATTATAGAGAAAGTAAGCAAAAAAGATGTATTTCCTTGTTTTTAAAGTAATGTTGTTCCCCATGGTCTCTGTAGGCAGCCATGTTGTTTAGTTCCGGAGTCTTCTGGACGGGCTTGTTGTTCATTCCCGTGGCGTCTCTGCTCCTCGACGTGGCGTATAAGGTGTAAGTATCACACCCAGTCATACACACAAAAGTTGCATATTAATCCTCACGTTTCTCTGGTAGGAACATCTACTCCAGCATGTAGAGTTTTCAGGGTAAGAACTAGTAAAATTAATTAATTTTAAATAAATAAAGAAGGAAAAAGCGGGGACTAGATTTAGGAAGGAGAAAAGTGAATTAGTGTAGAAGACCAAATGAGAAGTAAAGCGGGCAGTTTCAATTACCATCAGAGAAAAGCGCCCTACAGTAGAGGAAAATTATGGTAGAGAGTGTGTATTTTTAAAAATCAGCCCCAAGCCCATACAAGGTAGAAGGAAAAATTGTACTATCTCCCAAACACATTTTTCTAAATAGTTATGAAAAGAAATTTTTTGTTCACCTGGTTCTAAGCATAGATAAAATATAGAATGGAAGAAATGAAGTTTTTCTCAAGGATTATAAATTTTTAAATGTTATCTCTCCCTACAAAAAAAGTATCATTTAAGTTAATGGTATGATTGCTTAATAAACATGAGAGTTCTAATATTATAAATATAAGCCACTTATGTTAAGACTATTACTGTAATTTTTTAGATTCTGTTGAAATTGCTTATACTCTGGTGACTTTGTACCTTTGTACTTATCAACTGCATGATAATAAACCAGACAGCATCTATATTTATAAAGTCTTCACAAGATTATTTCTATGCAAATCTTTTCTTTTTTTTTCTTTTCCAGTATCAAGAGAACTGCTTTTAAAACATTAGTAGATGAAGTTCAGGAGCTGGAGGCAAAATCTCAAGATCCAGGAGCAGTCGTGCTTGGAAAAAGGTATAATATATACTGACTGTGTTCTTTTCTTTTTTTTTTTTTATTATTATTATTTTTTTTTATTGTTGGGGATTGACTGTGTTCAAGGGAATTTCAAATTTACCTTTTACTAGTGGTTGAAAGTAAGTGGGAAAACTTGTATTTATCAACTAACATGAAGCTGGCAGTGTCACTGACAAGGAATCTGTCACTTTCTAAGCTGTTGGCCTTACCCAAGGTGTTCAAGGCGACTGAGCCTCAATTTCCTCACTCATAAAAAGGACACTATCATACCTACCTAGCTGTGAGAATTGAATACTGTAGCATAGTACCTGGTCCTTAATGAGATTAAATAAATGGTAGTTACAAATATTATTGAGTTGTTAAACTGAAAGGGAAGAAGACTTTTAGCTTAAAACAGTACGAAATAGAATACAGTGTAATCATAATCATTGTTTGCCATAGGACAACCTGCCCTGTAATTACTTTTGTGGTTCAGTAGTTATTAGGAACCACCCTGAATACACAGCAGAACCTCCGTAGGGTGACCACCCAAGGGACTGTAACAAACTGGCCAACATGGGAGGTGGCCAACATAAGGAACTAGGCCTGATGTACTGATAAGTGCATGTGGGTGTGTCTAGTCTATGAAAATTAGGACAAATTAAGGAGGTGATCAATGCAGGGGAGGTGGTTTACTGTGGAGGTTCTGTTGTATATCATATATCAAGTGAGTTAAGTTTCCGAGTTCTCTTCCTCACCACCACCACCACCCCCACGAAAAACAAAGTTAAAAACTAAATGAACTCACTAAATTTACAAAGCATTGTAAAAAAGAAATTAAAATCAGTTGAAAACAGTCCATAATACAATGTAATCATGAAGTTAGAACCAAGAATTTGTTTTGTTCCCTGTTTCGTCATACTTAAGTGAGCTAAACTTTTGTCTTAAAACCCAAGAAATATTGGTGTGTGTCACCTTACCCTGATGCACGTTGTGACCCAATTTGACACATTGGAGTCAGGTACCAGACTGGAGACCCAATCTGAGACGCTGGCCTCAGCGCTCACTCCCCCTCGCGAGGCCCCGGGGACACGTCACACACCAGCGTGTTCCTCTCCTGAAAATCCCGGCACTGCCACTTGTTGAGCACTTACTACATGCCAGGCACTTGCTTGCATTTTATATCTACTGTCTCCTCCAGTCCCTGTGCCAACCTATATAGATGCATTACCTCCATTTTTCCAGAAGAGGAAACCGGAGCATTACGAGATGAAGTTCCCAAGGTTGTGAGTAAGAGAACCAGGCCTGGAGTCCAGGCCAGTTATTTCCAGACCTCCTGCTCCCAACCATTTGCTATTCCCCAGATAGGTGTAGCAGCAAAAACAGCTATTGCTAACTTGGCAGAGCACTTAACCCCTCTGACTCAGTGCCGGTGTGTATAGGATAGGAAGGAGAACACCTATGTTCTCCCTCCACCATCTAAAAACTTGCCTTCAGGCCCAGCGCAGTATAATCCCAGCACTCTGGGAGGCTGAAGCAGGTGGACTGCCCGGAGCTCACAGGTTCAAGACCACCCTGAGCAAAATTAAGACCCTATCTCTAAAAATAGCCAGGTATTGTGGTGGGCACCTGTAGTCTTAGCTACTTGGGATGCTGAGACAAAGAATTGCTTGCGCCCAAGAGTTGGAGGTTGTTGTGAGCTATGATGCCATGGCACTCTACTGAAGGTGACAAAGTGAGGCTCTGTCTATACAATACAATACAAAATCTTGCTTTCGGAATTAATAAAATAAAATAAAAACTTGCCTTCAGGATTTGTTGTAGGAAACCACCTACAATGAGTTCCGCCTCCCAAATAGTTCATCCCTTCATCTTTCTTTGTGGTGGTACAATGGATGTGATAAGAGCTCTAGCTCGTGAAATTGTGGATAAAGCCATTTACTCACAGTTATTAGAGAAAGGCCCCACGGAATACTGCTAGTATCTTTAGGAATAAATTTCTCAGATTTTTATAAGCATGTTAATAAAAGTTACATTAAGGCCCTTCACATGTTACTTTGGTTGCCTGGTTTGCAGAGCAGTGACACTGACAATTCATAAATCAGCCCAAACCGTGAGCTCAGGCAATCCAGCCGCCTCGCCCTCCCAGAGTGCTAGGATTACAGACATGAGCCACCATGCCCGGCCCCCTTACTTGAAGTTTTAAAATAAAGGATTACAGGCACTGTGGGCTCATTGGAGACAGGGCGGGGGTTCTTTTAGTGTCATTTTTAGTGTGTGTGAAATAATACTTTTACAGACTGGCCTATGTAATAATGAGGCATAATTTTCTATATTTCTAACAATAGACATTAGCCAACACATCATCAGCAATTACTAAATAGAATTTTAGGCTGGACTCAGAAGCTCGCCCCTGTAACCCTGGCACTCTGGGAGGCCAAGGTACACAGATCTCCTGAGCTCAGGAGTTCAAGACCAGTCTAAACAAGAGCGAGACCCCGTCTTTACTAAAAATAGAAAAATAAGCCAAGCATTGTGGTGAGCACCTGCAGCCTCAGTACTTGAGAGGCTGAGGCAGGATGATCACTTGAGCTCAGGAGTTTAAGCTTACTGTGAACTAGGCTGAGGCCATGGCACTCTAGCCTGGACAACAGAGTAAGACTGTTTCAAAAAAAGAAAGAAAGAAAAATTTTAGCCTGCGATTTTCAGGTCATTTCTCAATGGTTTTTTCAGCATCACTGTCTGGCCAACAGCCTCAGAAAGAAGGGAAGAGGATAGGGGACGAGGCACGGGGATGGTGCTCTCTGTAACCTTTCTTTGTGCTCTTTATCTTAGTGGAAAGAAATTTTAACATTGCCCTTGAACCATTAGAAATTAAATTTCTCTGTTTCTACACTAGACTTTATCTCAGTGTTACCTAACCCTACCGAGGGCTGAGGATGGAGAGTTATGCACATATCAAATCATCTCCCTCAGCCTACTTTCTTCATGGTGATAATGGTTGTGTCCAACATTGGTAAAGAAGAGTGACAGGGTGGCCAGGCGTGCTGGTGGTGGTGTGCACCTATAGTCCTATCTGCTTGGGAGGCTGAGGCAGGGCCAGGCAAACAGCTCGAGCCCAAGAGTTCAAAGGTTACAGTGAGCTGTGGTCATGCTACTGTACCAGCCTGGGTGACAGAACATTACTCCATCTGGAGAAAAACAAAAGTAAAGTGACAAAATAATGAAATGTTATTGCCCCCAAAGCAGAAATGAAGCCTACTATATCATTTGTCCCCTTCCACAGCCACTACCTAGTACAGGATGGCTGTCACTAAACATTCCACAAACGAGTGGTTATTTACTTTCTGGACATTCATTTTAATGAGTCAACCAAAATAGCCTACTAACCCAATATATAGACAAAGGCAAACTTAACCACTCTTCGAAGATCACTGGACATTCCTTAAGATAATGCATTCCAGAAGTGTAAATGGATTTATACCAACACTAACATTTTTTAGTATTTCTAAGTGAAACACAATTTTTTTTATTTTTTTTTAATTGAGATAGAGTCTTACTTTGTCACCCTTAGTAGAGTACTGTGACATCACAGCTCACAGCAACCTCAAACTCTTGGGCTCAAGTGATTCTCTTGCCTCAGCCTATAGCTGGGACCACAAGCGCTGGGCCATTTTTTTGCTTGCATTTGTTGTCTAGCAGGCCCAGGCTGGGCTCGAACCTGCCACTTTCAGTGTTTGTGGCTGGTGCCCTACTCACTGAGCTATAGGCAGGGAGCCTGAAACCCAATTTTAAATACAGTATCTTTCCACTTACCTCCCAGGAAGATCTAAGTGGCAACATTTTAGTAGGTTTGGAAAGAAGGTAACAATGTTTAAGTGGTAGTTGTGTAATAAACAAACTCAGAATTTGCATAGCTTGGTATGAAAATGAAAGACCATAGAAGATGGAGTAAAACTGCTAGCCAGGACTTGTGAATAAGATGCGGTTAGCAGAAAGTATCTCCGTCGGTTTTTGTTTTTTTTTTTTTTGGTCTTCTCACACTGTCTTTAGCTGTTCAACAAAAGGGCAACTTCTAGTATGATTATCGTATATTTTATAACGTGATGCAGTAGTCATATTAGTATTCAGAAACATTAGTAGCAGAGAGTGGCATAAATTTTGAAATGATGATAGTTCCCGAAGGTGGGATAAAACAACTCACCATCACTTATTACGCATTTGGCCCCCTCCGGTGAATGGCATTTATATTCTGGAGGAAGGACTCTTGGCTGTACAAGGGCTAAAGCAAGAAACTCAAAGTAGTCAACGAAAACCAAAACAACAACAAAACCCTAATAGTTTTCTCAATAAAGAGGTAAAATAAGGGCTTATAAATTAAAACTCATGTGCAGCCCCAGGCCTCACGCTAAGGCTGAATAGAGACCAGTGCATCCAAGTGATCTTTACAAAGTGTCTTTGGTCTTGTGATGATCTCTGTTCTGATTGATGTTTTTATAATAAATTCCTCGGGACATGGAGGATAAGGGTGTGAGGGACCTGCAGTTGCTGAGTGCTTTGTACGCGTCAGTCTCGGTGCTGACAACTCCCTGACAGTCTGCCTGGGAGTTAAGTAGCATCCTCCTGGAATATATATGAAATGACAGAGCTTATCTACCGTGACCCGGCTAATAAATAGCAGACTCAGAATTAAACCAAAGTCGGACTCCAAAGCTCTTTTCTGAGCAACCTGCTACTTTCACAAGAGACTTTCTTATTGCTTTTTTTTTTTTTAACAGCAGACATTAACTTGGTGTAATACCCGAGCAAGAGCCTAATATGAACCATTATGGAACCAAATGACATTGTATGTTTCAAGTGTCACAATGTGAAAGATAAAATTCTCATCCGTGCCTTCTTCACAGTTTAGTGTTGAAATGCTGAAGTATCAGGCACTTGCGCTTGGGAAGGCCAGCCTGAAATCTGGAAAATGGATTTGGGGAAGGAAGAAGCTGCACGGCGATACCCTGCCCTCCTTTCCGTCCCCTGCAGTCAGTTCAGTTTTAAACACCAGAGATTTCCCAGCGCCCCATCCGCAAAGCTCTGCTAACAAAATCAGACCACCTGCTGCTAAAGCTGCCTGACTTCCTCAAAGCAGTTACATATTTTAGCATCCCTCTGGGTCCCAGGGACTGTAATGTTAGATCATTTAAAAGAGCAGAGTAAGAAAAGTGACTCTGTAAAAAAAGGGCCCCTTCCCATTCCTCGTTATCTGTTTATTTCACTGACAAAAGCAAGTTTTACAACTATTTGCAGAACGGCTGGAGTTTCAGCTTAATTAATTCTCTTGCCTTGATGTAGCTAATTCCCAATGACAATAAAATATGTCTTAAGAGTGCCAGTTAACACCCTATGACCTTAAAATATGTGTGGAAGATTACCACAAACGTCAACATTTCTAAATATTTTTCTTTCAGTTTTGGCCTAGATGTTTGTGTAAATCATTTACACAATGACTTCATTTTTGCAAAAGATTCTTTTTTTTTTAATAGATGATAAAGATTGTTCCATTTCAAGGTCTCAAATTTTTTTTTGGCAAAATGCAGAACATAACTTACAGCGATTTAACTAAAGCTTTACGGTGGGAGAAACACAAGATGGAAAATTTTCAGCTGAGTTGGTTCCAGTTATTAAAACGAAATTGCATAAACATTTTGCTGCAACGAATGTGGCTTATTTATATCCTTTAATATCAAAGCAAAATTCTATAAATCAACCAATGAAGAAATGGTATGACTGGGAAGACTGATGGTGTTTATCAGTGCATTTTAGAATTATTACTCGAATTGATTTATCCAACAAATATTTGCGTCCCTACTGGGCGAAGCACTGTTCTGTGTGCAGTTGGGAGGTGCCTTTAGAAGTTGCATAATTGCCTGGATTCGTATCTGCGGAGAAGATTATTCCAGACATTCATTGAAAAATTAACACTTTCCTTGTATCTTACCTAGCATAATTGTTTTCTGAAAATAGTTGGTTTGAAAGTGAAATTAAGGAACACATTTTATACCGTATCGGAGTGGTAATGGGGTTTTTCTAATTAAAAAGGCAATGAAATTTCTTCTTTGAGTAATTTTAGTTAATATTTAGTTTCATTAATATTTTTAACTAAAAAATAGTTTGTGCCAAATATGCATACAGTATGAAAAAGATACAGTAATAATTTTTTTTAATTCTAAGAATACCATGCAAAGATTATATGTAGTAAGTTAACCAAGGCAAGAGAATAACCCTACTGATGATTTGATAATTTTTTAAATTATGTTGTACAGGTTCTGGGTCACCATTTGACTTAGATATAACTAGGGGATGAGGAATCTTTCTTTTTACTAAGAGGAGGATTACTGGGAACAAAACTAGGGGGTGGAAATGGCCTCAACAGTGTCTGTCTAAATACTCGAAATCTCATGTGCTGTTTGAGAAAATGGGGGCAAGAAATCTCCAGGCTGCAGATTTCTCAAGCAACCTTTTGTTTAAGTCTCCCTCTGTTTGGTGGTCCTGTGCATGTACGGGGTCTCCGCCGAGCTGATAATTCATTTCACACGTTTGCACCTGCTCACAGCCTCACCGAGAGGGCTCAGCTGCTCAAGAACGTCTTTAAGAAGAACCACGTGAATTTGTACAGATCGGAATCACTGCAACAAAACCTGCTCCGTAAGTTTGAGTTCTTATTTTACGTAAATCCTCTGCCATTATTGTGTCACAGCATTTTATCAGAGTGGTATTTCAGCTGTAAGGATATTAACAAATTCTGCATATTTACAGCATGGGATGTGAATAACAATGGTTAGAGGATCCATTGGTCACAGCCATCTTGCTTTGACAGAGGAGGTGGAGAGCATTTTAAAATCTTCCTGTTTTACTTATAGAAAAACAAGGAGTATTTCCACATTCCTTGCTTCCTTAAATCTTACCGCCCCCCCAAATAAAATAAATCTTAACTCTTAAAAGCTTCCTCTGTATTATCTTTTCTACTTGAATAACTTTGCAAGAAACTTTCAGCTTTCCTACAGCTCAAGGAAACGTATATTTTCCCTTTCAAAAATATTTATGAATATTTGGAATTGTAAGAAATTATTGGGTATTGTGCCCTCTTAACATTTCAAGGATCTAAAGAAGCATATAAAATATAAAGCCCTGTAGTAAATTTATTTGAGTAATATATCTTTTGTTTCCTGTTGCTTCTGCATATAATTTATTTCCATTTTTACCTCCTCAAGTTTAATGCTTTTGCTCCTTATACTTCAAGAGGCCTTTTCTAACAATGTGAGCCCCCTGGGAGTCATTCCTCATGCCCACACCCCCTCCAACCTTGTTTGGGCGTCAGTGAGTTCATCTGTAGATGCTGAGAGACAGGCAGAGTAGCCTCTCAAGGAAAGAGACCACTTTTCCACCATTAGATGTATTTATCTTTTCCTCCTCACATTTTTTAATCAACAAATATTAATTGTATATATTTATTGGGTACAAGGTGATGTTTTGATAGACTATACAGTCGGCCCTTAGCATCTGTGGGTTCAGTCTCTGTGGATTCAACCAACTGCAGATGACAGATATTCAGGAAAAAAATATTTTTCACAAATTTTCTAAAAGCAAAACTTGAACTTGCTGTGTACCGAGTGCTGCACTGAATCAACCCAAATGAACTGATGTGTACCATCATATTGGGTATCATAAGTAATCTAGAAATGATTTAAAATATATAGGAGGATGTGTGTTGTTATATGCAAATTCTGTGCCATGTTATCTGTGAATTTGGGTATTTAAGGGGGTCCTGGAACCAGCCCCCGACAAATACCATAGCGTGATTGGATCAAGCTAACCTTCCATATTCATCACCTCACCTACCTACGTATCATTTTTCTCTTCCCTCACATCCTCCTGAACTATATGGAAATACCTGTTCCCATTTAATTAAACTCCCTCACCCCTTTCCCACAGAAGTGGCAAAGCAAAAATTCAGAGGGTTGGAGTTGAGATTGAGGGCGATTGAGGATGCCTGCTCAGTCTCTGGAGAGCAGAATCCCACTCTTTATGTTGTGATTACATCTTTCCCAGCCATTGAACATTAGTGTCTTCATGCTTTTGAAGATGGGACAGCTGCATTAATTCCCCAAGCTAGAAAGCCAATACTCAAAGCTCCGAGAGGCAGTCATTTCCAGTGCCTTTGTGATGATGGTTTCTGTTTTATCGTTGATTTACAGATGGGTATGCTTTCTCTCAAGACGAAAATGGAATTGTTTCCCAGTCTGAAGTGATTCGAGCATATGACACCACAAAACAGAGGCCCGATGAATGGTGATCAGGGAAGGGATGAGAGGCCGGCCTTGCTACGTCTCCAAGGAGAGCCACCAGATTGTCACCACAATCTCTGACCAGTTCCAGTCTGGTCCACAGAGAAAAGGGGTGGATCTGAGCTCATCTCGAGGATGGACATTCGGATCCATGTATATGTAGACATAAGCACTGTGCAACCTTACTGTAACACCATCTCTTTCAGATTTTTAAAAGTGTTTGTTAAGTCTTTGTAAACAGAAATTGAAAATGACCTTGTACCTTGCAAGAATGCTTTCTTAAAATCAGAATAGGTCAGTATTCTTAATGTCATTGCTTTGCGGCTGTAACTGACTGACTATCAGTTTATCAGCAACAGGACAAGGTGACCAACCACTGAACAGCCCTCAAATGGCATTAAGTGAAAGGGACTTTTTGATATCCAAACTTAGATTTCAGGATATGCTGAAACAAACCAGCATTCTTTAGGGACTGACTCAACTTACTGAGCATCATTTCTAAACAAGGCATTATTAAGTGTGTGTGTCAAAAATTGTCTTGGTCAATGTTTGCCAAAGAAGTTCAGGAAGTGTATTTCTAGTTCAGTAGTCATTTGCCCAGAAATTTAAGAGAAAGTTACCGCCAGCTGTGCTGTAATATCTGCATGCTTGACTCTTCCAACAATGTGATTTACAACAATGAACATTTCAAGGCATTTGCTACTAAAATCTGTGATGTTGCACCCTTGGCCTTACAAATGCTTCTTTATTACTGGTCTTCTTTATGTGTTAAACTTAGAGGACACGAGTGTTAAATGTGACTCTGTCCTTATGATACTGATTTTTTTTCATTGTTATTTATGTTTCAGTCACTTTGAATTTCAGAGGAAGCTTCATTATCATTTAGATTTTTTCTCCCAAACTCTGGCTTGTGCTGTCCACTGAGTGATGTCAATTTGTCTTAAAATATTCCCTGTTAAGAAAAATACACTTACATATTAATGTGGAATTTCGAGGCTTCTGTTAAGATGTTTGGAATAATACATCAGATAAATGCATGGGCTTTTGTGATGTACATAAGCTCAGCTTTTGTTTAACTGTGTCTTGGTTCTGTCTTTTCCCCCTAGAGAGGCTTGCTGTCTTATGTAACACACCTGTCATTACGACCAAAAATTACCTATACTGAAGACTGAAAATTACTTCACAGTTTACTCATCAAATGGGTCCCAAAATAAGCCACAGACTACTTATTGGGACAAATAAACGGTACATTTTCCCCATTTAAAAAATATTTCTTTTACACGAGCCTGTAACTTTACAGTTGAAGGATGCTTTTCATCACAAGTAGGTTTCACTAATGTGTTTTGAAATGTATGTTCAGCTTAATTATTTTCAGCATTTCCAAGACATCTCCCAAAAATGCCTTTTGCTACCAACAATAAATGATGAAGGGGCTGTTTGAAAACCACAACCAGTTTTCTAACTATTTTTTTAAAACGCTTTCATTTAAAAAAAAAGGAAAGAAAAGGAATTCTAGTTTTCACACACACTTCAGAGATGGAAGCAAACTATTTGCCTTTTACTCAAAAGCCAGTTTGCCTTTAAGCGAATTCCCAGCAAAACAGGGAGAACTTCCTCTTTAAAAAAGGTCAACTGATAGCCGGGTGTTGTGGCGGGCGCCTATGGTCCCAGCTACTCGGGAGGCTGAGGCAGGAGAATCGCTGAAGCCCAGGAGTTGGAGGTTGCTGTGAGCTGTGTGATGCCATGACACTCTACCGAGGGCCATAAAGTGAGACTCTGTCTCTACAAAAAAAAAAGTCAACTGAGAAGAGAGGTGATCTTTCAAATCATCATCCCTCAAGTTTAATAATCTCACATTCTTTTCATCCTTTTTCTCAATCTGGATTTAAAATTAAGCATTTTCTTCCCTGTATTTATGACTATTTTGTCACCAGTAGGCCTCCCCATTTTCTACAAATAAGAGGTTATAACACTTCACATAATTCTAACCCCAAAGTAATAAGCTGTTTACAGACTTTATTTCCTAAACCCTTCCTGTATGGGGTTCAGATCAAGAGAATCATGAATCAGAAACATCTGGGAAGATCACAGGTGTAAGAGTCTGAGATCATCTTTCAAATTCTGAAGTCACAGACTTGACCTGTCTACTGAATCGCTATTCACAGAGGCTCTTCATGGGCGTCCTGGTGGCAGGGGTTGAGGTCAAACCACACAAAAAAATGAGAAAGCAAGACTGTGGTGTTTCTTTCAAGTAACGCTTTATGGCAGTCACACAGCAGAGCTGTTTCCATTTGCTCCCTCTTCATCATGGTCTCCTTCTGCAAAATGTGAATAGAAAAATCATGAACATAATAGAACTGAATTTTCTGACTTAAGAAAAACTAACAGTTTTAGTTTTTATCTTGAAATATAAATTATTTCGGTGGAGTTCTTCAACATAAGAATACTCAGAGTTAATAATTTAACATACAACAACATGATCAGAAATATGACGAATGTAGGCCTTTTTGTGCCACAGTCCTGTTTTTAAATTACTGGCATTGAGTCGATCTCTTTACTTCTTACATGGGGTAGGATGCAGTGAGGGGGACAAGACCTCCCTGGTAAAACTTAAAATGTCACATTGCAAGTGCAGTGACTTTATAATGTTAACTTAAATGGAAAAACACTCTGATTGTTTAACCTTAATGGGAAAAAAGTCGCGTGGCTTACCAGGATCACAATAAATAGTAGAAGTGACTTTCAACGTGTGTTTTTTGAAATAAAAGACACATACTCGTCATTGAAAAGTTCCTTATAGGGACTCTGGCAAATGCTAACACGGTTGCTTTATGATGTTTACAATTCAGAAAATGCTATTTATAGGAGAAAATCCTCATTTGTTTAGCATTGAAAAGCTAAGAGTTGCTTCTTTAATGTTGAATAGTACACAGATGCGTTGAGCATGGACTTTCTAAATATTTTATATATTCATATTAAAAATATATTGGGGTCTCACACCCAGAAAGATGCTATATTGTAGAAATTACTAGCAAGAAAACAGTGTTTCTCAGGAATGTAGTGAATTTCAAATGTATGTACTTAACCCTCCTCCACCCGCACTCTCTCCTGTAACGTGAGGCTGGTTTAGTGTTGCTAACTTAATGGAAAACTTTTTCTAAGCAAGTTGGGTGAGCGTGCACTCCACTAAATAATGTTGGCCATTTCCATCCCTTGTATGGTCAGTACGTGGAATCAATGATTCCTTTTAGTTTCCAGAAGGGAAAATAAATTACAGAAATCAGTCAGCATTTCTTCTGATCATTAAATTTTCTATTTTAATTTTGCAATTCAGCATTCTAACTAGCCGATATGAAAGTTACGTGATAATCTGTGCTACACTGTGTGTATAACACCTAGAACCTGTCATTTAAAATGCTTATTCAGGAAATGAATGCTAGTTTGAAAAGTAATAGATTGTATTAGTTGTGGTTTTTAAATTATTTCTGCCTATGTTATAATTATTATAAAACAAAAAAATTAGTGTTTATTTGAATACGGTTGCCCTTTGATAGTTCCTGATTTTAAAACACATTTAATTAAATAAATCTATCACCTTATAAATAATTATCTACAAAATTTCCCAAAGAAATGCCCAGCCCGTTCACATGGCACAGACCAGGAATCTTTTTGTAAATTAAGCATGGTGAAGTTCAATGCCTAATAAATGCTTTTTGATGATGAACATTTCTATAATGCCTCATAAGATACCATAGTCAAATCTGTCTCACATTAAAATAACTGAATTTACTTGTGAAACTTGTTATATTTTGCTTCATTTTAATTAACCTTCAACAGTTATTCAAATGGAATGTAAGTTACATTTTGAAGGAAGGGAAATTTTTCCATTTTTCATTTTGATTTATTTTCTGTATGAGAGCAGCTGTGTTTTTGATAGTTTTATGGTTTGCATGAATTAATATTTAAAGTGATCCAGGCCAGCGCATGGCTATTGCTGTAAATCTTGATGTTTATTTCTGCCTTATAAAATTCTATCATGGCCTACCTGGAATTTAATATTCACTGGACAAATTAATTGGTCCACTGCACGACTTTTTTTAATAAGTAGATTATTTTACAAACACATTCGAACAAATTTAATTGAATCTTTTGTTTAGCTTGCCTCTAAGAACTTTTCTTACTAGAACTCACAAAACTTCTCAGCAAATAAATCTCCCTTAAGTAGGAAAAGGCTAGATTTCACGTTTGCTTACTTTGAATTAGCAGCAAGTTTCCATGGCTAAATTTGCCCTTGCAAAGATGTGAGCAGAATAACTTCAAAAATAATAAATATTTTTATGCTTCATGATTCTAGAATAGAAGCTGTAAAGGCAGCAAATACTGTTGGTTGTTTACTCTTCAAGCTTCATTTTTCACATTTTCAAGTTTATTGGGTTAAAAAAGGGAGGGCTGTCTTGGAAGGCAGCTACTATAGAAAACTGCAGTTTGCGTAAAAGATAAAGTGTATCTTTCAGCTCCCTAAAAACCCATTCCTGCTCAAACTGCTGTAGAAATTGTGAAGCTGCATGAGTGACAAGTATTGAATCTGTGGTTATAGTAGTTGTCTCAGGTTTATTTATCTTGGTGTTTGATGCACTGTGTTTTCTGAATAGTTATTCAAGTTCAGTAATGATCATTTCCATGCAGTGTTACCTGTCATTGGCATTTTGTGAATGTGCATGTTTTAAACTGCAGATTTTAAACATTTTGTCCTCTAATTGTTATTGAAAGTGAAATAAACTTTACCATTACATAAAGAGAATTGTTGACATTTTGATTGCTAGTTTTAGTAATTATACTGCTTTACAAAACTTCAAATCCATAGTAACTATGGTCTGTAAAGATATCCATTTTATAGCTTTTCTTAACATTTTGTTTACAACCCCAGTGACATAGAAACTATCCCTTCATTTAATCCAGTTAAACATGACATGGAGTGTATTAATGTTAGTTTGGTAAGAGGGGTAGTCTTTATAATTAACAATGATATTTTTTTATTTTCATATATACATGTGTTCATTAGGCTTCCACTTTTTGCCTTCACAAAATTAAAAAGGCTTAAACTTTAACAACAATAACAATGTTTAAGATAGGGAACCAGAAACAAAAATCTTGCAAAGAATGAACGAAGACAAAGATTTTTTAATATAAAATTACTATATTTTGACTCTATAGTCAGAAAAATCTTCTGGCTTTATATATTTTATTATTTCTTTTTTTTTTTTTTTTTTGAGACAGAGTCTTATTACTCTGTCCCCCTGAATAGAGTGCTGTGTCACAGCTCACGGCAATCTCAAACTCCTGGGCTCAGCTACCCAAGTAGCTGGGACTACAGATGCCCGGGTAATTGGGGTTTTTTATTTGTTTGTTTGTTTGTTTGTTTTTTAGTAGAAACAGGGTCTCACTCTGCTCAGGCTAGTCTCCAACTCCTGAGCTCAGGCAATCCACCTACCTCAGCCTCTGAAAGAGCTAGGATCACAGGCAAGAGCCCCTGAGGTGCCCCCCCACGCACTGTTACATATTTTAAAACAGCTTGCAGATAAACAGCTCCACCTTTTCATGCAAAATAAATTTTTAAAATTTTCTAAAACCACCAAAAATTTTTTTTTATTTTTGCCCCCAGGGCTCTGCATCTGCCTAAGAGTAAATAAAACCATCACATTTTTTAAATTTGATGAGAAAGTGGCCAAGTTTTGCCAGTAACATTTGAAGGAAGAAAATAATAAAATTGAGCACATGGGACAAGAGAGTACAGAAACCCTCAGACATGAAAACAAAAGTTTTGTCAAAAAATAAGTATCCTGGGCAGTGCCTATGGCTCAAAGGAGTAGGGCGTGGGCCCCATATGCTGGAGGTGGACAGAAACTGCAAAAAAAAACTAAGTAAGTATCCTTTCGTCAAAGAGAAACAACTGTAGCTGTAGTTTGGTAAACTGGGAGAACAGGAATGGTTTGCAGACAGGCACAGGGGAAGCCATCTGAGGAAACTGGTTTTATTAGATGGAGACCATGCGCGCGCAGGTGTCTGGAGTCCCTCCTGCTCTCCCAGCCTTTCTGGGGAGTAATCGGGTGTGAGTCTTGATGGAAAATCACAGGAAAACATTACGGAAATGTCACTTCTGAATTGCAATAATTTTCACATTCAACTCCATCCCCTTTCAAATAAGCCAGCGGTTCTCAACCTGTAGGTCGTGACCCACAGGAACTGTATTAAAGGGTTGTGGCATTAGGAAGGTTGAGAACCAGTGCTTATTTAATAAGCAGTGTTTAGACTAACCCCGCAGTTCAAAATGACTTCTAATACCACCGGAAGGAAACAGCAAACTGGAAATACATTTCCATAAATTCAAGACATCATCCCCATTTAAAGCGTGTTGTGTTTTGTTTTTTATGTTAGGGCATCTCTAACCTAATGCTTCTATTTCAGTAACACAAAGCCACCTCACTTTTTTTTTTTTTTTTGCTAGGGTGGGGTTTGAACTCACCACCCCTATTATATGGGGCTGGCGTCCTACTCCTTGAGCCACAGGCACCGCCCAAAGCCACCTCACATTAATGAAGAAAGGTCTTCCTGACCTGGATAATTTCACAAGCAGGCTAATAAAAACTGTTGGAAAATATGAAATGCTACTTAACAATCAGTTTTTATTACTTTCAAGTGCCACCTGTGTTGCAATTCAAATAAGAATTCCCTGTCAGAATAATTTCGTTAATAACTGATGTTTCATTGCAAGTTTAAAATAACCATGTACATATAAAAATATGTTAGCAGTTTGTTCCCTTAGTAACTTAACATGCCCATAAATTCCTATTCTTCCTGAACATATACTAAATAAACTTTTTAGATCATACAAAGGTGAAATGATCCGAACCCAATGAATTATATCAAATTCCTTAGTTGTGACTACATATACTTTCAGGAAGCTTTTTGGTTATCCCATTTTAGAGAGAAAAAAATCTATGGACTGTAAATTCTCCATTCTGAGATGTAGCTAATAACACCCACAAATAACACTCAGGAAGAATGAGAAGGAATAATATCCATTTGAACAACTGAAAATAAATTTAAGCAAATTTACTATGTTAAGCATGTCTTCTCAAGCAGATGATAAAATAAATTTACAGCCCATGAAGTTCCCAACAGGGTGGGAGGGTTCCTACCCCAGCCAGTAACAGAAAGTTGGCCAGATGTCATAGAGGGCCATGGGTTATCAGGGACCAACTCTGTCACCCTGTGGGGCCATGTTCTCTGTTCTCTGCCCCTGCCCAACAGTGACAGCTGCCCTCCCACAGTACTTAGCCTTTCGTTTGTACTCCAGAGGATTTCCTCTGCTTTCTGTTATTCCTCCTTCATACAGCTCCCTCCCCACTAGTGATTAGAGACAGTGTCTGTGACTCTTACATCTCAAGACAAACTAAGCAGGAGGTACTATTAATATCTCTATTTTATAAATGGGAAAACTGAAACAGCGAACTTAAGGAAGTGTCCCAGAGTAGCTCTGCTTTCAAGTGACAGAGAACAAACCCAGGTGTATGGCTCCAAGATCCACACTAATCACCCTCTGGGGTCTCAGGTTTTTCCCACGTAAAGAGAGAAACGTTGATCATCTATGATTTCCATTCAGACTGTGTTGTATTCCACATTCTCACAATGTAGGCAAACTCTACTTGACCAGTACAATGTCCTGATGTCTATAGGGTATGTATATTTTGCAATTAATCATTTTTCCATTAATTTTCTGAAAAGTAGACTGGATTTTTTTTTTTCTGAGAAAATTAGGCCATGTCGGCCTAGTGTAAAGAATGTAGAGTTTCAAAGCAGACAGCCTGGGTTCACAGCGTGGCCCTGCAGACTGCCCGGGCTCACAGCGTGGCCCTGCAGACTGCCTGGGTTCACAGCATGGCCTTGCAGATTGCCCGGGTTCACATCATGGCCTTGCCCTTACGGCCTGTCTCTGGGCATGGCCTTGATTTCTTCGTCCACAAAGCAGACATGATAATAGTCTCTCCTTCAGTGTTGTAAAGATTCAGTGACTAATTCAGATAGTACTTGCGACACACATGGCGCTTAATAAATGTCACCCATTATTGGCATAACTACCTTTCAAAGTGTAGGACCTGTTTTTCCCAATAATCATGGTTTGAGGATGTTAGGACTTAAAAAATCTTTTTTTTTTTTTTGCAGTTTTTGGCTGGGGCTGGGTTTGAACCCGCCACCTCCGGCATATGGGGCTGGAGCCCTACTCCTTTGAGCCACAGGTAACTGCCTCAAAAAATCTTTTTAAAAGTAATAAAGACACAATCAGACAAGTTTCCACTGTATTTTGACAATGTGGCATGTCGCAATAAGCATCTTCCTGGATATTTCAAGTGATTCATTCAACCCTTTGTAATGAATCTTTGTAAAGTGTTAATTTCTCTAAATAAAGATATGATCAAGTCACCCAGTGAAGTCCCTCAAGACTCCCCTTGTGTTTGGTATCTGTCCAACCACATGGTGCTCAGGACCTCTGACCTGCCCCCGCTTCTCTTCTCTCCTCACTCTTCCTCTGGATTATTATTATTTTTTTTTTTTGAGACAGTCTCAAGCTGTCATCCTGGGTAGAGTGCTGTAGCATCATAGCTCACTGCAACTTCCAACTCTTGGACTCAAATGATCCTCTTGCCTCAGTTTTTTTATTTTTAGTAGAGACGGGGTCTCACTTTTTGCTCAGGATGGTCTCGAACCTGTGAGCTCAAGCTATCCACCTGCCTCAGTCTCCCAGAGTGCTGGGATTACAGGCATGAGCCACTGCGCCCAGCTGTTCCTCTGGATTTTTACACATTCCTTGTTCTTTCAGGTTCAGGGCTGCTTCCATGCCAGTCTTCAAAGTCTTTACTCTGCCTGTTCCTCTCCCCTAATCAAGCCGTGAGCTCCTAGAAAGCAGAAAAGATAATGTGCTTCTTCTAGAAAGCACCTGTAACATTTCACCACAAGAATTCGCTGTCATGCTGGCGCCCATAGTAAATAGTGGCTCCTGGAGTCAGAACGGCATTTTATTCATCTTTTATTCATCCAAAGCCCCACCCACAGTGGTGTTCAACAAAGGCTTGTTAAACAGCACAAGATCTAGAAATCTGCCACAGGATAGCCTTACCACCCCAGGAATGTAAACACTAATATCACCAGCTCCCTGGCTTTCAGAGAGAAAGTCAAAGACATGTGCTACATGTCACCAAGTACTTGGACATGAGATTTGATTCAGCATCACTGAAGCTGTATTACAATGAGATACACAGTATCTCCCTAATTTTAAACAGCTTATGGCCAGTTAACTTGATGAATCAGGGCATCTTTCTAAAGAAGGGACATTTGCAAAAGTAAGCACTCAATGAATTCTTAGCATTCGTCTGCCTGATGGACATAAACTGCTCTCCAAAGGGAAAGCACTAGAGAAACGCAACAAACTAGATGGTTTTCAGTGGCAGCAGTTCAGCTCTCTAGAGGATATGTGGAATTGGGTGGGTGTCTTTGGCATCAGAAGGTTTGGGGGTGGAGGCTCGGCACCGGTAGGGCTCCAGCCACATACACCGGAGCTGGCAGGTTCGAACCCAGCCCGGGCCAGCCAAACAACAATGACAACTACAACCAAAAATAGCTGGGCATAAAAAAAAAAAATGGAAACCTAATTAACACATGTATATGTAAAAATAAAAAATAGCCAGGCGTGGTGGTAGACACCTGTAGTCCCAGCTACTTGGGAGGCTGAGGCAAGAGAATTGCTTAAGCCTAAGAGTTGGAGGTTGCTGTGAGCTGTGATGCCATAGCACTCTAGCAAGGGTGACATAGTGAGACTCTGTCTTAAAAAAAAAAAAGAAAGAAAGAAAGTTTGGGGGTGGGAGCAGGAGTGGGGCATTCATTGGTGAGAAATGCTACAATACATGGGCAGTCTGCACCAAAATATTTGATTTCCATCAGCAGGACTTTGGACTGTTCCTATTGATAGAAAACCACAATCCTATTTTACCTAGAAAGTATTATTTGCCTTAGTGGATGCTGAATTTTTCAGATATCCAACTACGGTGCAAATGAAGGGAAGATCAAATTTTGTTTTTCAAAAATCACAAACAGCAGCAGTGCAACCTGCATGGGACCAAATGAGAAGCTGTCCGATGGTAGTGATTCTGCAGAAGGGGTTAGCATCCACGTTTTTTGTTAAGTGTGCCTAAGCCAGTAGTTCTTAAGCTTCCTAATGCCCTGACCCTTTTTTTTTTTTTTTTTTTGGTTTTTGGCCGGGGCTGGGTTTGAACCCACCACCTCCGGCATATGGGACTGGCACCCTACTCCTTGAGCCACAGGCGCCGCCCTGCCCTGACCCTTTAATACAGTTCCTGTGGGTTGTGACCCACAGGTTGAGAACCGCTGGCTAAGCCATTAAATTTTGAAATAAGCTACTTTCCTCTTCTTTCCCCTGATTGCCACTAGGGCATTACATTGATTTTTTTAAAATTATGTTTGTAATGAGGTATATTAGCTATAAATTTCATTTTAGAACAGTTAAAGGGATGTCACAAAATATTTCTTCTAGAAGGAGCTCATTGGTTCTAACAGGGCTGAAAATGATTGCCTAGGAAACTGGGCCTTGTGCTTTTGAAATCTCAATAGATTGTCCACACAGAGGCATCAAAATCTCAGACACCAACTTGGATCTCTTTATGCATCTTAGCATGCATAAAACATAAAGCATGTCCGGGACAGCGCCTGTGGCTCAAAGGAGTAGGGCGCCAGCCCCATATACTGGAGGTGGCAGGTTCAAACCCAGCCCCGGCCAAAAACTGCAAAAAAAAAAACCATAAAGCATGTCAGCACGCCTGCTCCCACCCCCAAACCTTCTAATGCCTTACGAGCTATAGGACCTTAGGCAAGTTATTTCACTCTTCTATGCCTCAGTTTTCAAATCCGTAGAACAGGAATCATAAGATCTCCCTGCTGTTTATTTGAAGGGAGAAAGGAGCTAATACGTATAAACACTTAGACTAGTTCAGGTAAACAGCTCAGAAGAGGTTAAAGCTATCGCAAGGGCAGTATACACAGCAAACATGAATAAAACCAGTCTAATGATATAGAAGGATGTTCTAGAACACTGTTTTTCGACCTTTTTTATCTCACAGCACACTTGAACCTACAGTTAAACTTCAGTGGCACACTCGAAGTATCTTCATCAAAAAAAAAAGTATAAAAAGAATATACTTACTGTGCTTTCAACTTCTTTTGAAAATAATTTAATTGTAATGATCTTTAAAATTTTTCATAGCACACCCAAGATCCTCTTGTGCAGACTGCCTGGGTTCACAGCGTGGCCTTGCAGACTGGCCAGCGTGCCTCAGCACACCAGTTGAAAATCACTGTTCTAGAACATAAAAGATGTTCGTCTGTTGTACATTTAGCTCTTTCTTTCCTTAATTATTTTGAGCAGTTTGAGACACCTGGAAGACAAGTCGCTTTTAGATAGGAGAGAGCAGAACAGAAATCAGAGCCCGGCTGCTTTTAGGAAAAGGCGCCACATCTCTGGATGTGCTTCCTGGACCAGAAATCACAGAGGCCGAGCCCAGCAACACTTTTAGATCAGAAGTCTGCGTCTGACTAATTTAGAAAGGGACTACTAAGAGGGACATTTCAAATTATAAAGTGTGCGTTAAATAAAGACATCTCATAAAAATAAAGACTATTACAAAGGAGATAAAGTGAAGTACATTGATTTAAAATTTCACAAAGAGTTTAGAAAAACATGAAGCATTTTATTTATTCTTTTTTTTTTTTTTTTGGCCGGGCCGAGTTTGAACCTCCGGTACATGGGGCCGGCGCCCTACTCCTTTGAGCCACAGGCGCTGCCCCATTTTATTTATTCTAACCCAGCAGAATATATGCCCAAGTATGAAGCCATCGCCATGGAATTCTGTGACGCTTGACATATGTAATATTAGAGGATTATACCAATAGCTGGATTTTGAACTCCACAGTTATTATTAACATAAAAATTACAGTGTGACTATGAAACAATTAGTATAGTCAATGTGGTAAATACATTAAATTACAACTCTTTACATTTATACACAACTCATTTTACAAATAAATGTTTTCAGACCCAACTGTCCAGCTTCAGTCAAAACAATAAATGTTGCAGAACAAAAAGTCTGCAATAAATACTCCCTCAGGTAGATGGGGGAAATGATTTTTCCATAGAATCTGTGTTGCAATGAATCAGTATGTATTTAAACTCCTCATGTGGTTATTGAAACCTTGTATTCTAGAAAAAAAAACTCTTCTATTTTAAACAAAATTTAGTTATTAATTTATGTAAATGTTCTAATTATGCTAATATTATTTAGGATTATGTTACTCCCAAAATCATAAATACGTTGTTCACTGCCTCCTCAAATTTACATAATAGTTAATTTTAAGTGAACCTTGGATAATTACAATTAGGTATTTTTCTTTGCTTATTTATTTCTATGACACTCAATAAACATCTTTTTCTTTGCTTATTTATTTCTATGACACTCAATAAACATCGTGAAGAACGAACACATGGCCCTTTTCTAAAATTGTCCACTAAAACATTTTAGTCAATTTGCAACTTTAAAGTCAAATCGCTGTGTATTTTGAATAAAAGTAGCATAAATTGAAAGGTTGTCATCACCATGTTTAACAAAACCAAAAAATCAATTCTCTAACTCAGCCATCTGTGATTGGAGCCAGGAATACTAAGATTAGAAAGTGCCATGTTTCCTAGTATGGTCCTTCCTCCATGACACTGATCTGTACAAGGGGAATTTTCTGAGGGACGCAGGTGGTGATGGCAGCTTCACCTCTCTGCCATTCTACTACATGGTAGATTCATGGCCATGGTCTGTCAACTGGAATTGAAGTCTGAACAGCTCTTCCCGGGCAGTGGGGGCTCCTGCTGGAGGGGGTAAGCAAAATATTGGGGTGACACCAGGAAACCAGATGGCTGAGCCAGGTGGATTGGGTGGCCTGTGGTATAAGGTGGGGGCGGTGAGGGCGACAGGCAGCCTGGCTCAGCCCTGGTGAAGGAAAACCTGCGGATGGAACCACCCGTGGAGCTGGAGCTGGTGGCCGTGCTGGACTGCCGGGAAGGCGCCCTGGGGCTGGTGGAGGTCAGGATCATGGGCAGAGTCTCTGTCTGATAGCTGCGGAGCGAGAAGCGGATGGGCTGCTGTGAAGGCTCCTTGGGTCTCAAACAGGTGCAACAATAAATAGCCACTACAGAGCCCAGGATGATGAAGGCGATGAAGATGGAGCCAACAATCAGGAAGGGGACGTAGACAGGCTCTAAAAAGCAAAAACACACAAAGAGATGCTCGGATGAAGGGCTCCCAGACCCTGAGCTCTGCGTGAGCAGCTGAGAGGCGGGAGGTTCGGTATTACCACTGTCATCAGCTCAACTGTTCAGAGCTTGTTACCGGGAACCTCCGAAGTGCAAACGGTGATGACAGAGTATTCTCGCCCCGCCTAGCAGGGAGGAAGCAAACTGATACTGTAGCCTCTGTTAGCAATTAGCCCTCACATTGCACATCTGGAAATCAGAACAGAACAGAATCTATCTCCTGTTCACCCATGGGAGGGAAAGGGTGACTTTTGGAGGTTACTATAACTCTGGGTTTAAATGCAGGTTTCAGCAGTTGTATCATGGTGGGGCGGCCGGGATTCTGATCCCTCTCTTAGCCTGACAATTCATCTTCCAACCAAGAGTCTCTAATCTAAGCAAAGAGAACCAGGCCTGTTGAATGAGACTCCCAGGATTTTACAAGACTCTAGAAAGAACAAGAATGTATAGTGGGCCCCAATTTCCTGTGACTCCTACTGTACCTCCACTGTCGGCTCTAGGCAGCTTCTGTCCAGAAATGATTTGGGATGCCTTCTCCCTATTCCCATGCCCACCTCTGTCTCTCAACTCTCACCCAAGGTCTGGGAAGGTCAGGCGGAACATTAGACGGATTATGGTCTTGGGGTTTGCAGCCCAGACTTTCTATAAGAACATCCATCAGACAGAATGAACTTCAGTTTTCTATTCTCTCTACAAGGCAGACATAAAATTTCCCTCCCCAGAGGCATCCCCAGGGCAGCTCTCCCCTCTCTGCCCTGGAGAGCCACACAGGGGTGGTGCTTCCAGCTTAGAGGCAGAAAAAGAAAAGCTGCATGACCAAGGCCCTACTGTGTGCCTGGCTCCTGCTCATTCATCATCTGATTCAAGTCTCAGGGACATCCTGTGAGATGGGCGTGACAAGCTCCGTTTTCCAGATGTGGGAATGTATCAGAGAGTTTTTTTATTTTCCCAGAAACAGCCAGGAGTGACAGTAACTGTCAACCATCTGTGAGTGCCCCCCTATAATTCAGTGCGCCCCCCCTCCCCGTTTTGGCCAGCACCAGCAAAAGGCCACGCAAAGAGAAATGGCCAGCTGTTCCCCAGGACTCTGTCCCTAACTCCACAATCTAACTCTTTTGAGAGCTGTACGCCTATTTAGAATTGAGAAGATGCGGGACACCAATTTGCCCAAGGTTACATCTCAGGCCAGTGACAGAGCCACTGATCCTGAGCGTGGAGCCGGACCCCTCCCGCGCAAAGTCCCGGCTGCAGCCAGGGCAGTTAACACTGCTCTGCTGAGGTGAGGCTGAGCCAAGTGAAGCCTAAAAAAGGAGTCTTTAGAGCGGCGTCTGCGGCTCAGTGAGTAGGGCGCCGGTCCCATATGCCGGAGGTGGTGGGTTCAAACCCAGCCCCGGTCAGAAAAAAACCACACACACAAAAAAAGAGTCTCTATTTTTCTAACAAGCCAGGACAGCCTAAGAGTTCCCTACTTCCACTAGGCGTCTTTTCTCCAAAAACTATTTCTCAAATCCTACAAATTCTACATTGGAAATTTTGACCCCCAGCACTGAATCTCTCTAAGTCTAATGGTGTGTTAATGAAAAGTGGAGCCTCCTTTCCCTGGGTCACCAGTTTGTGGGAGGGGACTTCCGGGCACCTTTAAAGATCTCTCCAGCCTCTCCTCGCCTTTCCTGGGGACCTTCCTTTTCCGGCCCCAGACTTGGGCTCTGGAGTCCGGGGTGTCACCCGCTCCCAATTCTGCCAGCTTCTCCGATTTCCGGGTCGTAAAACCATTGCCTGGAGCTCTGAAGGGTTTCCCCGATGTTCTGATTCAGGTGGAAAACTTTTTTTTAAGGCGTAAATTTCCTCTGCTGGGGTCTTGGGTCGTGATTTATTCCGCTCTGAAGTGAGCGGAAATTTGACCCGTGTTTTCGGATGTGAGAATAAGGGGCGGGGGACACTCCCCCAATCCGCCCCCTACTGCCCTCACGACCCTGGTTTCTGAATCTCCACCTCCAAGACCTGGGCATTTCTGAAAGGCGTGACAAAGGGGGTGGGGGCGGAGAGGGTAATTCGAAGCAGAGAAACCAAAAGAAGCGGGAGAATGGGGCAGCGGCTTAGAAACGTACCGAAAGACACAAAATCCCAGAAATGTGGGTAGTTTCTTAGCCTTGCGGGGCTGCAGATGAGCGCACGACAGAGTCGCATCCCCCGCCATCGGTACTTCCCTAAGCTGCCGAAGTGACCACGGCGTGATAGGAGCGGCGGGGTCGGTGTTTGCCCTGGCGCTGCCCCGACCGCCCTTCTCTGGGAGCTCCAGCTGTCTTCCCTAAGCCACCAGGTGCAAGTCCCACGCTCCTCGCTGTCCCTAACAAACTTTCTCTTGGGCCGACTTGTCCCGGAGACAGTCTGTGGTGGGAAGAGGGACTGCAAAGGAAAAGTAACTTCTGACCTGAAACGCGACCACTCTCCGCTCCCTGAACCCCCCACCCGGCTGCGCCCACTTGGCGCTGACCGGGGAAAGCCTGGGGCGCCCTCCCGCGCGCGCACCCAGCGCAGCGGGCGAGAGGTCTGCCCTCCAAGTCCCCCGACTTACGCGCAGTGATCCCGGGGTGCTCCAGCTCTCCGCGGTCGTTGGTGCAGCCTCCCTGCTCCAGCCTGGCGTCTGCCGCAGCACAGCAGTAGCGGAGCGCGCAGGAGCCGCAGCAGATGGTGGCGTCCAGCGTGTCGAAGTCCTCTGGGCACTGGAAGCCCTCGTGGTAGTTGCCCTGCACGTCTACCCAGCCGTGGCAATACTCTCCCGACTGCTGGGCGCTCGCCGGGCCCCAGCGCAGCCAGACCAGGAGGACGCAAAGCGCCAGCAGCACCCCCATCGCCTCTGGGCGCCGGGAAGGGGTCGCGGCTGGAGAGCGGAGGGCTGAGCTGGGGCTCCCAGCGCGCAGCGATTCCGCCGCTCCGGCAGCCGAAGCTACTCCCTTGTGGGTTAACAGGGACCGGGGAGACGACAGGGGCTGCGCTGCCGACTCCGCAGGCCAAGGGTCAGCATGATGCGCAGGGGTGAGTGGCGAGAGCCCGCGGGAGGCGCCGGCCGAGGCTGCCGCTGCAGCGCTTGGCTCGGTTCATAAGGCTCCTGGCGGCAGGGGCGCGCGGAATCCTTGGCCACCTCCCGCCCCACTCCTCACGGGAGGCATCGCACGCGGGGCTGCCACGCCAGGGCCTCACAGCGCCCCAAATTTGGCGGTCGCTGGGTCCGGAGAGGAGCCCGAAGAAAGAATAATTTGTTCCCCACGCGCGCGTACCTAGGGCTGGCAGCGGCTCTTTCCCGACCCAGCTTTCACGCAAGCAGGAGTCTGCCTGGCCGCGGCCAAGTGCAAACCGCCTCCTGTTGCTGACAGCTCTGCCTGCAAGGAAGGCGTCCTTTAAAAAGGAAGAGGGCGGAGGAGACCGTGAGGGTTCAGAGAGAGTCCGCCCTCCCGGGTCGCGCTGCTGGAGCTAATCACCGCGGGCGCAGCGCCGGCCCCCGGGTCTGCTGCGCCTTCTGGTTCGCGCGCCTTCCTCCGCCTCTCCCCGGCCACCCCCGCCCCTCCCGCTCCCCCAGGACTTGACTCTAAACCTGAAGGGATGAGGCCCTCCCCCCAACACACACACACACACACACACACACACACACACACACACACACACACACACACACACACACACACACTCCCCGACTCCCGCACAGCCCAGAAAACTCCGCAGAGTGAGATCCAGGGCTGCGGGTTCCTGCTTCCATCCACGCGCGTTGGCGCGCTCGGGGAGACCCTGGTTTTACATTGTATGGATTTAACAAAAAATAAGCGCGATGACTGAAGTTTGTGGATCTGTCTTCTGTTGCACAGACCTGAACTTGTTCCAGAAACACCGGTTCTAAAGGATGGGACCAATAGCATGGTCTGTCGGGGGCGCGAACATTTGCCCCTGGCTTCTCAGATACGTTTCCGCTTTTTCTGGAACAGCCGGTGTTCCGAAGTGCACGCGCGCTCGCGCTCGCGCTCTCTCCCCTCAACCTGCGCGCCGCGGGGTGAAGAACCGCCAGGCACCTCCAGCTCGCAAAACCTCAAAAGAGCACGCCTCCTCCGTTCACGCCCGCAAAGGAAATAAAAGAACAAAATTAATGATAATTGAGCAGATCTGAACTTCTGTTCGGGCAAAGAAACACATTTATTTAAATGATGGGTCCCCTGGGGGCTGTTTTCAGGGGCACTGCGCCTTGAGCGGCCTAAGTGCCTTATGAAACTGGTGTTATGTGAAACCCGGCTAAACTTCAGCGTTTGTTTTTACTGCATCCTGAACTTCCCCTCATCGTTTACTGGTGTGCGAGTATGTTCCATGACTCTCGGCCTATTTGTCAAACACGCTGCCTACCCGTGTCACTGATTTAGATGTTGGCACCTCGAGGGAAACGGAAGGAACAAAGTGTTCTGAGGACCGGGATCCAAGGGCATGGTCAAAAGCATTTATCCCACCCGCAGCCTTCTGAGGATCTGAACCGGTTCTAGAGAAACTTCGGCAGGTTATGCAGTTTAACTCTGCATAAAACAATTTCTTTTTTAAAAATCTAAGTTAAAGGACCTTCCAAATGTAAAGATTTTAGTAATTGGGATTATGATTTAGTTATGTGACTATAAAAATAAATATCCAACATTTCACATGCTAAGTGGGACTGTGCAAAAATTTCACTTTATTGCTTTCCTAGAAATAGATATTTCTTGGGACAATAATAAAATAATTAAGTAAAACTGGATTAATTTGGAACTTTTACCAATAAACAATGGGACAATTTTTTCTTGACTTAAACAAGTTAATTTAACCATGAGAGAGAAATTGTTTCAGCAGAAATTTCTCAAGCACTGGGTTTTTATTTACAAAAAAAAAAAAAAAAAAGGCGGCACCTGTGGCTCAAGGAGTAGGGCGCCGGTCCCATATGCCGGAGGTGGCGGGTTCAAACCTCAGCCCCGGCCAAAAAAAAAAAAAAAAAACTTTCCAGGCTTAAACTTCTTTTTTTTTTTGGCCAGGCCAGGTTTGAACCTACCGCCGGCACCCTGCTCTTTGAGGCACAGGCACCACCCAGATTAAACTTCTTTTTAATTTAGTTGTTTTTTAGGAATGTTGTTTGAATTGTAAAAATACCCTGAGCAATTAAGGGGAAAAGTCATTTAGAACCACAGCAAAAACAAGACATAATGATTATAATAAGATGATAGAAATCACAATGACCTGTTTACTGCTAATAACTTTCCCAGAACCACACCTCCTAATATTATTTTTGTTAAAATTTAGAGGAATTTCATTACATCATAACTGCATAAAGTTCTGCAGCAGCAACAATCTTTGCCAGTCGCCCAAGGGTCAAGTTTCTCTCATTATCCAGCTGTTCTGTGATAGCATTAATATTTTAAGGAGTGATTTGTTGGCACTTACCTCCCATTAATTACATTCTCCACGCCACAATGGGATTCTTGTCCTTAGGACACCGGCTATAATTAATTTCCTCGTTCAAAGCCCCTGTCTATTTGACTTATTTAGAGGGCATTTCACCCAAATTTAGTTGGATGATATTTTACGAATGGAAAATAACAGAACCTCCAATTTACTTTCCTCTGTAGATCTGGGTGTGAACATCAAGGCAACTGGGAACCACGGTTTCCTACCCAGGTCCTGGTCCGAAGTGCCCAGAAATCCTTCACAACATGCAGCTTTATGAGTTTGCAAGGGGCAGAAACAGCGTGTTTGGTTTCTTGTCACAAAAGAGCTCAACCTTTACAATGACAAATTTTAATTTCAGAACTGATGCTCTGAGAATGCTCTTTGACAGTAGAATAGTCACCTCTTTTTAGGTTTATAAACATCCGAAACTTCTGCTATTCTATTACTATTTTAATAGTGGAGGAAGATTTAAAAATTCTCCTAGATCCTCCTCAAAGGCTCTAGGGGAGGACATGGAGACAGAAAATGAATTCTATGATATCTGGGCTCTTATGAAGAAGCTTTAGACATTCTGTTTTTCCTTATCTCCGTAACACCAATTCCCTATTTTAGAAAAGAATGCAATCCTAAGAGATCATTTCCCCCGCCTATACTCTCCTGTGGCCCTGCCTCCAGGAAATTCTGTAGGAAATGAGTCAAACGATATGATGTCTGGGATTTGCTTTAATAAACACTAGCAAGAAGGAAAGAGAAAGACAGAGAGGAGACAAAGAGAAACAGACAGAAGGAGGAGAGAGGGGGAGAAAGGCAAAGAAAAGAGGAAGGGCAGAAGGAAGGAAAAAAGACCAGATGGAAGCGCAATGAAGATGAGAAGATGGGATTAATGAAACTGAAACAACTGGCGACATACTGGTAACTGTTGCTGGCTGAATAGAGCTTGTAAAATCGAAATGCAATTCTAATTTTGTGCATGAATAAAAATGACACAGTAAAATATTTTTGAAAAAATGCTATGGACTAGTAGCAGCAGGAAACAAGTACTGGATCATGTTTTCTTTTGAATTTTTAGACAGATACAGGGTCTCACTCTGTTACCCATGCTGGAATATAGTGGTGTATAATCAGAGCTCACCGCAGCCCCAGACTCCCAGGTTTGTGTGGGATCCTCCCACCTCGGCCTCCCAAGTAGCTGGGAGTTTAGGCATCTAGCTAATCTTTCCTGGTCTTTCTTTCTGTCTGTCTTTCTGTCTTGTCTTTTCTTTTCTCTTCTCTTCTTTTCTTTCCCCGCTTCCTTCCTTCCTTTTTTCTTTTATTTTCTTTCTTTTTTTTTTTTTTTGAGATAAGGTCTCATGGTTTTACTATGTTGCTCAAGCTGATCTTGAGCTCCTGGGCTCAAATGATTCTCCTTCCACGGCCTCCCCAAGTGCCGGGATTACAGGCATGAGGCACTGTGCCCAAACGTGAACCATGTTTTTAAACTTTATCCTGTTTACTTCTCTCTTCTGTATTCCCCCCCACCCCACCCTTTGGAACAGAGAAGTGGAGGCAAAGAAAACCAACCACATGGATGCAGAACAAAGCACTGGGAACTAAAATGTACTAAGGAAATGTAAGAGGGGAGGGTACATCAAAGAAATGCAGGGAAAGAAACAAAACAAAACAAGGACAATTCGCTTTGACTATGAAAGTCCACTCAGCTCGTTGGCATTGGACCCAGAAACAAAATAGAAAACAAAAAACTGCCCCAATGCTTCCTCAAGTTCCTTCCTGGAGTGATTTGTGATCACTAACTTTTCTTTCATTACTTTGCCTGTGACTCAATGGAATTCTCCTCTTTGGATTTCCCACTGTGGATCTCTTAGTCCAGGCCCCTGTCAATCTGAGTTACTCTGAGTTGTTTTTTCTCAAATTTGCTGTGGCAGGAACTCACCCCTAGAGAAGAGCAAGGTGCTTAGAGGTGTGTACTCTAGAACCAGGGCAACCCAGCCCAGGCCTGGCCCCTGCTCCCACCTGGGGCTTCAGGCCTCCCCAGTCTCTGCATTTATCACAAGAAGGGATTGACTAGGGCCCTCAGAGCAGAGTTCTCAAAAGGTAATAAAATACCTGGGGATCTTGTTAAAATCCAGGCTTTGATTGACAAGGTCTATAATGGGGCCTGAGATTCTACATTTGTTTGTTTGTTTGTTTTGTTTTGTTTTGTTTTTTAATTTGGCCGGGTCTGGGTTTGAACCCGCCACCTCCGGCATATGGGACCGGCACCCTACCCACTGAGCCACAGGTGCTGCCCTGTTTGTTTGTTTTGTTTGCTGAGACAGAGTCTCACTCTGTTGCCTTGGGGAGAGTGCTATGGCATCATAGCTCACAGTAACCTCAAACTCTTGGGCTTGAGCAATCCTCTTGCCTCAGCCCTCTGAGTAGCTAGGACTACCGGCACCCATCACAACACCTGGCTAGTTTTTCAGTTTTTAGTAAAGACGGGGTCTCACTCTTGTTCAAGCTGGTCTCAAACTTCTCTCAAGCAATGCACCTGCCCTGGCCTCCCAGAGTGGTAGGATTACAGGCTTAAGCCACTGCACCTGGTTGAAATTTTGCCTTTTTAATGAGCTCCCGGGTCATCCTGAAGCTGTTGGTTTGCAAGTCATATCTGAGCCCCTCTTGCTTTGCTCAGCCCTTGTCCCCAGCCACAGAGAAAGGGGTGAGTAGATAGAGCCAAAGGGCCATGCCCACCCCGAGCCCTCTTCCTCCCTTTCTGTACACCCCCTGTGTCCTGGATCCCAGCACTCCCAGCTAAACAGGTCCAAAGTTGCTTCTAAGCTTTACAGAAGCCTCCTCTGGGTGTAAGAGATTGTAGGACAGCAGTTCTCAACCTGTGGGTCGCAACCTTTAACTGTATTAAAGGGTCGCGGCCTTAGGAAGGTTGAGAACCACTGTTCTAGGAGGAGGTGTTTAAAAACTTGTGCACCCAGGCCAGGGTGTACAAACATACATGTGGGAGCCCTCATGAGCGCAAGATGGACTCAGGGATGGAAAGGAAGGGTCGGGGCAAGGGGGCTGGGGGAGAGTCTCAGGCTGAGAGCTCCTGCTTGAAAATGTCGGAATGGACCTGTTTCCCAGTGCATCATAGAGACTCCGTAAGTGTTCATGGCGGGGATAAATGAGTGATTGAATACGTGGCCGAATGGATGTATTTCCTTGGTATCTATCCACACATTGTAACTTTGTGTTAGGGCATCTTTCCCTATTGGTCTGACCCCCTTTTTCATTATTGCATCCTGGGGCCTAAAAGAGTAGCTGGCCACACTCGGGGCTTAGTAAAGTTTGAATAAATTACTGGCTGCAAACGATGCGTGACTAGTTGATAAGTGGTTGTGAGTGAGTGACATCTATGTCACAACTATACGAACAGCAGCAGAGGAGGGCAGGGTGAGTTTCTGGGGCTGGGGGTGTGCTAGGGTCAACTGCTGGGGGTTGAATTGACAGTTCATCAGAAACTGTCAGCACACTGCCAGAATAGGCAGGCATCAGCCCATCCCCCATGAAGACAGTGGCAACACTTCTCCAACAGAATAGGGTGATGATGCAGAAAAAATCGGCCAGCACAGTAGAAAGAACACTCTGGTTTTGAGTCAGATGAGGCTGGGTTGGAGTGTGCCTCTTCCTGATCACATGATCTTGAACAAGGTCTTTTCAGATTACTGAGCCTCAGCTCTAACATGATGAGGGCAGGAGGGAATAATCTATACCGCAAAGGATTGTTGTAAGGATTCAAAGTAAAATACATAGCAAGGAATCAAAATAAAACACGCAGTCTGGCACAAAGCTGGTGCTTCGTGAGCAGTTAAGTATTACTATTACCCACCACTACCCGATTAGAATCTATGGTTGAATAATCACGGCAAGTTTCCTGCTAACCAAGAAAAGCCTATTCCCTGATTCATTTGAATAGATTATTTACAATTCCCCACTGTTCATTCCCCTATTCATTAAGTGTGCCCATTTATAACCACTGGCAATTGAATGTTGATTATTCATTTTTACAGTTATTCTCCTGAGACATGCCCAAAGCTAGGAAAAGAGGAGAAGGGTGGGTGTCAGACAGTCACAGTGTAGGGACAGACTGTGCTGGATAGAACTCATTTCAGCTGGATTTCTACAAGGGGCAGCCACAAGCACAGGTGGGCATTTAATAAGTATCTGATTAATCTGTGATTCCATATTATGTCAGTAAAGATGTAATTTATTAACATGGGCTCCTGGCTTCCTTCCAGTGCATATATAATAGAATGACATTTTTCATGCAGAAATATAAATTAAATTAATTGGCATCCATATTTAATTGAAACTTCCCTGACAGTAGATGGATTCTCCCCCAGCACCACTCCTTTCTCAGCAAGGGGCATTTCCTTCTGAGTGTTCACAGACTGAAGAGAAGCCAACCCCAATTCCTGGGGCTCCCTGGGGAGCTGGCTTTCCGCAGGTTTAGAGCAGCTCCAGAAGTGAACTGACCCTGGAAAAATGGTACCTTGCTATGCATGTGTGTTTTGGCTGTTTTTTGTTGTTGTTGTTGTTGTTGTTGTTTGTTTTTTAAGTCAGGAAAAGGTTTTTTAGCAGAGAAAGAATACACAGACAGTTCCTGTCTTGTTCTTGGCTCCCTATTTTCCCTATTCACCTTCACCAGCCTTAACAGAATGTTTCAAAATTTTTCGAGTCACCTTTAAAGTTTGTAAATCATATGGAATTCTTTTGAAAGCTGCTACGTAATTGCTGTCAAAGGTACTTTTCATTTTAATTTTTTTCCTTCTCAAATAGTCTGTGTTTAGTTAGCTCTGTGGTAACACAAAGGGCCAATGAGGCAGAGGTCCTGCTTTCCACTCCCACAGGTCAACCAAGTTTCCTCTGTCTTGAGCAAAACAGAACACACACTTGACCTTGGCTGCCAAACACCTGCCGTGAGTTACCCAAGGGCATCAGCCAAGAAAGTTGGATGAAATAGACACAATCAAATATGCAGTCCAGAAAATGAAGTCAATGTCACACACTCCTGTAGCAAATAGGTCATGGTGTTGATTCTGTGAACAATGACACCAGTGCTTAACACCGAGGGTGCCCGTCATCCCATCCTCAGACCTGCACTTTGGGGATTCGTTCTGTTTTGTATCCTCCACCTCCCACCTTTGTGGAACCATTCATTCTGTAAACACCCTCACTTCATACTTTTTTGATGTGTTTTTCACAATCAAGGACAGAAAAAAACTCGTCCTGAGCATCTTTATTGGCTTCGGTACTTGAATTGGCTTGAAGTAGCAACCACAGTTGAGCTATTCCCAATGCTGTTACAATTCATCTTGTCAAACACAGTAACTCTTTATATGCCACACTCGTCCCTTTGTCTTCCTAAAAAGCCATAAAATGTTACAATGTCTGTTACTAACTTTAGGTTACTTTATTGATAAGAGAATGATTTACAACCCCAAAGAACGTCTATGTTTCTATATTTATTCATCTCTCAATTTTTCTCCTGGTCTGAGCAGAATTCTTCTCCCCTTATCCTAGTAACAGCACCCCACTTTCTCTCATCCATGGAGGCCATGGTGCTCACTCCTGGCCAAGGGTTGGGCATGAGATTTTACTAAACCCAGAAGAATTCCCCATCTCTCTGGACTCGGTGGTTGGTTCAGGGGTGAGCAAGGGACTCAAGCATGGCCAGTAGTTCCACGAGCTTTGTCACATGGACAGCGATGCGGAGGGTTTCTCTTCCTCTTACATTGTGAAGTGTGGGGATGTTTGCTTGGGGAGGTCAAAAGCATGCCCCCTGCCTTGAGATCATCAGAATGAGGCCAACTCACAGGTAGGCAGAGAAGCAAAAAGGAGAGACCTACTATGTGTGACCCACCTGTGCTTGAAGGTAGTGCCATTCTGGTCACCCCTGTGACGTTAGACCATACACTCACTTCTGGCTTCAGCCAGTCTGGATTGGGTTTTGGTCACATATAACTCAAAGCATCTTGACTATTGTGGTAAATATCATGGCAATAGCCGTAACAAATGACTGCTCCCTGTGGCTGAGGGGACAGAACGGTGTGGAGGCGCAGCATCTGGAGCCATCTCAGGAAGGGACAGATGTTTCGTTCACCTCATTAGGCCTTCAGGGCAGAGTATTTCAAGCTGAAAGTCACCTCATATCATGAGATCAATTTAGTGGGGCATGAATGACATTTTTTAAAAGACAGAAAAGACTAGAAAATTGAGAGTCCATCACGCATAGTGAAGGTAAATTTGATTTTATGACATTTTATTTCCGACATTTGTGTAAGAAAATACGTTCTTGGTAGTGGAATAAAATAACTTTTTTTTTTGGTGAGGGGGCATGATGAAAATATTGGAAAGTCACCCCTGAGAACAAGACCACATCACATCATTGATTAGAGCGGAAGAACCAAAGCCATGTGGCACCTTGCTTTTCACACACTCTAAAACCAATACTTTGTCCTGACCTGGCCAGACATTCATGTGTGGGAGAAATGGTGGGACTCATGCTTGGAATTAAAGTAGTTAATTAAAGGAGTATCAAATTCTTCTAGTTGAAGACTGCTTCTTTGGAGTTGTTTATTCAGTTATTTGAACCTGGGGGTTGGCTGTGAGGTAAACCACCCTCAAGGTGGGAACCCTCCAGCTGTCTTGCATGTTTCCCCTCCAGTTTGGGAGACCTTGTAAATCCCTTCCCAAGACACATGAACCTAGAAAGGTTCCCAAGGGCCAGCTCCACCCCCTTCTCTGCTTTCTTCACTGTCATTTTAACTGGCTTCTCCACAGTGGAGCAGGACCACGTATCATTGTCTCCCCAACAAGTCCCAAACAGAGAATGATACAAACCCCACCCTGCTTTTGACTTTCCAGGATTTTTTGAACTTGGGGAAAGGAGTAACCAGAACACACGCGTTGCCCGTTCTTTGATCCACACTCCTCTTGGGCCAGCCGGAGGAGGCTTTTCCTTTCTCTCTGTGGGTCAGAGACTTTCCCTTCCATCATTCACTGAGTTCTTTCTATTTACAACTTATCACACACCCAAATTCACACAGGCATAGCTCTTAATGCAAAAAGAGAGCTTAAGGAACTTAGAAGATTCTCAAGACCCTGTCTCTCTATGAACTTGAACAAGAAATCCTATTAGTACCCCAAATCTGGGCGTTGACCATTTCCTTCTCTTTCTTTCCTGTTTTAACAAATCCTGAAGACCTGGAGGTAAGTGGATACCCTAATGGAATAGGAGCAAGTTATGAAAATTGAAATATATTGTTGAAATTATTGACACAATTTCATAAATATCCTTTCATGAGAATAATTTATGTTCATGACAGTGGTGGTCAGCTCAAAATACACTTAGACATTTTAAATATTTAGTGTCTATACACATCCACACCCACAGACCCATACATACTTGTATTTCCATCATGAGATTAGGGGACAGTTGTGCACCATTATAAGAGTGGGTGAGCCAGTATACATATAAAAACAGCCCTACCTCCTTGTCCAAAAAAGAGAACAACGAAATTTATTATTCTAGACCAGTAGTTAGCAAACATTTTCTGTACCAAAAAAAAAAAAAAAAAAAGCCAGAAGTAAACATTTTAGGCCTTGCTGTCCATATGGTCTCTGTCACAGCTACTCAGCTCTGATGCGTAGCATGAAAACAGGCCATGGAAGACACACAAGTGAACCATGTGGCTGTGAGCCAATAAAATTTTATTTATGGACACTGAAATTTGAATTTCATCTGATTTTCGGTGGTCACAAAACATTATCCTGCTTTAATTTTTTCAATCATTTAAAAATTAAAAACCATTCTTCACTTGTGTGTAAGACAAAACAGGCAGAAAGCTAGGTTTGGCCCGCAACCCATAGTTTTTGAACTCCTGCCCTAGATTCTTTTTTAAAAATTGAGATATTTTAATTTTTTTGTTTTCTGCTTATTTACAGTGCAAGTTAATGTAGCAATTGCTGCAACCAAGGTCATTTCTAACACACTGACTCTGTCACCGCCCCCCAGCGTACCAGCACTTAGGGGAAAGACAGCATCCAGTGCCTGAGCTAAATAGTGAGGACCTGGCCTGGGCATTTTGACATCTTCTGAAATTTGCAAAGTACATGTCACTGACCCAAAGAAACTGGTGAAGACAACAACCGTGATCTTTGTGCCTCCTCATCAGCCCCCTGGGCTTTTGGCCCTGGTTGAACACTCACTGACAGATGCCAGATCATGGAGGACTCTTGATAAACCTCGAGAGGAGAAGGTGACATAAGATGGGCCTGCTGCGGCCTCCATCTTTCAGATCTGAGTAGCTTCCCACCCAAACGATATGTTGTGGCAGGTCATTGCGATTAATACATTGTGTGCTTTTAGCATATGCATAAGAAGAAAAATGAACCTACTAGTGACGTGGAATAATGCCAACACCAAGTCAAGTTCTGATTCTTTCACATCCAGGCCACAAAGGGATACATGTTGTGAGTCATCCAGAAAAGTTTTTGGCATAATCTATATATAAACTGTTTAAGAAAACAAATAAATGTACGATACCATTAGAAAGTGCTTGAATACAAGAAAAGGACAAGAAGTAATCCCATCGCAGGCTGGGCAAGAGACTTGAAGAGAAACTTCTCTGAAGACGACAGGAGCACGGCCTACAGACATATGAAAAAATGCTCATCATCCTTAATCATCAGAGAAATGCAAATCAAAACTACTTTGAGATATCATCTAACGCCAGTAAGATTAGCCCATATCATAAAATCCCAAGACCAGAGATGTTGGCGTGGATGTGGAGCAAAGGGAACACTTATACACTGCTGGTGGGAATGCAAACTAATACATTCCTTTTGGAAAGATGTTTGGAGAACACTTAGAGATCTAAAAATAGACCTGCCATTCAATCCTATAATTCCTCTACTAGGTATATACCCAAAAGACCAAAAATCACATTATAACAAAGATATTTGTACCAGAATGTTTATTGCAGCTGAATTCATAATTGCTAATTCATGGAAAAAGCCCAAGTGCCCATCAATCCACGAATGGATTAATAAATTGTGGCATATGTACACCATGGAATATTGTGCAGCCTTAAAGAAAGACGGAGACTTTACCTCTTTCATGTTTACATGGATGGAGCTGGAACATATTCTTCTTGGTAAAGTATCTCAAGAATGGAAGAAAAAGTATCCAATGTACTCAGCCCTACTATGAAACTAATTTATGGCTTTCACATGAAAGCTGTAAACCAGTTATAACCTAAGAATATGGGGAAGGAGGAAAGGGAGGGGAGAGAGGGGGGAGGATGGGCAGAGGGAGGGTGATTGGTGGGATTACACCTGCGGTGCATCTTACAAGGGTACGTGTGAAACTTAGTAAGTGTAGAATATAAATGTCTTAACACAATAACTAAGAAAATGCCAGGAAGGCTATGTTAACCAGTGTGATGAAAATGTGTCAAACGGTTTATAAATCCAGTGTATGGTGCCCCATGATCGCATTAATGTACACAGCTATGATTTAATAAAAAAAAAAAAGAAGAAGAAAGTGCTTGAATAGTTTAAATATACTTTGCTATTTTCTGTCAGCTATCTGGAACCTTCAGCTGTCCAGAACATCCCATTCCCACAAAGTCTGCTGCAGCCCTATTTTACTGTAAAGTTGCCTTCTGGGGGAGTTGTCACCATCACTCAGAGTATAAGGATTTGCAAGAGTCATTTATGGCAGTACGACTGATTTTTATATCACACTATTTTTATTACCCAAGAAAATTCAAACTAAATAAAGCAACTTGTGAAATATAATTTCTCACCAGAATTACACCAACCATCAAACTCCTGGCCATCACTCATTTTCACATTACATAATTTAAATTAATTGAATGAAAATATTCTAAGTTTCAAATGATATAGCTAGACCTCAGAGGTTTCATTATAAGAAAGAAAAATAAGTTTCTCGCACCAGAAATATACTTCTTAGGAGAACTTCATGTAAAATGGTAATAATTAGTGCACATTGAGGTTTTGGAGTCATTAAAGGTAACTTTATGATCATTTTTAAAATTTGCATCTATCCACTTCTTAAAAGTTAAAATATATATTTTTTTCCCTAAATATAAATATCGCACAATGATACTTAATAGTTAATTTTATATTATGCTCTTTGATGTGTATGATTTTTCTGAATCATTTTTAAGTTCCTACTTTGTGTTAGGTGTTAGGGTAGATGTTTGCCGTAATTGTCACATCAACCCTAGGGGAAGATTTATGTAAGTCAAGTAGCCAAATCTACTGATTCTGCATCCGGAATTCCCATCAACTCCAGAGTTTAAATCCATCCTCTGAGTTGTCTATTCACTACGAGAACAATAAGGAGATATTTCATTAATCCATCAGCTATTTTATTTATGTGATACAAAAATTAAAGGTGATAGATTTTTCTCAATAAATGATCATTTTTTGTTTTTACTCAATTGACCCAACATAGTTTAAGATGTAATATGTTGATTAGCTTCTGTTTGAGGAGCCCATGTCCTCACACAGTTGCTGCTGCTGTTGTTTGTTTTTGGGACAGGATCTCACTTGTTCTGTCACCTTGGCTAGAGTGCAATTACATCATCATAGCTCACTGCAACCTCAAATTCCTGGGCTCAAGAGATCCTCCTGCCTCAGCCTCCTAAGTAGCTGGGACAGGTGTCCACCATGATACCTGGCTAATTTCTTTTCTTTTCTTTTCTTTTCTTTCTTTCTTTTTTTTGACAGTCTCAGTCACATTGGGTAGAGTGCCGTGGCATCATAGCTCACAGCAACCTCAAACTCTTGGACTCAAGTGATTCTCTTGTCTCAGCCTCCTGACCTGAGACTACAGGTGCCCAACACAAATGCCCAGCTTGTTTTTCTATTTTTAGTACAGTTAGGGCCTTGCTCTTGCTCAGGCTGATCTTGAACTTCTGAGCTCAAGCAATCCACCCACCTTAGCTTCCCACCAGAGTGTTAGGATTTCAGGCTTGACCCACCATGCCCAGCTTTAATTTTTCTATTTTTTGTAGAGACAAGGTCTCACTCTTGCTAAGGTTGGTCTCAAACTCCTAGCCTCAAGCAATCCTCCTGCTTCAGCCTCCTAAAATGCTAAGATTTTAGGCATGAGCCACCACGCCTGGCCCCCACACAGTTTCAAAGTCAAATTTTCAGCAACCTAAAGAAATAGGAGTCCCAAACGGGCCCTTCACACTGAGCATCACACGGGCCCCAACCTGGCTGACAGTCTAAATGTGTCAATGTCAGACAGAGTGACATTCCATAGTTTCATTTTTTAAAATTCAAAAGCTGAGATTTCCAGGATCACAGCTTAATCAAGCTTTCATCCTTGGGTAATTCTTTCTGCAACTAAAAATAAGTTTTTGTCAGCAATAGATGGGTGGTATAGTACATTAAAATGGACTTTGGAGAGTTCTTCTTTCCTTCCCACTTGTATAATATTCAGCTTTCACGAATGTTGTGGGTTGAAAAATAATGGCTTTCAGAGCAGAGTCATTACTCAGGAAGAGTACACAGACTTCCTAGCAAATGGTCATGATAACTTACAGCCAGTGAGAAATCATTTTGCCCTGAAAGAGGGCAGAAGATGCTCTGAAAAGGCCACACGGGGCTAACACAGGAACCAGTGGTGCAAAGGACACATGGGAGGTGAGAGAGGGAGGTGGAGCCTGTGCACCACCTGAAGGGATTGTAATTTTGTTCAGAATGTGGTGGTAAGACAGATGTTCATCAAGCAATTGGCATGATGAGATTTACTTTCCATAAAAAGTAATTTGAGTTCCTAAATCGAGTAACATTGTAGAGGATATAATTAAAGTCAGAGAAACAGAGCTGGGTGCAGTGGCTCACGCCTGTAATCCTAGCAATCTGGGAGGTCGAGGAGGGTAGATTGCTTGAGCTCAGGAGTTCGAGACCAGCCTGAGCAAGAGCAAGACTCTGCCTCTAAAAAATAGCCAGGTGTTGTGGCAGGCGCCTGTAGTCCCAGCTACTTGGGAAGCTGAGGCAAGAGAATCACTTGAACCCAAGAGTTTGAGGTTGCTGTGAGCTGTGACAGTATAGCACTCTATCAAGGGTGACAAAATGAGACTCTGTCTCAAAAAATAAAAATAGAAACAAAAACAAAGTCAGGGAAACAGAGATCAGCTGGGAGATTCTTAGTAATCCAACAGAAATTACTAATGCCATAACTGAAGTAGGTATGTTTGCTAGTATTTCTAGGATAATATCCGGATCTAGTTTTGTGGTATTTTCTGAAAAAGAAAACACTAGTCCATGTTCTATATAGTCTGCTAAACTGCAAGGTTTTCCGCAACAAGTAAATCACACGTGACTACAAAATTTCCCATACATTTGGGTGGCACCTGTGACTCAAGGAGAAGGGCACCGGCCCCATATACTGGAAGTGGCAGGTTCAAACCTGGCCCCGGCCAAAAACTGCAACCAAAAAAAAAAAATTCCCATACATTACTGGGATTTCACAATTAAAGGACAGTTCTAGAAAACTTTAGCAGTAACCATATGCAAAATTTAACCTAAAGTCTTGTCTTGGTGAGTACAAGCCTTAGGCTGGCTACAGGGTGAAGGAACTGAACTTGAAACTCTTAAAATAGGCCAGAAAGTTGGAAGGAAGCTAAATTGTCACAGGTACTTTAGATCCCCTGGTAATTAGAAGAAGCAAATGCAAATCCTCTCAGAAATAATGTCTTCAGATAGGAACTCACAATCAAAGATAAATAAATACATTAAGAGGGGGGAAATGCCATAAGTGAGAGATACTAGTCACAACAAAATATACATGTAGAATCCCCAAATTTTTAGAATTTGGAATTACCTGACTAAGAATACTACAAATTTATATATGTTTATTTAAGGGACATGAGCCAAAGTTTTATTTGTTCATTTCTTGCATTTGAAGTCCTTTTCGATGACATCCTTGACCTGAGATTCTTTGCCATAATTCTTTAAAAAAAAAAAATTACATGGGGCGGTGCCTGTGGCTCAAAGGAGTAGGGCGCCAGCCCCATATGCCAGAGGTGGCAGGTTTAAACCCAACCCCAGCCATAAACTGCAAAAAAAAAATAATAATAGTAATAAAGTAAGAATTTTAATTGTTGAACTATAAAACACAATAGATTTGTTAAACAGTAGATTAGACATAGGTGAAGAGAGAAATAGTAAACTGGAAGATGGATTTGTTTTGTTTTGTTTTTGAGACAGTCTCATTCTTAGTCTCGTTTGCTCAGCTATGGAAGACAGATTTTTTTTTTTTGTAGAGACAGAGTCTCACTGTACCGCCCTTGGGTAGAGTGCCGTGGTGTCACACGGCTCAGAGCAACCTCCAACTCCTGGGCTTAGGCAATTCTCCTGCCTCAGCCTCTCAAGTAGCTGGGACTACAGGCGCCCGCCACAACACCCCGCTATTTTTTGTTGTTGTTGTTGTTGCAGTTTGGCTGGGGCTGGGTTTGAACCCGCCACCCTCGGCATATGGGGCCGGCGCCCTACTCATTGAGACACAGGCGCCGCCCTGGAAGACAGATTTTAAAACATTTTTCAGATTGCAGCAAATGACATTAGGTCATTAAATATAAAATGCTCAATTTTGAATCAAAAGTTTAGTTTATTATATCTCAAACAAGAAGCAGTATAATTAATCAAAGTATGTGCCTAGAATATTAACACAGTTTTGCCATCTTAATGGTAGCGTGTTTGTGCCCACAGCAAAAAAGCCTGGGGTGGGAGTAGTGATGAAGTCGCAAAAAGTGTTTTCCACAGCTTGTTGAGAGTTGAATATTTTTCCTTGCAAGAAGTGGTGGAAACCTTGGAAGGATGTGGTGGTCAGTTGGTGTGAGGTTTGGTGAATACAGTGGATGACAGAGGGTTTCTAGGATGAGCTGTTGGAGCTCCAGTTGGAGCAGCAGTGTTTGTGAAACACATGGGGGTGGGGAGCGTTGTCTTGCAAGAGGATTGGCCTGTCTCTACTGACCAGTCGTGGCTCCATGATCACAAGCATCTTCATCGTTTCCTCCAACTGGTTACCGTGAACATCTGCTGTAATGGATGGACCCGGTTTTATGAAGCTATAGTGGATAATACCAGCCCTGGATCACCCAACAGATACCATCTTAGAAAATTTCAAAACAGGGCGGTGCCTGTGGCTCAAGGAGTAGGGCGCCTGCCCCATATACTGGAGGTGGTGGGTTCAGACCCAGCCCCAGCCAAAAACTGCACAAAAAAATAAATAAATAAATAATAAAAAAACTGAAAATTTCAAAACAAACCACAACTAAATACCTTTTAAGATTCAGCATATGAGTTGTTGGTAAAGATACAGAGAAAGTGTAACATTTATACACTGTCGAGGGGAGTATAAAATAATTTCACAAATAATTAACCACTATTTTAGTCTATAATATTCCTTATAACCCAGAAATTCCAGTCCTTCTAGAGAAACCCATGTATGCTCCAGGAGACAAGAATGTTCACAGTAGCACTATTTGTATCAATAGTGGATACAATTGATGGATAATTTTTGGTATATTAACAACATGCATTAAATAGTAATACATATAAGTAAATGAACTACATGTCACTGTAGTGAGCCTTAGAATCATAACATTTAAATTAAAAAATGAAGACTACATATTATACTTTATCATTTTTATTTTTATTTTATTTTATTAAGATAGTCTCACTAGGTTGCCCTCAGTATAGAGTGCAATGGCATCACAGCTCACAGCAACCTCAAACTCTTAGACTTAAGCAATTCTCTTGCCTCAGCCTCCCAAGTAGCTGGGACTACAGGCGCCCACCACAATGCCCAGCTATGATTGTGTTGTAGTTGTCATTGTTGTTTAGCAGGCCCAGGCCAGGTTCCAACCCACCAGCCCAGTGTATGTGGCCGGCGCCCTCACCACTGAGGTATGGGTGCTGAGCCACTTTACCATTTTAAACAAAGTTTAAGAACAAAACGTTAGGAGTACATACATATTTGTTGATGCTATCTTAAATGAAGAAATCACATCACAGTTCAGGACAGTGGTTATCTATGTCTGCAGTAGAGAGAATAATGGCTCTCCAAAGATGTCCATGTGCCTATCCCCAGGACCTGTGAATGGTGTTACCCTACATGGCAAAAGGGACTTTGCAGATGTGTTGAAGTTACGGATCTTGAAATCAGAAGATTATCTTGAATTATATGGGTGAACCTATTGCACTCACAGGGATCCAAAACCCTTTCCCATCCTATATCAGAAAATATCCCACACGTTGTTGTTGTTGTTGTTGTTGTTGATGATGATGCTGCGTTTATTTGCCTGCTCCACTAGAGAAAATGCAGACACACCTTTCTGATAGAAGAAATCTCATCACTCAGCTTGTGAAGCTTGTGAGCAATGTTGGGAATAGAAATTCAAGAAAGAGGGGGAGACGGTCATCTTCTGACACTGAGGACAGGCTCAATGGGAAGCTGCATCTTATGATGCAAAATGAAAAACAAATCCACAAAGGATTGCATGGTTTGCAGCAGAAGAAATGAGAAAGACAGAAGGCGAGAAACCCTTTTCTACTGTGAGACATGCGAGAGGAAGCCTGGAGTTCATCCTGGAGACGGCTTCAAGAAGTATCACACTCGAAGAAATTATAAACAAAAATAAACCAAAACACTTTAATTATTTTCTGTAACCTAAAATATATAATAAAATCATTAGTTGAATTCATGTCTAGGCTTTTCTCTTTAAAAGTGTAGGATAGGGGCAGCGCCTGTGGCTCGGTGAGTGGGGCGCCGGCCCCATATGCCGAGGGTGGCGGGTTCAGGCCCAGCCCCGGCCAAACTGCAACAAAAAAAATAGCCGGGCGTTGTGGCGGGCGCCTGTAGTCCCAGCTACTCGGGAGGCTGAGGCAAGAGAATCGCTGAAGCCCAGGAGTTGGAGGTTGCTGTGAGCTGTGTGACGCCACGGCACTCTACCCGAGGGCCATAAAGTGAGACTCTGTCTCTACAAAAAAAAAAAAAAAAGTGTAGGATAATTACAAATAATCCACCAACTTCTTTCCCACTCAAAATAAAGAAGAGCTGGGGAGTGTGCTAGTGGCAGAAGAATTAGATTGGGAAGGGTTAAAGGAGGGGAGGGAAGAAGGTCAGAATTAGGGAGGAGGTATACTGATGGAAGTAGAGGTCAGAGAGAGGAGAGAAAGACTGGAAGGTGGGAAGCTGCTGGCTCTGAAGATAATGGGCAGTGAGCCAAGGTGGCTTTTGCCTCTCAACACTAGAACAGACCTTGTCTCTAGAGCCTTCAGGGCCCCAAACTCTAGAGCCCCCAGATGTAAACTCTAGAGCCTGCAGAAGGAATGCAGGCCTGCTGGCCCATTTACACTTCTGATCTCCAGAGCTGTAAGGTAATGTATGTATGTTTCAAGCCACTGAATTTGTGGTCATTGGTTACAGAGGTAACAGGAAACTGACACACAGTTAGAAGAAGTCCAAGCCTGCGGAGAGTGAAGCTCTACACAGATGCAAGAATATTGAATAATAAACTGTGGCCTATGTATACTAAGGAATGCTATTCAGCCATAAAAAAGATGGAGCCTTTACATCTTTTGCATTAACCTGGATGGAGTTGGAGAACATTCTCCTTACAAGATATGACAAGAAGAGAAAATCAAGTGTCCAATGTACTCAACACTAACATGAAGCCAGTAAACAAACAAATACACGCCTGCCCACACAGGGAAAAATTCAATTAAATTCAATTTAATTCAAGCTGGGGGACGGGGGCAGGGGATGGCCGTGCTCTCACCTGTTAGGCATAATACAAGGGTATGTGGCACAGCTGGGTGAAGGACACAGACACACAGGGACTTTACCTAACAGACGCAAACAATGCAGACTAGTCACTTATACCCTCATATTAATCTGAAATTTAAAAAATTGGTTAATGTAATTGCAATCAGTGTAACCTGGCTTCTTGTACCCTCAATGAATCCCCAACAATAAAAAAAAAAAAAAATTGGTTAATGTGCTCATTCTTAAATTGAGTGAAGTCTCGTGAATATTTATTTCACAATATTCTTCTTACTCATATAAGTCTTATTCTTCTGTTCAGTGCCAAATATTACACTGAAAACCTTTCACATATGGCAAACAAAAGGTGAATGTCGAAAAGCAGCAGGTTTGGAAAGAAAATAACAAGCGTTTTTCTTTCGCCACAAACTGCATTTGAGATACTAATGGAACATTCAAGAAGTGAAGTTCAGGCGGCACCCGTAGCTCAGTGGGTAGGGTACCGGCCACATACACCAAGGGGTGGGGGTTCAAACCCGGCCTGGGCCAGCTCAACAACAATGACAACTGCAACAACAAAATAGCTGGGCATTATGGCAGGCACCTGTAGTCACAGATACTCGGTAAGCTGAGGCAAGAGAATCACTTAAGTCCAAGAGTTTGAGGTTGCTGTGAGCTGTGACACCATGGCACTCTACTGAGGGTGGCATAGTGAGACTCTGTCTCAAAAAAAAAAAACAGAGAGAAGTTCAAGGGCCAGGCACAGTGGTTCACACCTGTAATCCTAGCACTCTGGGAGGCCAAGGCAGGTGGATTGCCTAAGCTTACAAGTTCCAGACCAGTCTAAGCCAGAGCAAGACTTTGTCTCTAAAAAATAGCCGGTCATCGTGGTGGGCACCTGTAGTCCCAGCTACTCGGGAGGCTGAGGCAAGAGAATAGCTTGAACCCAAGAGTTTGAGGTTTCTGTGAGCTATGACAGAGTGCTTTGTGGCACTCTACTGAGAGCAACAAAGTGAGACTCTGTCTCGAAAAAGAAAAAGAAGAAGGTTCAGACAGCAGAGGTGGGAGGCAGTAGTTCAGGAGAGACATCTAGACAGGAATCTTCATCCTCAAGTTGGTAATTGAGTTGATGGGTGAATTACATAGAGTGCAGAGATCAGAGACAAAGCCGTGGGGAGGGGCCCAGTTAAAGAAGGATGGAAAAAGCCCACAAAGGCAATTAGGGAGGGTATTCAGGTAAAAGAGAAGATGGAGAGAATAGCTAAAGCATCATTTAAATATTTAGTAAGTTATGCGTGCATTTGTAAATTCACAGTGGTGTTATTCTCAAGAAATTCGCTGGTATCCCTACTGGCAAGGTCTTTGGTATGTCGGATAATATGCCAGGACCTGAGGGGACCTTCCTAGCCTTATCTGGCTCCTCCTGAAACTGCAGTCATCAGGCTCACAGAGGAAAAGGGAACAAGGGGGTCCTGGGAACTTTGGGTACCCGCCATCTTGCTGCACCGCAGCAGGGCCCAGCCAATTCAAAAGCATCTGCTTTCTTGCCTTTGATCAGTGGCATTTATCAGCCGGCTGTATCCAAATCTGAGATAGAAATTTCTTGATGCAACATCTTAAAAAGTGATAGCAGCCGCTCTTCTCAAACGGTAAAGTGCGTAACACCGTGGGGTTCAGGCTGCTGCTGTTGCCTGGCTGAGCAGTGTGCGTCTGTCCATGCCGGGGAGCTGCTGGGCATGTTCACAACACCGGTGTCTTAAAACACGTCCATTCACTTCTCCGAGCTGCAGGGGAAATAATGGGCACAGGAAATTATGAACGTTACTACCAAGTCTACAAAAAATAAAAATAATTGGGGTCACAGTGGAGCACTGCTTACCTGTGCTATAAATATCAAGTGGTCAGTGCTATAAATATTTTACACTCGCTGTCCACAGACAATAGTGGGCTGTCTGTCCGTTTGGTTTTTAGCACACTGGGTGTTTCGGCTGGTCCCTTGTCACTTGCAGTCTGAACACACTGGCAAAGCCAAATGCAGCATTTGCTATCTAGGCCTGGTCACAGCACTCCGATGGGTGCAAAACATCAACTGTCACTGCCACCCAAGGACATTAATCTCTTGGGAGACTGAATTAGCAACCCGACTTCTTAGTCTGCACAAATGTGTTTTATTTTACTTATTGACAAGTTAATCTCATTTCCTTCCCTTTCAAGTTCTTACCTGAGGAAAGGGCCTCACTTACAGTCAGAATTTGTATATTTGTAGTAAATAATACATAGAAACAGGCTTTAATAATTCAGCTATAAAATCTGAAGTAGTAAGGTATATTCCCAGGGATTTTATTTCTTCTCCTAACCAGCAGTTGAAATTAGGAAGTGAACTTTGCATTAACATTGTCTCCATAGACTAGGCCTATCCAGAAAGTTATCCAGCCATGCCAACACTATTTTCACAGGGCCGGGCTGCATACTTCCCAGCAGCCCTGGGAAACTCTCATAGGAAACAGTATGGTGCCATCTATTGGCGAGTTCTTGGGTATTGCTAGTCCCTTAAGTATTTCAGATTTGAAATTGTCTTGGTTTGCTTACTCAATCATACTAAGCACTTACATTCCAAGAGCTACATGAAGTGCTGTTAAGATTTGTAAGACGTGAGGACCAATGCAAATTTAATGGAAAGTTCATCATTTATGTCTTATTCCAAAATTCTAGAATTTTAATCACTTGTACTGCAATACAAATAACTCTATATTTCAGGATGTTTTGTCACGTTAAAAACAGATTTGGTCCTCCTAGACCACTTTGTTCACAAAGATTTTGTGGGTCAGACCAAACCCGGGTGGGTACTCCTTTGAAAATTCTTAGCATTCCTTATTTCTGACGAAATAAAATTTTAATCATTCTGTTTGCTAATAGATACTTCTGAGATGATTTATTTAGGTCAAAAGCTCAATAGAGAATAAAGAACTAGTCACTACTTAAAAAGTACATTTCCCTTAAATAAAAAAATCAATCCTTCCCTCGAACCGTCATTCTTCAGCAGCTCCATTACGCAGCTCCCCGCATGGCCCAGGGTCTGACAACCGCCTCCGTGATGGATGCTCTAATGCCCACCTTTGCCACCAGCTCCAATCAGTTGTTTGCGCTACTTCCAACTCCCCCGCCCCGCCCCTTCACACACACACACTAACACAAGGACAGAAGGACTTGCGACTTGCTAAACCTAGTGGTGAGTTTCCAGTCCACATCGCCCCTCCCATCTCAGCAGCCTCTGTCTTAATGCTCTTTGTCCACTTGTTTTCCAGAGCACCGGCTCTCCCTCTGAGGTTGCTCCTGAGTCTTCTTTACTCCACCATCCCCTTCTTCACAACCTCTATACATCGTAGAACAACATACGGCTTGAACGCTAAGATGTTTCTTTTCTACTGCACTCTGCCTTTAGTCCAAAGCTACGCGCTGTCCAGTAGAAATGTAAGTATGAGCCACATAAGTAATTTTTAGCTTTCTAATAGCCATGGGGTTTTTTTGTTTGTTTTTTGAGATAGAGTCTCACTTTGTTGTTCTCAAAGTGCCGTAATGTCACAGCTCACAGCAATCTCAAACTCTTGGACTCAAGTGATTCTCTTGCTTCAGCCTCCCAAGGAGCTGAAGCTGCAGGCATATGCCACAGGCCCTGCTATTTTTAGACGTGGGTCTTGCTCTAGCTCAGGCTGGTCTCGAACTTGTGAAATCAAGTAATCCACCCTCCTCAGCCTTCCAGAGTGCTAGGATTATAGGCTGAGCCACCATGCCCAGCTCAATAGCCACATTTTTTTAAAGGTGAAATAAATTTTAATAATACAGAATATTTATTAACCCAATATATTGAAAGTTCTATCTTCTCAACATGTAATCAATATTAAAAACTCCTACTGAGGTATTTTACCTTTTTTGTACTATGTCTTAGAAATCCAGTGTCCATTTTACATTTACAGGACATCTCAATTGAGATGCTGTGTTTTCATAGGCAATGCTTGATCTCTGCTTATACCTCAGAGCACTCATAGTAAGACTTTGGGAACATACTTAAAAGTTCTTCACTAGCTAAACTGCATGCTTGTTTCTATGTTTAAATGTAAATTAATTATCAGTAATTAAAATTCAGTTCCTTAGTCCCGCTAGCTGTATTTCAAGCGCTCAATGTGGCTGATAGTAGCGACCCATGTTAGCATAGCTCTAAATGATTTTGTTTATTTCTAAGAATTCAAATAACATCTGTATGCTGGTAACCCCCATGCTAAATTTCCAGCAGAGAACCCTTTCTTAAGTGATTTATCCAAGGAGACATCTAATTTAGATATCTAACAGCCAAATTTAAGGAGGCTTCCCCTCTAGGGAGTAAACTCCGTGAGGGCAGAAAAGTTCCTTTAGTTCTTCTGTTTATGAACATGGTCTCTCCACCACAGAGAACCCCGCCTGGCACACAAAATCTCTCAGTACTTACTGAACAAACGATTGTTCATGAATAACAATTACGTAATAAACACAATAATAACATTAATAACTTTGTATTTTGTTTTGTTTTGTTTTTTTACAGTTTTTGGCTGGGGCTGGGTTTGAACCCGCCACCTCTGGCATATGGGGCCAGCGCCCCACCCCTATGAGCCACAGGAGCCGCCCAACATTAATAACATTTTTTAAATGATTATTATATAAAATTATTTTATCTGCATTTAAATAACACTTGGTCTGACCAATCCTCTGGTTTAGAGAATGTGACTCTTCACATGAGTCCATTCCCCAAGGGATGGCAGAGGCTGCCAAGGGATCATCACCCTCCCCCCAGCTTTTAGATGGAGTTGGACCAAGTGGCAGCCAGCTGCACAATGCCTGGGTTGCTAATCTTTCCAGGGTGCTAAAATGTCAGCAGTAATAAGGTGCCAAGTAACTCAGGACTTTGTATTGAACTAGCAAAATTTAAATTTATCCTCTTGCCTCAGAAACAGTGCTCTAGAGCAGAAATAACAGAACATCCAGTCTAATTAACATACATGTTAATTGCATAATGGTTGATGTCTTCATCTTCAGGGTAGAACAGGATGAAGAGGGCTTCCATTTAGATAGGAAATATTTAACAATAACTTTCATCTGGTCACCCTACATTATACAATCACAACATCACACTATATTCTCCATAAATATGTTCAATTGTTATCTGCTAAGAATTTTTTTTTAATTACTGTTAAAAAATTTTTTTAAACTTCTATTGGCTTGCAACGTTTAATTAATTTTTATTCAAATTATTTTTTTCTCTAATGCTTGCTCTCAAAGATATTAGGATCTTGCACATTTATTTTAAGAAGGGAAGAAAAAGCACAGTACAACCTTGTGCTAAAATGGTGGTTAAGAAAAAAACATGGCCGGGCGCGGTGGCTCACACCTGTAATCCTAGCACTCTGGTGGACCAAGGCAGGTGGATTGTCTGAGTTCACAGGTTTGAGACCAGTCTGAGCCAGAGTGAGACCCCGTCTCTAAAAATAGCTGGGCGTTGTGGCAAGTGTCTGCAGTCCCAGCTATTCTGGAGGCTGAGGCAAGAGGATTGAGCCCAAGAGTTTGAGGTTGCTCTGAGCTATGATGCCATGGCACGCTACCAAGGGTGACAAAGTAGAACTCTGTCTCAAAAAAAACAGGAGAAGAAAAAGATGTGTGGCATTCACATGGGTCAGAATGGTGTTTCTCATAGTGTTTACCATCAGTGACCCATATAAAATAGTAAATTTTATTAAAAAAATCATCTCATGGGTTCAGCGCCTATGGCTTAAGCGGCTAAGGCGCCAGCCACATACACTTGAGCTGGCTGGTTCAAATCTAGTCCAGGCCCACCAAACAACAATGACAGCTGCAACCAAAAAATAGCCGGGCATTGTGGTGGACACCTGTACTCCCAGCTACCTGGGAGGCGGAGACAGGAGAATCACTTGAGCCCAGGAGTTGGAGGTTGCTGTGAGCTGTGATGTCACGGCACTCTACCCAGGGCAATAGCTTGAGGCTCTGTCTCAAAAAAAAAACCATCTCATGGAAGACTTTCATGCATAGAGGAATATTCATAGTGTAGTGTGTAGAGTGGCAAGCAAGTTATGAAACAGAATATATGGCGAAATCCAAATTGAGTTTTTTTTTTTCCCAAATTGGATTTTAAAAATGTAGAAATGCCTGGAAAAAGACTGCAGGGATAACATCAAAAAACTTGCAGTAATTATTATGGGTGGTTTCCTTTCTTGCTGGTACCTAATTTTTCAATATTTTTTTTAATTGGCATGATATGCATTATGTCTAAATCAGGAGAAAATATTATCAATAAAAGGGATCTTAACAATATTCTTTTTTTTTTTTTTTTTTTTTGCACTTTTTTGGCCAAAGCTGGGTTTGAACCCACCACCTCTGGTATATGAGGCTGGTGCCCTACTCCTTTGAGCCACAGGTTCTGCCCCATGATATTCTATCTTAATGGCTCTCAGTTGGAGCAATATTGGTTCCCCTACCCCTACCCTGGCCCAAGTCACTGGGAAATATGGGTACAGGTTATCATACTGACTGGGATCCCTACTGGCATTCAGGGCCAGATATGCTAATGGTATTAAAGTCCTTCACAACAAAGAATTGCCCTATCCTAAATTCCTAGGCAGCCCTATTGACAAAACTGCATCTAACTCATCTATTTTACAATCAAAGATATTGAGGTCCAGAGAAGTGAGGGCCAAAGCAAGTTAGTCCTAAGTCTAAACTGGAGTCTAGCTCTCCTGATTCCCTGTTCAGAACATTTCCTGTTTCTCTCCTTACTGGAAAAAGTGAGAGTTGAGACAGAGGATGATAGTATAGCAGGTGGAAAAATAGCCATCCAAAATTATCAGTTCCTAATCTCTGGAACCTGTACACTCTACTTTATGTGGAAAAGGTGTCTTGACAGATGAGTTTAAGGATTGCCTTAGTTAGTGTAGGCCACTATAACAAAATTTTATAAACTTAGTGGCTTAAACAACAAAATTTATTTCTTACTTCTTGGAGGCCCAAGATGAAGGTGCTGACAGATTTCATGTGTGATGAGGGTTCTCTTTCTGGTTTGCAAACAGCTGCCTTCTCAATCTATCCTCGAATCATGGGAGAAAGAGCTCCTGTCTCTTTCTTTTTATAAGGGCACTAATTCTATCCTGAGGGCCCCACCTTTGTGACCTCATCTGACCCTAATTATCTCCCAAAAGGCCATGGAAGATACAAGGCCAAACGCTATCATATTGGGCATTAGAACTGCAACAGAGGAATTTGGAGGAGACACAAACACTCAGGACATAGCAAGGATCCTGACTTGGAGAGAGTATCCTGGATTATCTGGATGGGCCCTGAATGTAATCACGAGGTCTTATAAGAAAGAGTTAAAAGGAGATTGCACAGACAGACAATGAGGACGCAATGTGACTGTGAAGGGAGAGACTGGAACGGCATGACCACAAGTTAAGGAAGGCTAGCAGTCACCAGAAGTTGGGAAAAACAAGAAACAGATTCACCTTGAAGCCTCCAGAGAAAGCACAGGCCTGCTTGTTTCAAGCTCGTGAAACTAATTTCAAATTTCTTGCCCCCAGAACTGTGAGACAACAAATGTTGCTGTTTTAAACCACCAAATTCATATTGTATGGCAACATAGACTAGACAAGGCTACAGAGACTTCTGTGATGAGAATGGGAGCTGAAGAACCATCATGAGCACAGAGATGAGGGTGTGGGTGACGGTGCCTTCAGGGGCCGACACTGCGTACATGGAGAGCAATGGAAAAGACACTTTCCCTAATTGTCTTTTAGCGTTTCTCAGCATTTCTAAAGAAGCACTTAATTCAAAATTATCAGAAAGCTTGTTACAATGTGCTGGTTTCTACTGCTTTTCTCTATTTGCTATGAAATATAAACAAGCTGCATAAACTAAATATGTAAAAAATAGCAAGTTTAAATCTCATGTATACATTTCTCCTCCACTGAAAGGCAATTTACATAAGACACAAACATAAACAACATCTGTGTATATCTCCAGTAATGTATTAAGTGAAGATGATGTTCTCTTTAACCAAAAATGTACTTATGCATTCAAAATTACCATTTACATAGAATTGGGGGGGGGGCAAATACTTATTTTTTCCAATGGAATTAACCCTAATGTGTTTTAAAATGTGTAAACATGCTCTGATCTATCAAAGTGGTATTTGTGAAATATCACACATGTTCAAAGCTTACCCAAGTAATTATATTTTATAAATTTTAAAATGATATGTATCTCTGAATATACCCATGTACAAATACACACCATATACACACGCACACACACTCTATATACATACATATATACACTGAGTTCAGAATTTTTTTTTTTTTTTTTTTTTGAGACAGAGCCTCAAGCTTTCACCCTAGGTAGAGTGCTGTGGCATCACAGCTCGCAGCAACCTCCAACTCCTGGGCTTAAGTGATTCTCCTGCTTCGGCCTCCCAAGTAGCTGGAACTACAGGCGCCCGCCACAACACTCAGCTATTTTTTGGTTGCAGCTGTCATTGTTGTTTGGCAGGCGGGGCTGGATTCAAGCCCGCCAGCTCAGGTGTATGTGGCTGGCACCTTAGCCACTTGAGCCTCAGGCGCTGAGCCTTTTTTTTTTTTTTTTTTTTTTTTTTGAGATAGAGTCTCACTCTGTTGCCCTGGGTAGAGTAGCGTGGCATCATAGCTCACAATAACTTCTAATTCTTGGGCTTAGGTGATCAAGTGATCCTCTTGCTCCAGCCTCCAGAATAGGTGGGACTACAAGCACCCACCGCAATGCACAGCTAGTTTTTCTATTTTTAGTAGAGACCAGGTCTTGCTCAGGCTGGCATCAAACTCCTGAGCTCAAGCAAACCAACCGCCTCAGCCTCCCAGAGTGCAAATTTTAATCAACTCTTCCAGGAACAAAACACACATTTTTTGGTGGTGGCAAAGGGATATAAGTTTTACTACATGAATCCAGGTGACTAAATACCTTCCTCGTTGAAGTTTCTGAGGTTTATAGACAAGGACATCATTGGAGTGGGTCTGGGAACAGCAGTCCCACCATGCACAAACCCATCTTCATGGAGTGAGCACCCTCGACGATGGAAGGTGTCGAAGGTCAAGGGTGAGAGTCTTCTTACCTCTTGTGCTCCACTTGTTTATTAGCAAAGGGATTTAGTCCATTCTCTTCCATCTCCTCTCCACCCACCCTGTCCAAGTAGATCACAAAGACTGTCTTGGAAGAAGCAAGCACCATGGTTAGGCACATGGGCTTTGAAGCCACGTGGACCTGCGTTCGAGTCCCGGCCTCCACACTTAACTATCATTGTGACCTTGGGCAGGTTGCCACCTATATTGGATCTTTGATTTCCTTATCTGTGAAATGGGGAGGAGACTATTGTGCCAAACTTACTCTAAACGGACTCTGCTGTTATTAGGTTTTCACAAGTCATCAGCACAAAATATGTACAGAGGGTGAGGAAAGGCTCCAAGTGCACCCAGGCGCCTCCCCATTGTTCCCGGGAAGAACCTGTGCTCCATACTGAATGCACTGGTAAGCTTGTACATGGCATTGCATGCAAAGAGCACAGAGCACAGGCAGTGTGCCTGCTCTCTCTGCACCCAGCACTTGCAAACCTCTTCTGGAACTGCTTGGGTTTGCGCGCTTCCATCACCCACAGGCAGGCCCCCGGTTTTCCGTATCTCAGAACACCAGGAAGTTGCCTGTGGAACAGATCTGCAGCCGTGGGAGACCTTGCAAGGGCTGGAGCTGCTGCACACTCTCACTCCCTTTCGTCTTGCCGCTGTCGGTAATGCTGTGCTAGCTGAGCCTGTTGTGCATTTTGTGTGTTCTCAACCATCTGCATCACGCACGATCCATCTGCATCACGCACAGTCTCCTCTCTGGATGGTACTCACCTGCACATTGACCTTGACCACACTTATGTTCTATTCCATCCTACCACATGGCTAGTGAATGCGTGAGAACTATTTATGAACTACCTCGCATCTAGATGGCGTCAGTGATAAACAGCCCTGTTTTCTGGTGTCAATAATACAAATGTTTCCAATTACACCCCAACACATCGTTGACTTTAAGATACATTCTGGGGCAGTGCCTGTGGCTCAGTGAGTAGGGCGCGGGCCCCATATACCGAGGGTGGCGGGTTCAAACCCGGCCCTGGCTGAACTGCAACCAATAAATAGCCGGGCATTGTGGCGGGTGCCTGTAGTCCCAGCTACTCGGGAGGCTGAGGCAGGAGAATCGCGTAAGCCCAGGAGTTGGAGGTTGCTGTGAGCTGTGTGAGGCCATGGCACTCTACCGAGGGCCATAAAGCGAGACTGTCTCTACAAAAAAAAAAAAAAGATACATTCTGACTTCAGAGATACTAAAATGCGAAAACAACCACCCAGCCTAGAATGTATGAAATGCTGTATTTTCACGAGGAATATAGATAATGCATTATGAAAGTACTTAATGCCTTGTCTGGCATTAAGTACCAGACAAGAAAAATGCTTTTTTCATGGATGTAGACATGCATTTAAATATTAGTATTCATGATCTCGTAAGTGGCATCCAATTCTTAAAATCCTTCTAAACTGTCCCTATGTGGTCACTTCCCACAATCACTTACTGTCATTCTTCATATTTCCATTCAATCACTGGCTTTTGGGGCTATCAGCATTTAATTTCCCTTTGGACGTCTCTTCTTCTTCTTCTTTTTTTCTTTAATGCTGTACATGACTTTATTTAGTTCAAGGAAAAGCTGTCAAGCCGTTCACTTCTTCCCAGTTCACGACCTCATGAGAGTTTCCGTTTCTGAAAGTGTTCTCTTTCCCTTGCGGGCATCTTTTCTTCCATTACCGTCCCCTTGCTGTCCCCCTAAATGCACTTTTTATCTCCTCTTTCAATGGGATTCATAGTCCAGAATCTCATTTAAGAAAAAAGAAATCTTGCAGTAAAGACAAGTTATCAGATGATCAATTTGTCCCTAATGCTAGAATTTGTTATATGTGATTAATTCCAGAGACTTTAGCCTGCATTTCGGGGCTCCAAGCAAAGTGGCCGGGGCCCCCATCTTCTCGTCCCTTTCCCCTGGAGTGTCCCTGCCAGTTTCTCTAGGGGCTGCTTCTTCTCAAAAGCGCCCCTTCGCTAAGAGGGGCTTTTCTGGGCAGTGGTTTTGCTCATGATTAATTATAATGAACCCAACTTGGACCTTTGGCTTTCTGGCTCTTAGCTGAGTAGCCAAGATATTTCTCTAGACTGAGATAGTTGGCTTCAGTTCTAATTAATGATCAGTCGTTATCAGCTTAGTTTAGACTGTTTGCTCTCTGACTTTTTGGCTGGGTAGCCTAAACACTTCCCAGATCCAGAGGGCTGACTGAAATTTATGTTCCTTTTTTTGGCACTGTCTTGATAATTCTGATGCTTTCCCGGATCTGGAAAAAAGATTTTAATTGTTTACAGTCTTGATTAATGGGTTTGCTGTTGCTTTGATAGACCATCATTTACAATGATAAGAAACGAAAAAAACAAACGGGCATTTCGTATTGCTCTTCTGGGATATTCTGGTCAATCCTCTTTAAGGAGTTACTGTTTTGTTTCCTTTTCTGTGACTATTAAGTTAGTAATAATTTCATCATACATGAACATTAAGCTACTAATATATCTAACTTTTTTCTCCATGCAGTATTTATTATGCTGTAGAATTTCTTATTATTGTTTCAACAGAGTCCTTTCTCAGAGTCTTCCGGTTACAGCCAGAAGTTGTATATCTGAAGTTAGCCGCTCACTGAGACAGCTTGGTTTCGGTTTGCTTGCAAACACAGGGGTTCTTATCACTTCTTTAACATCTATCACAAAGCTCAGTGAACCTTGTCTTCTTACTCGCTATCAAATAAATGAATCCCTTAGACTCCACAATCAGTCTTTGGTTAATTACTTCATTTGGCCGAGTAAATAATCCCCATTTAAAATGAAGCCCCAAGTTCATTTTCACTAACAAGTTTTATTTCTGTACTATCAACTGGTTATCTGAGTCCTAGTTCATATCAGAGGTTCTTCTTGCTGTCCAGCTATTATTTATGAGGCCGTTTCTGCTGTGAATTAATGTTCTGCTAACCTAATCTAGACGCTTTCCAAATACCGCACTTAAATGGAAATATGTTTTCTCTGCTTGAATCTGCTTTCTTCGTTACCAAAGGGGAAAGAGTGAAAAAAGAAAAGAAAATCATGGAGTTTATGAGTGAGACGGCAATGTCAATTTTTTTTAATCTCTGAAATGATTCTGCTCACTCAGGTTCACTCACATGGCATTTTCCATGACACCCAAAGCTAATGCGGCCTCTTGGTTCACTTTGGTGCCTTAAAGAACCTGGGACCTGCCTCTACAGCTGTTGATGTCTGTGTTGTGTTTCCACCATCTCTATGTATTTTCTGTTTGGTGTTCACAGACGTATCGCACATGGTAGAAAGCATCTCTTGTCAAGTTCATCAACAGCTTCCTTTGGGGGGAAATTCTAGGCTTTTTCCTTCAATCTGGTTGTTTTTGATCTCTCTGCTGTAACTGAGACTATTCGCCCCTCACTCCTCCTGGAAACCCTTCCCCCTGTGGCTTCCATGACCCTACAGGGTCCTGGCTCTCCTCCTCCCTCTTCAATCACTCTTTTTCTGACTCCTCCACAGATCGCCTCTTCACCTTCCCATCCTCTAAGCCTTGACCACCCCCAGGGCCTGCCTTAGGCTTTTGTTATTCTGCCCCTACACTTAGCCCTTTGGGACACAGAACTTCTCATGGCTTTAACCATCATTCTATGTGTATTGATTCTATTACCTCTAAGTTCTGTTTTCCCACCCGCGCTCCGATTCACATTCCTGTTCAGATCATTTCCTCCTGTTTTCCCTCTTATCATGTCATATTTCACTTACTCATTTATCGGACCAATACTTGTTGCATGTCTATGATGTGTCAAGGACTGCGCTAGGTCCTGAAGATATATAATAATGATAAAAATATGCCATTTCTGGGCCCAGTGCCTGTAGCTCAGCGGCTGGGGCGTCAGCCATATACACTGGGCCTGCCAAATAATAATGACAACTACAACCAAAAAAAAAAAAAGCCGGGTGTTGTGGCGGGCGGTGTAGTACAAGCTACTTGGCAGACTGAGGCAAGAGAATTGCTTATGCCCAAGAGTTGGAGGTTGCTGTGAGCTGTGACACCATGGCACTCTACCAAGGGCGACATAGTGAGACTGACTCAAAAAAAAAAAAAAAAAATGGCTTGGCGCCCGTAGCACAGTGGTTACAGTGCCAGCCACATATCCAGATGGAGGATTCTCCATACTTCCTTCCAAAAATGTTGTATAAGTTTGCAGTGCCACCAGCAGCGCAAAAGCGTACCTTTCTCTCCATATCCACACAGTCTGCAGCTTTGAGACTTTGTGATGTGGGCTGTTCTCACTGGGGTTAAGTAATATCTCAGGGTAGGTTTTTTGTTTGTTTGTTTGTTTGTTTGTTTGTTTTAGACAGAATCTCACTATGTCACCCTCAGTAGAGTGCCATTGCATCACAGCAACCTCCAACTCCTGGGCTCAAGCGATTCTCTTGTCTCAGCCTCCATTGTAGCTGGGACTACAGGTGCCCACCACTATGCCCAGCTATTTTTGTTGTTTGTTTGTTTGTTTTTAACAGGCTCGGGCCAGGTTCCAATCCACCAGCCCCAGTGCATGTGGCCAGCACCCTAACCACTGAGCCATGGGCGCCAAACACTTAGGGTAGTTTTGTTGTTGTTGTTGTTATTGTTTTGGGACAGAGTCTCGCTTTGTCACCCCTGGTAGAGTGCCGTTTTGTCACAGCTCACAGCAACCTCAAACTCTTGAGCTTAAGTGATTCTCTTGCCTCGGCCTCCCAGGTAGCTGGGGCTATAGGTGCCCACCACAACCCCCAGCTATTTTTAGAGTTGGAGTCTTCCTCTTGCTCAGGCTGGTCTTGAACTTGTGAGCTCAGGCAATCCACCTGCCTCGGCCTCCCAGAATGCTAGGATTACAGGCGTGAGCCACCACCCCTGGCCCACCTCAGGGTGGTTTTGATTTGCATTTCTCTGATGATCAGGGATGATGAGCATTTTTTCAAATGTTTGTTACCCATTCGTCTGTCTTTATCAAAGAAGGTTCTGTTCATATCTCTTGCACAGGGGTACATGGGATTGTTTACTCTTTTTCTGTTGATTAATTTGAGTTTTCCGTAGATTCTAGTTATCCACCCTTTGTCAGATTCAGACCCTGCAAATATCTCTGCCCATTCAGAAGGCTGTCTTTTTGCTTTACTTGTTGTGTCCTTAGCTGTGCAGAAAGTTTTCAGCTTAATTAAGTCTCATTTGTTAATTTTTGTTGTTGTTGCAATGGCTGCTAAACTTTTTGTCATAAAATATTTCCCCAGTCCAACATCATCACAAGTTTTCCCCTCACATTCTCTAAGATTTTCATTATTTCATGTCTTAGATTTAAGTCTCTTATCCATCTAGAGTCCATTTTTGTTAAGGCATGAAAGACGTGGGTTGAGTTTCAGTCTTTTGCACGTGGTTATCCAGTTCTCCCAGCACCATTTGTTGAATAGGTTCTGTTCCCTCTATCTGCTTTTGTTTGGTTTATCAAAGATCAGCTAGCAAGTAGAAACTGGTTTCATCGCTTGGTTTTCTGTTGTATTCCATATGTCTATGTCTCTATTTTTGTACCAATATCATGCTTTTTTTTGTTATTGTGGACGTGTAATATAGCCTGAAGTCTGGTAGGGTGATGCCTCCAGCTTTGTTTTTATTACTAAGAATAGCCTTAGCTATTCAAGGTTTTTTCAGGTTCCATACAAAATGAAGTACTATTTTTTTCCAGTTCTTCAAAACATGATGTTGGTATTTTAATGGGGATGGCATTGAATCTGCAGATCGCTTTGGGTAGAATAGACATTTTGACAATGTTGATTCTTCCCAGCCAAAGAACATGGTATGTTCTTTCATTTGTTAATGTCTTCTGCAATTTATTTTCTTAGGCTTTCATAATTCTCTTTGAAAAGATCTTTTACTGGCTCAGCACCTATAGCTCAGTCAGCAGGGTGCCAGCCACATACACTGGAGCTGGTGGGTTCGCATCCGGCCTAGGGCCTGCCAAACGACAATGACAACTACAACCAAAAAGTCGCTGGGCATTGTGGTTCTGCACCTGTAGTCCCAGCTACCCGAGAGGCTGAGGCAAGAGAATCGCTTAAGGGCGGCGCCTGTGGCTCAGTGAGTAGGGCTCCGGCCCCATATGCCGAGGGTGGCGGGTTCAAACCCAGCCCCAGCCAAACTGCAACAAAAAAAAAAAATAGCCGGGTGTTGTGGCAGGCGCCTGTAGTCCCAGCTGCTTGGGAGGCTGAGGCAAGAGAATCGTGTAAGCCCAAGAATTAGAGGTTGCTGTGAGCTGTGTGACGCCATGGCACTCTACCCAAGGGCAGTACAGTGAGACTCTGTCTCTACAAAAAAAAAAAAAAGAGAGAATCGCTTAAGCCCAAGAATTTGAGTTTGCTGTAAGCTAGGATGCCACAGCACTCTACTCAGGGCAACAGCTTGAAACTGTCTCAAAAAAAAGGAAGAAAGAAAAGAAAAGATCTTTTACTCGTTTGTTAGGTATATTCCTATTTCATTTTCTTTGAAGCTCCTGTGAAGGGAACTGTGTCCTTGATTAGCTTCTCATCTTGGCTGTTATTGGTGTATACAAAGGCTATGGTGTGGACATTGATTTTATACCCTGAGACATTACTGTATTTCCTGATGACTTCCTGGAGTTTTGTGGTTAAGTCTCTGGGGTTTTCTAACTATAAGATCATATCATCAGCAAAGAGTGAGAGTTTGACCTCCTCTGCCCCCATTTGGATGCCCTTTATTTCCTTCTCTTGCCTGATTATATTGGCTAGAACTTCCAGCACTATATTGAATAATAGTGGTGATAGTGGACAACCTAGTCTGGTTCCAGTTGTAAGTGGAAAAGCTTTCAGTTTTACACCATTCAGTATGATGTTAGCTATGAGTTTGTCATAGATGGCTTCAATCAGCTTAGGAAATGTGCCGCCTATGCCTATTTCTCCTTTGAGGAAGTCTAGTCCATTTGCAAACAGAAAATCTCTCTATGAGATGTTCAGCCCAACACAAAAATCAGAAGATGGTAGAAGAGGGCTTGACTATCCCCTTTTAGCCTCACCTTGAACTCTGGTTTTCCTCATCCTCTCCCTCCCTCCACAGTCCTCTAGGTATTTTTGACTTCCCTCCTCCAACCGCAGCTCCTCCTCCTCACCATCTACTTTTTTCCTTCCCTCCTTCCTCCCCATCTTCCTCCTCCTTCTAACTTTGGCTCCCAGGCAGGTTTCCCCTGATAAAGCTGGAGCAGGGAGCTACACATGACCTGTGCTTACAGGAGAAGAATGAAAGACAGAAAAAAAAGCTCTGCTGATCCAACCATCTACAGCCAAGCAAACCTAATGAAACAGAAAGGAGCTTCACTCAACATAACATTATTTTAACTAAGTCAGATTAAGTCTGATTCCCAGGCCCCATGCGCTAAGATGGGAGAAATTTAATTAAAACGGTTTAATTAGAACAGTAGACAGGAAGACCATACTGTCTAAGTACTCAGCTTTTGAGAATTTGGCTTGATTAAAAACGCATTGGTAAATTAAGCCAACAGGATCTGGAAACGCCCTGGGTGACTGGATGCTGATGACCAGCCAGACTCTAGCTTGCTGCTGGTAGAAAGACATCTAAAGACTGGACTTGGGGAGACGCTGGTTCTCACCTGGCCATGCTGCTCATTCCTGAGCCCAGCTGTGTAGTGCCAGCAGCCACAGTGGAGACTGCAAGTGGAAAAGGACGAGTGTCATTTTTCCCCAGTACATGCATCAGGTTGGTGAGAAGCCAGAGAGGAGGCGAAGGGGGAAGAAATTGCTCCTCCCCCTCGCTCCTGGACCACTGGGGAAATTCTCTTTTATCTGGGCCTCGCAGCTGTTCCTGGCAATCAATCTGAGCTCACACCATGATAACCTGCTGTTTGTTTACAGATTTAACAAGTCACATGACTGACATCTTGCCCTGGTCAGAGTAAAGAGACACCCTTCCTTTCTGTTGTTGAAATTAACTTGAAAACTCTTTTCTGTTCTTATTCCCATATGAACAGTTGGACTGTCCCATGTGTGATCTTTTCGGGACTCTGGCTGAGGGGACATTATGTGACAAAACCCTCTCCACCTCTCTTTCCACAGAAAATAATTTTGTTCCTAAGATTTTGATGGACGTTGACATGAAATGTAATTCCTCATTTTACAGGAGGGGAAAAAATATCTAAGTGGATTAAGAGCTGACTCATGGTTGTGATTTACTTCGGCTTTTTAATTTGAACATTTTAATTGTTTATAGGAGGGGAAAAAATATCTAAGTGGATTAAGAGCTGACTCATGGTTGTGATTTACTTCGGCTTTTTAATTTGAACATTTTAATTGCTTACTTCACAAATTGAGCTTTAAGAAAGTAAAATAATAGGGCGGCGCCTGTGGCTCAGTGAGTAGGGCGCCGGCCCCATATGCCGAGGGTGGCGGGTTCAAACCCAGCCCCGGCCAAACTGCAACAAAAAAATAGCCGGGCGTTGTGGCGGGCGCCTGTAGTCCCAGCTGCTCGGGAGGCTGAGGCAGGAGAATCGTGTAAGCCCAGGAGTTGGAGGTTGCTGTGAGCTGTGTGACGCCACAGCACTCTACCCAAGGGCAGTACAGTGAGACTCTGTCTCTACAAAAAAAAAAATAAAAGAAAGAAAGTAAAATAATAAAATAAGGTTTATAACTTTACCTCTACCTTCGAAAGGGCTGCTTTGTGATTCCTCTAAGACAAAGAAGCCATATGCTCCTCTGGTTCCAATTATTCTTGCCCCCCTTCTCTCCTCAGCTCCAATTTTTTTTTCATCCTTTGTCTCCTCAAGTGTGCACTTGAAGATCTTTTAGTGACTTTTAATAACTGTATCTGAAATGAAATGCAAAGGGAGAAGTACAGGGAGCCAAAGAAGGAGAAGTGGGCTCCAGCTCCCCATCCCCAGGCAGTTCACCCGCCGGGGCAGCAGCCCCCCTGCCCTGACACTGCTGGGGGTTTAACCATTCAGGCCTCCAAGGCAAAAGCCACCAGCCCCTGTCCCACATGTCCTCCCCAGCGTCCCCAACTCTGTCTTTTCATCACTCCCTTGACAACCCTTCCCCAGCCTCCAACTCTCTCCGTGACTCTGTCCTTCTCCATCTTCAAGCTTCAGCGCAGATTTTGTGTCCTCTACGAGGCCTTCTTGACAACAGAGGAGCTCTGTGTCCCCAGCTGTGCTTTTTCTATCAGAGTTCTGTTTGTTTCCTTCATGACCCATGTCATCATGTGCAATGATCTCATTTACATGCGGTTCCTTGGTTGGATGTTTTGTTTGTCTTTGTTTCTTCTGTTGTCCTGTCTCCTGCTTTTTGAGGGCAGGGGCTGGGCCTTGCCATTTGAATTCGTAGATTTGGGGCCAATACTCAGAGCACCACAGGCACTTAATAAACATCACTTCATTAGTGAATGAATGGGTAGGTGGACCGTCCTCTCCAGAGAGACCCAGTGTGCCAAACTGCTCTGAGAAGCTCTTCCCTGCTTTGATTCCAAATTCTGCTCAATGAAAGCTCTCAGGACTATTTCTAAGCTCAGCTGCAGAGAAAGTCACCCCAAGGAAAACTTAGAAGGACACAGTGAAGCAATCCCTGGATTATTTTTTTACTGAAGGGATGGACTTGGACCTCAAATTGGATCAGGTATCCAATATACAGAGAGATCAAAGCCAGCCACTTTTGTTAACCAAATAATAAATGTAAAATAAAATAATAAATGACCCATAATCCACGTGTGGGAAATCCTGAGGGCATCATACCAATCTTAGCATGATGGGGGTCCTACACTTAGCCCAGAATAAAAAAGAAAAAAATTAATGTTAAATATTCTCAAGGTCAAGACTCTGAATAACTGCAAAAAAACAATGATTTTTTTCCTCTTACTTAGCATATGTATTCCATTACTATTATTAATTGGCACATAATAATTGAACATGTTCATGGGATACAGAGTGATGCTTTCATACATGTATATGATAAACAATGATTGGATCAGGATAATTAGCATATTCATCACCTCAAGCATTTATTATTTCTTTGGGGAACATTTAAAATTCTCTCTTCTTCTTCTTTTTGTTTGTTTTAATTTTGACTTTCTCAAAGGCAGAGACTTTACAACATCCAACTTTACATCCCAGTCACTGTCCCTGGCATAGGAGTATAGGCATAAGAAAATTCAATTATTATAAAAAGGCATGACTCCTTACTTATATTTCATATACTCCATTACTGAAAAGAAATTCTGATTATTGTCTAATAGACACAAATCCAAGGAGCTGGTGACAAATGATCCTCATTCTGTTTGTGCAGTCAGCTTATCTGTCCATCAGAGCCTGATGTGGACAGGCATCAAGAATGACGCTTGGTCTCTGGTCATTATTCTCCCCACTGTCTTTTTTGTCTTTTGCCCCCCGAACTTTCCTCCAGTGTCTGTGCCTCAATCTGGAGAGTGATATTCCATGTTTAACCTGAGTGCTGGAATGGGCTTTTAGTTCTTAAAATTTTTCAGAATATAGTTAGGTGAGGTAGTGCATGCCAATAATCCTAGCATTCTAGGAGGCTGAGGCAGGTGGACTGCTTGGGTTCAGGAGTTTGAGATCAGCCTGAGCAAGAGCAAGACCCAGTCTCTACTAAAAATAGAAAAAATCAGCCAGGCATGGTAACCCATGCCTGTAGTTCCAGCTACCTGGGAGGCTGAGGCAAGAGGATTGCCTGAGCCGATGAGGTTGCTGTGAGCTATGACTCTATGGCATTCTACCCAGGGCAACAAAGTAAGACTCTGTCTCAAAAAACAAATGCCCCCTTAGAAGGGTACAGGTGAAATTTACTAAATGTAGACTATAAAAGTCTGAACACAATAATTCAGAAAATGCCATGAAGGCTATGTTAACCAGTTCAATGAAAATATTTCAAACTGTATATAAAAGCAGCACATTGTACCTCATGATTGCATTATTATACACAGCTATGATTTAATTAAAAAAAAAGATTTAAAAAAAATGCCCTTTCCCCACCCCCACCGATCCAAATTTCAGAATATAGTATTTACAAGATGTATTAGGATTGTATTAAACTGCCTAACACCTAAAACCCCATGGTGGCTTAGACAGCTCAGAGTTTTATTTCTCTTCTGGAAATGTTGAAGGAAGGAGGTCCAGGGCTGACCAGGCCGGGCCTCAATAGCAGGGCCAAGGCTCCTTCAGTCTCCACCTCCACTGTCCTTAGTTTGTCACTTCCATCTACAAGGTCACCCCCTAGCCCAAGATGGCTGTTGGACCTCTGGTTCCAGACAGGAAGTAAAAAGAAAGGGGCAAAAACAGCAAGGGATGCCCAGAGTGGGGCCAGCCCCTTCCAGCAAGATTCCCCAGAAGCCCTGGCCTCTGACTCCTACTTGCATTCACTAGCCAATTCCTTTTCTCTGTGTGTGTGTGTGTGTGTGTGTGTGTGTGAAAGAGAGACAGTATTTTCTTTTCTTTTCTTTTCTGTCTTTTTTTTTTATATATATATTTTTTCGGGTTCATGGAAGGTACACAGAAATTAGTTTACACTGTTTACGTTTGTTAGGTAAAGTCCCTCTGGGCGGCACCTGTGGCTCAAAGGAGCAGGGCACCGGCCCCATATGCTGGAGGCAGCAGGTTCAAACCCAGCCCTGGCCAAAAACTGCAAAAAAAAGGTAAAGTCCCTCTTATAATTTTGTCCCACCCCCAAGAGTTATGCCATACAACATAATCCCCATCCCCCTCCCTCCTCCCCTCTCCCCATCCCACACCCTGAATTGATTTGAGTTTTTCACTTACGTGGATATGTATTAGATCCTTTACTGGCTTCATTTTAGAACTGAGTACATTGGATTCTTGCTTCTCCATTCTTGTGATGCTTCACTAAGAAGAATGTGTTCCACCTCCATCCAAGTTAACACAAAAGATGTAAAGTCTCCATCTTTTTTATGGCTGAATATTATTCCATGGTGTACATACACCACAGCTTGTTAATCTTTTTCTGGGTTGGTGGGCATTTAGGTTGTTTTCACATTTTGGTAATTGTCAATTGAGCTGTGATAAACACTCTAGAGCAAATGTCCTTATTATAAAAGGATTTTTTTCTTCCGGGTCAATATTCAGTAATGGGATTGCAGGATCAAATGGGAGGTCTAGTTTGAGTTCTTTGAGGATTCTCCATACTTTCTTCTATCACCAGCCAGTTCAACCTGCAAGAATAAGAAATGTTGGCTCAGGGCCTATACTCAGTGGGTAGGGCACCAGCCACATACGCTGAGGCTGGAGGCTTCAAACCCAGCCCGAGCCAGCTAAACAACAATGACAACTGCAACAACAACAACAACAAAAAATTGCTGTGCATTGTGGTTGGCACCTGTAGTCCCAGCTACTTGGGAGGCTGAGGCAAGAGAATTGCTTAACCCCAAGAGTTTGAGGTTGCTGTGAGCTGTAACGCCACAGGTCTCTACTAAGGATGAGATAGTGAGACTCTGTCTCAAAAAAAAAAAAGTTGTCTTTTAGCTGAGTATATTGCTGCCTTGAATAAAATCAGTGTTCTGTTGCTATGAAAAGAAGAGGAAAGTGGATATTGTGTAACTCAGTCATTCAGAGCATGCATAAGAGCTTATTAAAATACACTAGTCCCTCATCTCTTTTGTTAGGTATATTCCTAGGTATTTTATTTTCTTTGAAGCTACTATGAAGGGGATTGTGTCCTTAATTAGCTTCTCATTTTAGCTATTATTGGCATATACAAAGGCTACTGATTTGTGGACATTGATTTTATATCCTAAGACGTTACTTTTTTTTTGTTTTTGTTTTGAAACAGTCGTCCTCCGTAGAGTGCTGTAGTGTCACAGCTCACAGCAACCTCAAACTCTTGGGCTAAAGTGATTCTCTTGCCTCAGCCTCCCAAGTAACTGGGACTACAGGCGCCCTCCACAAGCCCACCTATTTTGTTGTTGCAGTTGTCATTATTGTTTAGCTGGCCCAGGCTGGGTTCCAACCCGCCAGCCTTAGTACATGTGGCTGGCACCATAATCACTGTGCTACAGGTGCCATGCTGACATTACTGTATTTTTTTTATCACTTCCAAGAGTCTTGTGGTTGAGTTTCTAAGTATCAGATCATATCATCAGCAAAGAGGGAGAGTTTGACCTCCTCTGCCCCCATTCAGATGCCCTTCTCTTGCCTGATTGTATTGGCTAGAACTTCCAGCACCATGTTGAATAGTAGTGGTGATGGAGGACAACCTTGTCTAGTTCCAGTTCTAAGTGGAAAAGCTTTCAGTTTCACTCCATTCAGTAAAATACTAGCTGTGGGTTTGTCATAGATGGCTTCGATCAGTTTAAGAAATGTGCCGCCATTCTGAAAAAAAGATTTCAGAATGGGTTTTTAAAAAATTAAAAAAAAAAATACACAGTTCCCTCTTTATCCATGGGGTACAGAACTCAGTGCATGCCTGAACCCACAGATTTCACCAAACCCCATTTTTTCCTATATGGTAAGTACCTATGATAAAGTTTAATTTATAAGTTAGTCACAATAAGAGATTAATAATAACTACTAACAAAATAGGGTAATTATAACAAACTCAAAATAGTGCAAAATTAAAAATTTATGTTTATTTCTGGAATTTTCCACCTAATATTTCTGGACTGCAGTTGACTGTAGGTAACTAGCACTATGAATAGGGGGCACTACTGTACAGAATGCTTTATCTCCAGGGTGCCTGTCTGTCTTCCTTCCTTCCTTCCTTTCTTTCTCCCTCTCTTCCCTCCCTCCCTTCTTTCCTTTCTTTCCTGACAGAGTGTCACTCTATTGCCCCAGGCTATAGTGCTATGGGTTCATAGCTCACAGCAACCTCCAACTCCTGGACTCAAGAGATCCTCTTGCCTCAGCCTCCCAAGTAGCTGGGACTACAGACGTGTCCCACGTGCAGCTAGTTGATCTATTTTTAGTTGAGACAGTGTCTCACTTTTGCTCAGGCTGGTCTCAAACTCCTGAGCTCAGCCCATCCATCCAACTTGGCTTCCCAGAGTGCTGGGATTACAGGCGTGAGCCACCGCAGGGTTTCTGATTGGGTAGGTGGGGAAGGATCCTGAGAATCTGTCTAACAAGCTTCCAGGTGATGTAGGAGCTGCTGATTTGAGGGTCCAACAGAACTTGGAGAACCGCTAACATTTCTTTAGAAGCGGGACAAACATTTTTTCCTGTAAATGTTGACCATCTGTGTATTTTATTTAATACACAGCATGTTATTTTACTAACAAAGCCCCAGCCTGGGGCCGGGCTTGGTGGTTCATGCGTATAATCCTAGCACTTTGGAGACTGAAGTGGATGGATTGCGTGAACTCACAGGTTCAAGACCCCAGCCTGAGCAAGAATGAGACACCCATCTCTAAAAACACACACACACAGCCAGGCGTTGGGGCAGGCTCCTGTGGTCTCAGCTACTTGGGAGGCTGAAGCAAGAGAATCGCTTGAGCCCAAGAGTTTGAGGTTGCTTGAGCTATAAAACCATGGCACTCTACCACGGATGACAAAGTGAAATTCTGTCTGGGAAAAAAAAAGTCCCAGACCATTTACTCTACCAAAAAGACCTTTCCCATCTGAGAGACAGGAGCAGAAAGAAAGTCAAGTTTTGTCACAAGCATCATGGCTGGAATGTGCTCTTTGTCACCACTTGTGAGCTAGAACATCTAATTGTGAGTTGAGCTGAGAGACAAACGGAAAGGGACAGAGCTTCCCCCGCTTTCGTATTGATGCCCGAGTGAATGAAACAATAACTAGAAGCTAAAAAGGGCAAGTCAGCGAAGAGGTGCCAGGGGACCAGGGAACTTCTAATGGCCACACAGCCTTCCCACACCATTGTGGTGCTGGACAGCCGATGGACTAATCAGTTGACGAGGAGTAGAAGACAAGTGCAAAGTGAAAAGCCTCAGGTCTATGTCTCACCAGCCGCCCTGGGGTGATGATCAGAGACCTATATGCTAAAGGATCAGCTCCGTTTCTCCTGGGCTTTCTCCTAGATTTTCTGTCTTTTATTATTTTTTTTAATATTTCTCCATTATGTACCTTTTTTTATTAAGTCAAATACCCACAGATCATGAATACATTTATGCATATGTGGGGTACAATGTGTTGATTTTCTTTATCCAATCTGACCTGGTTACATCAAACCAACCAATATAGCTTTCACCTCATTTGCTTGATTATTGTGTTAAGACATTGATGTTCTACACCTGACAGATTTGACTTGTACCCTTGCAATATGCTCCATAGGCGTGTTCCGCCTTTTACCCTCCCTCTGTCAAGCCTCCCCCTTCCTCTCCCTTCCCACCACATTTCTCTCCTTCATCCTGGGCTATAGCTGTGTTCTGTCTTTCATAACAAAGTGTGAGTCAATATGAGTTGGTTTCATAGAAGTGCTGAGTACATTGGATTCTTTTCCCTCCATTCTTGAGATACTTTACTCAGGAGAACGTGTTCCAGGTCCCTCCATGTAAACTGCTCCTAGATTTTCATTTTTCAGAAATTCAGGAGCAAAGAGCGGAAAAGAACACAATTTCTGTCTGTGCCTCCGCATAAAGATAGAAAGATCTGCAAATCCCTAGAGACTGAATGTGGTAGGGAGAGGGAAAGAAAACATTAAAAGAACCCAAGGGAGATGTGAAAACCTGGGCCAAGAAAGTCAGAGGCCACTTGCGCAGAAATACTGGCCCCTTCTGGGGTTGTTTACCACACAAGCTTGCTCTTTCTTGTCATTTGGGGAATTTTTGTGTTTTATTTTATAGTGTAATTCCTACATAAACCATTCTCCTGGTGGGGTCTGATTTGAAAACGATGCTCTCTAGTTCTTGACGGTTGTGTGTGTGTGTGTGTGTATTTGCACATATGCGTCTTTCTTTGAAATTGTTCCTTGTCAAAAGGAGGATGACATGGGCCCCTGTCCCTGCTTTCTCTTTTTAAGAATTAGGCCCTCAGAAGGTATTAACTGACACTTCTAAATTCTATATATTCGGAGAAGCACAACACTGAAAACAGAAACTCAAAATTTATTTTAATGGAGTTGCAGTGTAATTTAGACCTTGAACTTCTTCCACCCTTCAAAAAGGCATTGCAGATGGCGCCCGTAGCTCAGTGAGTAGGGCACTGGCCACTGAGGATGGTGGGTTTGAGCCCGGCCTGACCCTGCTGAACAACAATGACAACTGCAACAAAAAATAGCCGGGCATTGTGGCAGGTGCCTACAGTCCCAGCTACTTAGGAGGCTGAGGCAAGAGAATCACTTAAGCCCAAGAGTTTAAGGTTGTTGTGAGTGGTGATGCCACAGCACTCTATCGAGGGCAACACAGTGAGACTCTGCCTCAAAAAAAAGGCATTTCAAAAGAGGAATCTTACAGAATTCACCAGGAGCTATAGACATCCAGTAGAACCCCCATAGTTGACCACCTCCCTATGTTGACCACCTCCTTGATTTGACCTAATTTTCATAGACCAGACATGCACCACATGTACATATCAGTACAGTAGGCCTACTTCCTTATGTTGGTCACCTCCATAAGACCAGTTTGTTACAGTCCCTTGGGTGGTCAACTCACAGAGGTTCTACCTTACATAACATTAGCCACGGAACAGACCCTTTGCTCAGTCAACCCTTGAACTCATAGACAAGGAAGTAGAGGTTGGGTCGGGAAGTGACTTGGCTGACAGTCACCAGCAGTGACTTTCCAATGTACCTACTCTGCTCCTGACACATTTACGGCTGTCTTTTCCCACAAAGTTCTGAAATCTCTTCAATATTTTGGTAGTGTGGGTTGTCATTTTTAATCAATTGAAACAATTCTTATTTCGTGTCAGACATTGAGCCTGAGGTCGGGCTAGGAAGACAGTAAATACAAACAGTGCTTTCTCTATCCACGGGGATTCTTAGTCTCACGAGGGGTGAGATGGGCCCATGGCTGGCACACGGCGGGGGGGTGGGGGTCAGAGGGGATGGGTTCCAAGTGGGAGGGGTGTTCCTGCAGGACTTGGCTTTGGGCCACTATGGAGAGTAACTGGAGATGTGACCATGGCCAACCACGTGGAGGGGGCAGAACAAAGGGCGTCTGTGACAGGTTTAAGGACAACATGGTGTTCAGTCTTACTGAAGAATACGCTGTGTGACACGGATTAGTATGACAGAAACACTTCGCCGATGCCATCTAAAAACAATTTTCTCAAAATATAGGGACATATATTTGTTTGCTTGAGCCACCACAACAAAATACCACAGACTCGGTGATTTAAAACAACGTAAATATATTTCCTCACAACTCTGGGGTAGAAGTCCAGGATCAAGGGATCAAGGTGACAGCAGGTTGGGTGTCCCGGAGGCCCCTCCCTGGCTGTCTTCTGGCTGCGTCCTCACAAGGTCTTTCCTTTGTACTCACGTCCCTGGTGTTTCTTCCTCTTCTTTTTTTTTTTAATAAGTTTAATGTTCTTAACAGGTAACCGTTTCACTAATTTATTGTTGTTGCAGTTTTTGACTGAAGCCGGATTAGAACCCATGACCTCCAGTATATGGGGCCGGCGCCCTACTCCTTGAGCCATAGGGCTGCCTGTTTCTTCTCTTCTTATGAGGACACCAGTCATATTGAATTGGGCCCCACTCATCTGACCCCTTTTTTAACCTTGATCACCTCTTGAAGAGCCCTGACTCCAAATACAATCACGTTCCGTGTACTGGGGATTAAAATGTCAACATACAAATTTGGGAAGGACACGGTTCATAACAGACCACGCTACATGATTATAAACTGAGTAGTCTTACCTCATCAAAGCTACCAGGTATCACCAGAAAGCTTAATGACACATGTTACATATTTACTATCCCACATGTTTTCTGTGAATCTTTTATTCAAGTAGAAGGTTTTAAAATAGAGATTCAAGTACTTAAGACCTTAAGAAAACAATCCCTAAATTGTGGTATATGTACACCATGGTATATGTACACCATGTACAGCCTTAAAAAAAGATGGAGACTTTACCTCTTTCATGTTTACATGGATGGAGCTGGAACATATTCTTCTTAGTAAAGTGTCTCAAGAATGGAAGAAAAAGTACCCAACGTACTCATCCTTATTATGAAACTAATGTAGGACCTTCACATGAAAGCTATAACCCAGTTACAACCTGAGAATAGGGAGAAGGGGTAAAGGGAGGGGAGGGAGGAGGAGGTAGGTGGAGGGAGGGGGATTAATGGGATCACACCTGCAGTGCATCTTACAAGGGACTATGTGAATCCTAATAAATGTGGAATGTAAAGGTCTTAGCAAAATAACTAAGAAAATGCTACAAAAGCTATGTTAACTAGTGTGATGAAAATGTGTCAAACGGTCTATGAACCAAGTGTATGGTGACCCATGATCATACTAATGTACACAGCTATGATTTAATAAAAAAAAATAATAATAAATAGAAAAGAAAAGAAAACAATCCCGCAATTGCACTCAAGGATTTACCCAGGGGAAATGAAAAACATATGTCCACATGGAGATGCCTGCACAGATATTCTTAGCAGCATTACTCACAATAGCTAAAATGTGGAAACAACCCCAAAAATACCTATTTATCATCTGATACGCAAACAAACAACACCTGGTACATCCATCTAAAGGAATATTGTTGGGCCCTTAAAAAGAACAAAGTATTTCAAATGCTAAGTTTAAAAAGCCAGATGGGGCTGAGGGCAGTGGCTCTCGCCTGCAATCCTAGCACTCTGGGAGGCCAAGACGGGTGGATTGCCTGAGCTCAGGAGCAGCCTGAGCAAGAGTGAGACCCTGTTTCTAAAAAAAAAAGAAAGGAGCAGGCGCCTGTAGTCCCAGCTACTTGGGAGGCTAAGGCAGGAGAATCACTTGAGACCAAGAGTCTGAGGTTGCTGTGAGCTGTGATGCCACAGCACTCTACCGAGGGTGACATAGTGAGACTCTGTCTCAAAAAAATACATAAATAAGTAAATAGCCAGATGGAAAAGACTACATACTATATGGTTCTATTTATATGAAATGTCCAGAAAAGGCAAATTTTTAGACACACATATCAGTGGTTGCCTAGGGCTGGAGGAAGGAATGGAGACTAACATAAACGGACACAAAGGAAATTTGGGGGGAGGAAAAGTTTCAGCCTACATAGTGACGAGGACTGCACAACTCTATAAATTTACATTGAATTAAAAAAAATTTACATTGGGGCCTGTGGCTCAGTGAGTAGGGCGCCGACCCCATATACCGAGGGTGGCGGGTTCAAACCCGGCCCCGGCCAAACTTCAACAACAACAACAAAAAAAAAATAGCTAGGTGTTGTGGAGGGCACCTATGTGCACAGCTACTGGGAGGCTGAGGCAAGAGAATTGCCTAAGCCGAAGAGCTGGAGGTTGCTGTGAGCTGTGACGCTACAGCACTCTATGGAGGGCAACAGAGTGAAACTCTGTCTCTAAAAAAAAAAAATTTTTTTACATTGAATTATCCGATTATAACGGGTGCATTTTATGGTATGTAAATTACACTCCAATAAGTCTGGAAATTGTTGGGTTTTGTTTTGTTTTTTTTCCTGTAGAGACAGAGTCTCACTCTGTCCCTCAGTAGAGTGCCATGGCATCACACGACTCACAGCAACCTCCAACTCCTGGGCTTAGGCGATTCTCTTGCCTCAGCCTCCCGAGCAGCTGGAACTACAGGCGCCCGCCACAACGCCCGGCTATTTTTTTGTTGCAGTTCGGCCGGGGCAGGGTTTGAACCCACCACCCTCGGGTAAATGGGGCCGGCGCCCTACTCACTGAGCCACAGGCACCGCCTCAAGTCTGGAAATTGTTAATGCAAAATACATAAGAGGAATCGAAAAATTACTAGAAAATAAAATGAGCTTACAAAATTTCCTATAATCACACAGGAAAGCTCATTTCTTCCGTGTGTAGCCTGCAGAAGGCAAAAGCTTACCCCCCACGCCCCAGTCCCAAGTGAGTCCTTTGTACAGCACTGTGTGGGGTGGTGGGAAGGGAAGACTTTGCAGCTCGGGGGTCTTGTATACTTTTTCCCATCCACTGACTAATACCTGGTGATACCAAGCAAGTGGTAAAATCCTGTAACTAACCCTAGGAGGGCCCTCAAGGACCACCCTGTGCAAATATCTCTTTTAACTAAAGGTGGAGTGGAAACTTAGAAAACTTGATGTAACTGACCTGCTCAAGACACCACATCTAATCGATGGCCAGGTTGAAATCTATCTCAAGTTTCCTGATTTCTAATCCAGGGTCCTCCACTGGACTCTCTCCCTCCCTGTCAACCTCTGTCAGCCCCAGCTGTGTCATCTGCAAAATGGGATCAGTAATATCCACCCCTGCCTGTTTCACAGGGCCATCCATGATCAAATAAGGAACGGAGGTGGAAATGCTTTCAAAGAGCAGAATGTCTCCTGCTGACGAAGTGTTGCTGGAGTGGGATTTGCAGGTTAATCGAGAGTCAGTCTAGCTCCGAGTCCAGACCAAAGCTCTGCAAGGTGCACTTCCAGGAAAAGCGTCTGTCCTGCTGTGGATACAAGAAACGTCTGGTGAAAGCTGCTCCCCCCGTAACACAGAGGGTGTCGGGGGCGGGGCATGGAGGGCAGTTTTGGCACTGTCCCCTTAATTTTCCAGCACATTCTCTCATGCCAGAACATTGTTGTCTTCCTGCTGTCCATCCGTGACACTTTAATGAATTTCAAGACAATGAAATTTAGTCTGTGTGCATTCAACTACGACTCCTCAAGTAATGATGATGAAAATGAAGATTCAGTTAGATAGCCATAGCCTAAAATCTATTTATTTACCCCCCTCCTTTGAAAACTTATCCACTCCTGTTGGAACTCTATAAAGGGCCCTCTGTGTCTAATAACACCTGGAAATCCCCAGGACAGTAAACTAAGTATATTTTGGAGTGTATTAATCTCTGCTAAAGGATCCCCTAGACACGGCCCCCTTCCCTGAGCCCCCAGCCGCCCACACAGGGACAGGTCTCCCTGGGATCCCTTAGCAAAATGAGAGCCCGGCAAACCAGGCATTGCTGCTGGCCGGGGGGAAACACCAGGTGCACAGCCCAGCACAGAATGTGAACTGGGAAAAACACTTATAAATCAAGCAGGTCCCAGGGAGTCAAAGTACAAGTTAGCAAAAAACAACAAAGTGGCTGTGAAATGTTAAATCAGACCAACCCAACAGCAAGCTAATTGCAGTGGCCTCTCCAGAAAGCCCAGAGGTGCAGGCTGAATGAGAAGCTAGGAAAAAGCTGAGAGAAGCCTTCTGATGTCCCACTTCCCATTACTTTGTATATTACAGAAGTATTGGTTCTGTGACCGTGATATATGTTCCAAGTGTTTTTTCCCAGTTGCCGGTTGTTTTATGACTTTGTCATGATTTTTTTTTTAATTTCCCCTGCAAATACATCTTATTTGTAGGTAGATCAAATTGTCAGTTTGTCCTATGCTGCATCTGGATTTTGAGTTGTATTTAGAAAACATCTTCTCATAACTGTGCTCTAGAGAAAGTTACCCATATTTTCTCCTGGAACTGTTGGGATTCATTATTGATCCATACTGGAGTTTGTTCTTGCTTATGGCTGTCTAATAGTCCCCATGCCATTTATTTAAAAGTCCACTTTGCCCCCAGTGACTGCAGATTCCACCTTTACTATGTACACAATTTCTGCACACATTTGGATAGGTACAAATTTGGGTCTATTCTTGGACTTTCTCTCCTATTAGTCCGTCTGTCTGTAGGCTCGGATTATACTTTTAATTATAGAGGCTTTATAGTGCATTATAATATTTGTTAGGTAGTTCTTTTTTCCCAGTGTTTTCCTAAATATTCTTGCAAGGCTTTTAAATTTTATTCTGTTTTTTAACAATGAACTTAAGCATCAGCTTGTCTGGGTCCAGAAAAAGACATATTGGTACTTTTTCTGGACTCACATTAACTTCGGAAGAACTGATTTCTTTACAATATTTATGATACTAAGTCATTCTATCCAAGAACAGGCATATGTTGTTGGATATTTTTCCACATGTTCAAGTCTACCTTTGTGTCTTTCAGGAATGTTTTGAAGTTTGTTTTTCCCCATGTAAATGTGCACATTTATTGTGAAGTTTACTCCAAAATGCTTTTTATTTCCTCCTCCTCCTCTTCCTCTTTTGTATCCACGGCTACGAGTCCTACGGCTAAATACTATCTTTTTTTGTTGCCACATCCCATTACTTTTGGAAGCCAAACTGACCTACACACTTCATCTCTGGTTCTAAATAAAACATAATCTAATTTTTTCCACCCACAGTCTGGTTTCCCTTTGCCTGGTCCACTTGTCTCTTTGTCAGAATATGAGAGTATCTCTGTTGACCATGTTGGAGGAATAAAAGCCAATAGTAGGTCTAGGATTTAAGGTGAAATGACGTAAGACAGTGGTGAATAACATCTTCAGGTCTAAGCAGGAAGAAATTTACATATGTCTGGGGCAAAGATAAGAACTTACAGGACTCACATATTTTATTTTATTTTATTTTTTTTTTTTTTTTTTTTGTAGAGACAGAGTCTCACTTTATGGCCCTTGGTAGAGTGCCATGGCCTCACACAGCTCACAGCAACCTCCAACTCCTGGGCTTAAGCGATTCTCTTGTCTCAGCCTCCCAAGTAGCTGGGACTACAGGCGCCTGCCACAACGCCCGGCTATTTTTTGGTTGCAGTTTGGCGGGGGCCGGGTTTGAACCCGCCACCCTCGGTATATGGGGCCGGCGCCTTACCGACTGAGCCACAGGCGCCACCCAGGACTCACATATTTTAAAATCTGAAATCGGATTTAACTGGTCTGCCTTTCTCAGTCAAGTAAACTCTATCAATCTTCGTGACATCTTGGACAGTCGTCTAAATCCTCTTTCCCCTTCTTGGTCTGATATAATACAGTATACTTATGAGTAATAGGATTGAGCTGATAAATCCCTTCTATAAATTCTCCTTTCCTAATATTTCCCTCATCCTTCTATGATCCAAACTCCACATGGCCACAAGAATCTCTGACAGATAGTTGCCAATCTGTAAAACCAGGTTAGAGGCAGGTCCTGTGCATTGCTATCCACACCTCAGACTGTACGTTTCTGTCCCAAGTTCAGACACAGGAGCCTCTCTAGCTGGTTTTTTTCAGGTTGTTGTGCATGGTTCTGCTGAGACCAAGGTCACTGGTTGGATTTTATTGCAAATCAGCCCACTCTCCTCTCTCAATGTGTCTCTTCCAATAGGACTTTAATCTGTTGGACCCAAAGGGGACTAAGCGAGAAATCCAGGCAGGGCATAGGAAATGCAGTGTTGAAAAAGCAATTGGAGACCAAAAGCAGTTGGAGACGTTAAGCCTTTGGCAACAATGAGAAGAAAGATCACCACTGGATCCTTTGCTTATAATACCTCTTTTTCTACCAGTTTCACTGTTGAGGTCCCAGCCTACTCTTGTTAGTTTTTTTGTTGTTTTTTTGTTTTTGTTTTTTTTTGAGACAGAGCTATTGCCCTGGGTAGAGTGCTGTATCGTCATAGCTCACAGCAACTTCCAACTCTTGGGCTCTAGCAATCCTCTTGACTCAGTTTTTCTACTTTTTTAGTAGAGATGGGGGTGAGGGAGGTCTCTCTTTTTTGCTCAGGCTGGTCTCAAACCAGTGAGCTCAAGCTATCCACCCACCTCGGCCTCCCAGAGTGCTAGGATTATAGGCGTGAGGCAGTTTATTTATCTTTTTAATTTAAAAAAAAAAAAAACTCAAAGCCAGGTGCGGTGGCTCATGCCTATAATCCTAGCACTCTGGGAGGCTGAGGCAGGTGGATTCTGTGAGCTCACCGATTCAAGACCAACCAGAGCTAGAGTGAGACCCCTGTCTCTAATCATAACTGGGCAACGTGGCAGGTGCCTGTAGTCCCAGCTACTTGGGAGGCTGAGGCAAGAGGATTGCTTGAGCTCAAGAGTTTGAGGTTGTTGTGAGCTATGACACCACCACACTCTACCGAGGGTGACAAAGAAAGAAAAAAGAAAAAAAACTCATTATGACTAGTGACAACCCAGTTCTTCCTTCTTAATAGTAAATTACTCCAGCATACCTTTGTTTTGGCACAACAGTGTTTTATAAAATCTACTTGTTAATGTTCATTATTGCTATTATAGCTCCTGAGAGTTTAAGGCTGACTATTGTCATACTGTGAGATGTTTGCAAAATCTTCTACTCACCATAATAATTATGAAAAGTGGGCTCTGTCAAATGTGCTATTGGAATTTTTGTATGGGTCGTCATGACACACAAGGAAGCTGCTCTGTCCTGGAAGGTGTCAGCGTCCTGGCAGGAAAGAGGTGGCAAACGCAAAAGGCGAGACTGAAGAAAGTTTGATAAAAGGACAGTTTACAAAGGCTTGACCAGGTTTAAGGAGAACCAATAAAGGATGGGAAAGTGCCCAGGTTCTGGCACCGGCTGGAAGCTGTTGCTGTGTACTTCCCCTAGGCTTGAAGGGGAGAGTGTCAGTCGCTGGAACCCAGAAAGAGCTGGAGCTGGAGAGAAGCTGCCTCGGATGATATAGCCACTAACAGGCCCAGGTCCAGCAGGAAGTGGAATAAAGACCAGAGGAATGATACTTCCGCCTCTCCAGTCTGCACATGTCTCTCATGGCCACGGCCAACTGGAATTCAGCTGGTACAGGCCACAGGTGCAGTTTGTGATGGTCAGTCTTGGACAGAGGGCAGGACGAGGGATGAAGAGAAACATCCACCATGGAAGTCAATCTGCTCTTCTGATTCCACATCAGGAATTCTATCCTATTTTTTAGATGTACCAGACAAGAGGGCAGCACCTGTGGCTCAGCTAGTGGGGCGCTGGCCCCATATACCGAGGGTGGCAGGTATGAACCTGGCCCCTGCCCCGGCCCCAGCCAAACTGCAACAAAAAATAGCCGGGTGTTGTGGCGGGCACCAGTAGTCCCAGCTACTTGGGAGGCTGAGGCTAGAGAATTGGTTAAGCCCAGAGCTAAGCCTAAGAGCTAGAGGATGCTGTGAGCTGTGATGTTACAGTACTCTACTGTGAGTGACAGAGAGACTTTGTCTCTGGAAAAAAAAAAAGATGTACCAGACAAGGTTTGAGTCATTTTATGCTTGGTCTAAAGAAGAAAGCTTTTGATTTTTTTAACCAGCAAAACTACAAACAACAAGACTCATGAGTGGGCAACCAGACCCCAGAACTACACAGCTCCATCTCAAACCTAAATAAAAAGAGATCTCAGTGGCTAAGAAGTGATTTCCTCAGGCCATTTTAATTCACTTTCCTGGGGAAATTCTGAAGGTCTCACTCTCTTTATCTTCACTTTCAGATTATCAAGAGGGCAGCAGGTAAAGGAGAAACTTAACAGAATTTAAACTGAAGGGAAGGAAAAAAACCTGAAAAAGAACAGAAATGTTATAAGGAATTTTTTTTAACCTCTTTCTCTTTAATTCTTGTGCTTACTCAAGAGGATTTCGATATTTGACAGACCTGAAAGTCTCCTGTATTCACTTTGCTCCAGCTGGGATCTCTCCTGGGGAAAGGAGCAGGAGCCAGACTGACCTGCCCCTATTTGCTGGGCAGGTGGGGTCTCCGTTGTGTTCAATGCTAACTCAGCTAAAATCTTTGTAAGGACACCAAATACTTACTCTTTTTTAAATTACCATTTTTATTGATTGTTAAAATAATGTATATACGTCAATTACATATAATCTGCAAAGTACAAAAATGTATGAAAAAGAAAATAGAATCTTTGAATATCCTCACCACACAGTGGTGACTATCATTAACATTTCATTTTGAATCCTCCTCTGTTATAATTAACAGTATAGACAAGATTCCCCATGTCAGTAAGCAAATTTCAAAATAATAAAATTTAAAGACTGAACAACATGCTCTGTATGAATGGTTGTACCCCAGGGTATTTTTTTTTTTTTTTTGCAGTTTTTTTTGGCCAGGACTGAGCTTGAACCTGCCAACTCCGGCATATGGGGCCAGCGCGCTACTCCTTTGAGCCACAGGTGCCACCCACCCCAAGGTATTTTTTTCCTTTTCTTTTTTTTTTATTTCAGTTAGTACAGGGTACAGATGATTAGATTACACTGTTTATATTTGTTAGGTAAAGTCCATTGGTAGTTGTGCCCCCTGGGAGGACTGCCACATACCCCAATGTAGTTAGCCGTTCTCCTATTGTTGAACATCCATTTTTTTATGATAAATAAGATGGTGATGAACACCCTCATTCATCATTATTTTTAATGTATAATAAATTTCTTAGGACAAATTTCTAAAAACAGAGTTACAAAGCTAAACTTTTACTTTAGTTCTTGCCAAATTGCTATCCAAAAAGATTACACCAACTTTCTTTCCCACTCACAAGATAGAAGAGTGCTCATTTTCACAGAAATTAGCTGACACCCAGCGCTGGGATTTATGTTTACCTCTATCAATAGCATTTTTCTGTTGTTTTAACTGATATTTCTTTGTTTGGTGAGGTTGAATATTTTTTTCCCACCCATGTAGGCCTTCGAACTCCCTTCCTTGTGAATTGTCGGTTTCTGCAACTTGGCAGCTAACGTTTCTTCCCAACTTTTGTTCCTCTCTTGAGGATCACAAAATTTTGCACAACTTTATTCCAATTCATTGAGTGTTTTCAGATGGTTGGTTGCTTTTAACAGAGTGACTTGATTCCAAAAATGTCATTTGTGTTTGCTTTTTGACAGAGAAAGGCTATATATTCAGTTGAATCTGGCCCAGACTGTTTTCCAAAACCATAACTAAAGTTATCTTAATTGTCTCTCTGAATATATTAAAATACACAGTAGCCTACAGTTTTCAGGCCATAAATCCAAAGCTCTTGGAAACAACTTTCTTTTGTGGGCCTCTCTAGGCCTAATTAGGACTATATGATCCTTTTTAGGTACTGGGAAGAGTGAGAAAAAACAGCACGGCCAAGCACAGGCCCTTGGACGTGAGTTTTCAACTTGATGTGAAGCCCAAAGAAGTGACTGCCAACGTATCCTTGAGAACCAGCGTGCTCTCCCACTGTTTCTAGGGTATGTGATGATGAGATTATTTCTATGCTTGGGCACACCTTGCTGTGGCTACTAGAAGTTAGTGGCCCCAAAGGAGAGACTAAAAAAGCCAATGGGATTTCAGTCCATAGAATCATTTTCCATTGCAAGTTGACCAGTAATAGTAAACAGTATTTATTCAATGCTTTCCATTTTACAAAGCACTTTCTCATCTCTAATCTCATTTGATATTCACAACAGCCATGTGGGATGTTTGACACATCACCCTAGTTTATAGGGCTGATTAAATGATGAGCTTGGAGTCACAAAGATAATAAATGGTTGTCAGTGCTCGAACTCTCGGCTTCTATCTCTAGACGTGACTCTAACTACATTCTTCTGCCACTCTGGGGCTTTATTTACTGAGCAACAACAAAACCATGACACACAACCTTGGTCACCATCTCACTCAATGGTCTGAGGAGGAGAAATAAGAGAGATGTTGTGTGATCTTTCCTTTTTTTTTTTTTTTTGTAGTTTTTGACTGGGGCTGGGTTTGAACCCACCACCTCCAGCATATGGGGCTGGTGCCTACTCCTCTGAGCCACAGGCGCCGCCCCTATGTGATCTTTTCAATAAGCTGTTTACATTCTCAGTCTTTGCTTCCCATGGTGAGGTACTGTCTGAGTATCCACATTCCCTGTATCTTACTGAAGACTTTGACATTGCTTTTTTACTCTGTTGATCTACCTCGAGCTTTTAGCTCACATTAGAGCACACTGGTGGACGAGAAGACCCGAGTAATCACAGTGGTGCAACATACCAATCTCCCAGAAGAGTCCACTGAGCCCTTCTCATCATCACCACACTTGCCAAATTCTAGAAATTTCTGGAATTAAAACAAATAAAAACAATGGTAGATTTGGGATTTATTTCTCACGACTTCACCATTTTCACTTCAGACTTGGATGCTTGATGGATGAATCAAGACGAGTGACATTTTTTTCTGACCGCCTGGGCTGTGCCTGCACAGATTTCATAAGCATGGTTGAGCTTCCTGGAAGAAAAGGAAAACAGACTCCAAATCCCTGTTCTCATTATCAGGAAGATATAAAATAATAAAGTTTATTGGTAGCTACCCTGTAGCTTCTACTCGGGAAGCTTCGATTAGAATGTCAGAGTCCCCATCAAAACCTGAGTGATCAGAGGCCTCGGGATGAGCTGATGATACTGAAATCCCACACGGGGCAATTGACAATTACTGAGAAAGCAGACGCACTCTGAGGTCCAGGCAGCTTTTCTCTGCTCCCCACTGGGCTGAGTACAATGTGAGAGTGAGAGAGTCTTCTCACTGAGCTTTGAAAGGAACTGATGAGCTCCCTCAGCGCTGTGAGGATCAAGGAAGCGTAACTTGCCTCAAGTGGAAATGAGATGGAAGTGTGGGGGTGGGTTTACACGGTTCCTTCTCACTCCTTCTGGATTTTCTGCTGAGTGCAGAGTATCATAATCCTTCTAGAAAAGTCTCCAACATGATGGCAGAATGGGGACTGGAACCCATTCCTCTGTTCTTTCCAGGTCACCCCAGGGTCTCCTATTAACCGGTAAATTTTTAATCTGCCCTCAGCAAAATATTGGCAAAATAGAGTCTCTAGAATTTTACCCTTTCAACTTCCATGGTTCTAAGAAAAAGAAAAAGATCTTTACTTGAAAAAGGCATTTCTCTACTATCAAATAGCAAGATCTACTAGCTTATACCTCCCTGTCTTTTCACCCCCAGCTGGGAAGGGAGCCCTTGTCCCAGCATGTAGGGCCTTACATGTAAAACTCATACCACCTAAACAGGATATTCCCCAGTCTAGGACGGTGCTATTCAACTAGTGTGCAGTGGGACGCTGATTCACTGTGACAAGGTCTTGGGTGTACTGTAAAATTTTTTTTAATTATTAATTAAATTATTTTTGAAAGGCGTTCAAAGCACAGTATTTTTTTACTCTTATTTTTATCAATATAATTTAAGTGAAGCAACCCAAGAGCCCATCAAACCCTGAATGGATTAATAAACTGTGCTGTACACATACCATAGAATACTATTCAGCCATTAAAAAAGATGGAGACTTTACAGCTTTTCTATTTACCTGGGTGGAGTTGAAACACATTCTTCTTAGTGAAGTGTCACAAGAATGGAAATGCAAGTATCTTGTGTATTCAATACCAACATGAATCTAATAGAAGAACAACTACAGGCCCGTACAAGAGAATAATGCAAGTCTATTCAAGTGGGGGAAACGGGGAGATGGGAAAGGGGGCAAGGAAAGGAGAGGGGGATTGGTGAGCTCTACCAGGATGAAGGGCCCAACTGCCTCAACTACAACTTGAACTTGACCTTAGAAACACAAATGATGTAACCTAATCATTTGTGCCCTCATATTAATCTGAATTTTTTAATAAAATACATATTAAAAAAGCATAATTGAAGTGTGTCATGAGATAAAAAAAGGAGGCCTCCTCCTGCCCATAAGAGTTGAATATGTAGGCAAAATGCATTCAGAGAATTGTGTCACTCAAAGATGATCACATCACAATTGGGCTTTTGCAGGCATGTGACAAGGGTCAAATACTATCTGGAATATCATAGATATTTTAAGTGCTAGAGTTATTTAGTTAATTTTGTCTCCATTTCCCATTCTTCCTAGCAGTTAAGGATAAAGTAACCTCTATAAACAAATTTAAAGGTTTTCAAATTTTAAAATACCTCTCCAGATGTTAAAAAAGTAATCCACACAATTCTGATAATATAAAAATCACACAAAATTGACAGTCTCATTTTGAAGTTGTCATTCATCCACTGAGATTGGGTGGTTTCAAACTCTTTTAACAATTAAAGATTATGTATTGGAAACTATGAAATCTAGACTTATAGTCACACCACACACTTAATATCAACAGATGAGACTGGTTTTGTAAAAGGTGAAAGATTTATATAATCTGAAGAAAAACCAGAGTACGTGAGGCTGGTTTTGTTCCAGGTTTATGAGATTACACTAGACTTTTCAACTACCCTGTTTCCCCGAAAATAAGACATCCTCCGAAAATAATACCTACTTATTGGAAAGATAAAACATCCCCTGAAAATAAGACCCAGCGCATCTTTGGGAGCACACCTTAAAATAAGACACTGTCTTATTTTCAGGGAAACAGGGTAGATGTCTTAAATACAATCCCTCTTGTAAAGATAATTTGATTTGAGCTTCTGACATTTGCACCCAATTGAAATATGATTTATAGAGAAAAATATTGTTAACCAAGAAATTATAAAACCGATCTCTTTGTATTAATAGGTAATAAATTTTTTTTGTTTGTTTGTTTGAGACAGAATCTTACTCTGTCACCTAGGCTGTGGCATCATCACAGCTCACAGCAACCTCAAACTCTTGGGCTCAAGAGATCCTCTTGCCTCAGCCACCCCAAAAGCTGGGAATACAGGCTCCTGCCACAGTGCCCAGCTAGTTTTTTCAGTAGAGACAATGGTCTTGCTCTCGCACAAGCTGGTCTTGAACTTCTGAGCTCAAGCAATCTACTCACCTTGGCCTCCCAGAGTGCTAGGATTACAGGTGTGAGCCACCATGCCCGGCCACTTATTAAGTTTTTTTGTTGTTTTTTCCCCAGAGACAGGGTCTTGCTCTATTGCCCAAGCTGGAGTGCAGTGGCAAGTCATAGCTCACGGCAACTTGCACCTTCTAGACCCAAGGGAGTCTCCTGTCTCACCCTCCAAAGTAGCTGGAACCATAGGCACTAGCCACCATGAAATTTTTGTAGAGACAAGGTCTCCCTGTGTTGCCCCGGCTGGTCCCCAACTTCTGGTTTCAAGTGATCCTTCCACCTCAGCTTCCAAAAATGCTAGGATTACAGACATGAACCACCACACCATCCTAAGTAATTGTTATAACTAATCAGTGTCTATACCAAGTTTATGATTAATATTAATTAATTATTTTTTAAGTTTTTTTTGGAGACACAGACTCATTATGTCAACCTCAGTAGACTGCCATGTCTTCACAGCTCACAGCAACCTTAAGTCCAACTGTTGGACTTAAGGGATTCTCTTGCCTCAGCCTCCCTAGTAGCTGGAACTACAGGCGCCCATCACAACGCCTGGCTATTTTTGGTTGCAGTTATCATTGTTGTTTAACAGTCCCAGGCCAGGCTCGAACCTGCCAGCCTCGGTGTATGTGGCCGGCACCCTACTCCCTGGGCTATGGGCACCAAGACTTTTAAGTTTTTTAATAAAATTTTTATTCTATTTTATTTATCATGATTATATTCCTTATTCAGAGTAATATGTTTATGAGGAAGAAGGGAGTGGAGTGAGCCATCTTCATCAGTCCAAAAATGTGACTTGATTTCTTGGGAATTATTTCTCTCATCATCCCTTATTTTTAATTTGTAAAAGTTAGTGCCTGGCTCAGCACCTGTAGCTCAATGGTTAGGGCACTCGGGACTGGCAGGTTTAAACCCAGCCCGGGCCTGCTAAACAACAATGACAACTGCAACAAAAATAAAAATAGGCGGGCATTGTGGTGAGCGCCTGTAGTCCCAGCTACTTGGGAGACTGAGGCAAGAGAATCATTTAAGCCCAAGAGTTTGAGGTTGCTGTGAGCTGTGACGCCATATCACTCTACTGAGGACAACATAATGAGACTCTGTCTCAAAAAAACAAAAAAAAGTTAGTACCTGTACTAACCTTTACTAAATACTAAAACATAGATCTCTCTTTCTGATTTACCAGTTACCTCTCACTTTAGTTCTCATCCTTCTAATCTGTAATCAAAGAGCCTCGTTAATATCTCACTTCATCCAGCTGGGAGAAAAGATGTGTTTCAAATCTTCTGACATCATTTATCAAAGAAAATACAGCACATCTCTGCACTTTTTTTTTTTTTTTGAGACAGAGTCTCATGTTGTCACCCTCAGTAGAGTACCATGGCATCACAGCTCACAGAAACCTCAAACTCTTGGGCTCAAGGAATCTCTTGCCTCAGCCTCCCAAGTAGCTGGGACTACAGGCACCTGCCACAATGCCCAGCTATTTTTAGAGACAGGGTCTCACTTTGGCTCAAGCTGGTCTTGAACCCGTGAGCTCAGGCAATCCAACCACCTTGGCCTCCCAGAGTGCTAGGATTACAGGCATGAGCCATGGAGCCCAGCCCTACCTTTGCACATTTCAAAAAATTCTGAATGATTGTTATAAGTAATACCACATTTCAACTTAATGCCACGGTTAACCTACAAATATAACTGCTAACTAATGAACGTGTTTCAAAGATTTGTTAGCAAGTTGGTTCTATAAAACTCAGAATATATTTTCCCAAAAGCACAATCTGGTTATTGGCGAACAGATTCCTAGACCAATGCCCTAGGACTAATTTACCCATGAGCAAGCCATATTTTAGATGGCTGAGGCTTCCCATCCTTCAGAGGTCCCTAAGCCAAGAGGCTGAGCTCCAAGTCCTGTCATTAATCAGATGGATGATCTCAGTTTACTATCCTATAAAATGGGCATATTGATACCTATCTTTTAAGAAACAAATAAAATAATGGAGATAACACATTTAATACAGGGCTTAGCACAAAATAAATAGTAACGATGACTATGTCCATAGTAATGGCAAAGACTTTTGAGTTCTAGGCCCCTCTGAACCTAAGGAAAAGGAAGGTCTAAGGAGAAATTTCTTGTACCAAATGTGTGTTCGCCCTGTAAGTACATTTGTTTCCGACAACTGCTGTGATAAAGTGTGTGTCTCAATGGCTTGAACAACAGAAATGTGTTGTCTGGTGGGTCTGGAGGGTAGAAGTCTAAAATCAAAGTGTCAGTAAGGTCTGTTCTTTCCGAGTGCTATGGGAGAGACGCCGTCCCTCGCCTCTCCCCAGCTCCTAGTGACCTCTGACATGGCTTGCTCACTGTGTCTTCACGCCACCTTCCCTCTGCACGTGTCCTTCCTCTCTCTGTCCAGATTTTCTCTTTTCATCGTCATTTTGGATTAGGGTCCAACCTACTGCCCTCGCCTGAACTTGACCATCTGCAAAGACTCTATTTCCAGAGAAGGTCACATTGACAGCTACTGGAGATTAGGACTTCAACACATTTAGGGCGGGGACACAATTTAATGCATAACAGTAAGTGACAGTTTTCATGGAGCATCTCCCAGTGAAATGTTGGGACAGGCTTTAGGGAGGAGAGGGAGCGATGTCTCAGCATCTCCATGGTAGTTCCTTCCACCAGCAGAGAACAGCACCTCTGGGAATCCTGCACGTGCAGTGGTGGCAAATCAGGACCTGCACTTCTCAAAAGTAGGCGAGTTACCCGCCATTTTACCCTAATAGGTACTCATTTTTCCATGTTTGTGTCATTTCAGATAAGTAGCTTGCCTCCTTTCCCAAGAAACGTAAGCATGTTAAGAAACCGGTTATGGGGCCGCGCCTGTGGCTCAGTCGGTAAGGCGTCGGCCCCATATGCCGAGGGTGGCGGGTTCAAACCCGGCCCTGGCCAAACCGCAACCAAAAAAAAAAAAAAAGCCGGGCGTTGTGGCGGGCGCCTGTAGTCCCGGCTGCTCGGGAGGCTGAGGCAAGAGAATCGCTTAAGCCCAGGAGTTGGAGGTTGCTGAGAGCTGTGTGAGGCCACGGCACTCTACCCAGGGCCATAAAGTGAGACTCTGTCTCTACAAAACAAACAAACAAGAAACCGGTTATGCTTTCGGGCAGTTAGGATCCTGAATAGATCATCCTATCATTCGATTCCTAACAATGCTTTTTCAAGACCTGAGGTTTCATCAGTATTTCAAAACTCCTCCAAGTGAAACGAACGCTATGTCTAGTTAAATGTTTAAAACAAGCACATCTGCTCATAGCACTTTCAGAGGATGAGGTCATCATGAAATCTAACAAATGAGGAGAGGGTGTCCCAGTTCACCCTAGGTTGGGAATCACACACTAAAGAGCACGCATGACCTCTAGAAGGAAAACCAACTCCCTCTGGTGACACATTTACAACCAGGAAGTAATGACTCTGCTGGGAAACGGTGCATCAACAAAGATGGGTCTTGGTGTGCTGCCAGGGCTGTTGTGGACCAGCCGGGGGATCGGGGCTCACTCTTCCCATGGGAAGAAGACCCCCCACCCTGGGTGCCCACAAGGGTCCTGCCAAAGGGAATTCTTCTGAAATAAAGCTGCTCAATTTCTCAGGATAATGCTTTGATTCTCAAACATCACAACTAACTAATTTCATGCAATGTTTTAAGTGAGACAAAACTTCAGGTTTCTATTATAACAATCCAATTGATAAAGAAGCCACGAGCAAGGCTGGGCATGGTGGCTCACGCCTGTAATCCCAGCACTCTGGAAGGCCAAGGTGGGTGGATTGCCTGAGTTCACTGGTTCGAGATCAGCCTGAGTCAGAGCGAGACCTCACCTCTAAAACATAGCCCAGGCATCGTGGCTGGCACCTGTAGTCCCGGCTACTGGGGAGGCTGAGGCAAGAGAATCGCTTGAGCCCAAGAGTTGGAGGTTGCTGTGAGCTATGATGCCACAGCACTCTAGCAAGGATGACAACGTGAGAATCTGTCTCAAAAAAAAAAAAAAATGAGCACTCATCATCCATTAATACTGAGATGAGGAAAGGGTCCTTTGCTTGGGTGGCTTCTCCCCTGGCCCAGCTGCCTCCTTCTCATCCATCAGGCTCAGCTGAAATGTCTTTCCCCAGAGGCACTTTCCCAGGCCAGCCCCAAGGTCATTACTCCATTGCCTCATCCTAGTTGTTTCCTTTGCAGTGCTTCTGTCTATTCACTGTTATTTTACTGACTTTGTCTGTCTACTTCACATGAATATAACTTCAGAAGACCAAGAGCCTCTCCCGTCCTCATGTCTGCCTTAGCCTCAGTTCTGATACTGCACCTGGCACAGGGCAGATGCCCAAGAAACGTGTGTGAAGTGACCGATGTTCTAAATGGCAAGTGGGGGAACCTCTGCCCTCGGAGGAGCCCTGTTGACTGGTGTTCAAGGTGTAGTCCATACTGCAGGTTGGATCGAGCAGTGAAATGTTGACATGCAAAATATTACTTTCTTGAATATTGACTCCAGCCTAAATAAACAGAAGGAGCCCTGAGGAATTGTCTTGCAAGGCTGATTTAGTTGGAATCGTTGGCACTTGTGTAAAATTGTGGAGAGTAATGTCATAAGCACAGATGCTATTTTTAAGAACTTAACACCGGGAGAAACCTTCTGGGGCTAACTCTGTGGGAAGGAGGCCCTTTTCATGTCAGGGGTGATGTATGAACTGATGGCTCATGAAAGGTGCGGCTCAGACTGAGTTATCGGACATTTTCCTTCTGAGTTATTGCACAGCAAGCAGACTTGACCAATCACAGCCACTGACGAGAGCTGAGCAATCTGTGGGCTTGTTTACATTACCAAAGAGAAGTGACAATAGGGCCCAATTTAGTGCCTACAACCCAGCATAACTAAACAAATTTTCCTTCCAGTCTGAGTCGAAGCTCACCTAAGGAGAGCTGGATTTATGGGAAACGAATGCCCAAGAGAGTAAATCAGTCCACGGTGCTTGTTTGGGGCCAAATTACTTTAATAAAAGCTACAAATTAGAACCTTCTAGGAACTGAGGAAGAAGAAATTAAATGGCGCAACTAGATTTCTGGCACCTGGTGCTGGTGTATGTTGAGTAAGTTTGTTTGCAGTGGTAAGGGAAGTTCACGGGGTCAACCAGAGCCACCTAACCAGTCCCCAGCTCACAGAGGCAAGGAGACTCAATAACTCAGAGCCCAGGAGGGCTTCTGCTCAGCTGTGGACTTTTAATGACAACATCCATCACCAAGTTGAGGGTTTCAAGGACAAAGGCCTTCTGGAAAAGGCAAGTGGTCAGGTCCAGAGATGGGGGTCCACTGATGCCAAGGGACCAAAGACTTAGGACTTCCTCCCCTGAGAGCAAAAATAAATACTTTGGGGAAAGAAACTCCTGCACAGAAAATTTAGATCTTCTTTTTTTACTGCTAAAACTTCTGTGTTAGAGAAAGTGGGAAAAGTTCCAACAAACTCTACCTCCCATCTTTTTGCAGAAATAAATTGTGACTAGGCCCCATGTGGAACAGCATTTCTGCATCTGGAACAATGTTTTTCTCTCTCTCTCTTTTTTTTTTTTCTTTTCTTTTTTTTAAGAGGCAGAGTCTCATTCGGTTGCCCTGGGGTTGAGTGCCGTGCTGTCATAGCTCACAGCAACCTCAAATGCTTGGGCTCAAGGAATACTCTTGCCTCAGCCTCCCTAGCAGCTGGGACCATAGGTGCCACCACAACACCCAGCTATTTTTTTTAGAGGTGAGGTCTTGCTCTTGCTCAGGCTGGTCTGGAACTCCTGAGCTCAGGCAATTCACCTACCTTGCTCCCCCACCCCCCAGAACGTTGAGATCACAGGTATGAGCCACAGCACCCGGTATCAATGTTTCTTAATCTCTGTGGAGGAGGGAGGGTGGTGGAACCTCACGACTGTGGGAACCCTCTAACTGAAACAGTCAAACCGTTTCAGGGTGTTCACACACTCCATTTTAAACCCATTCAAGGACCTGCTAAAGATCCCTATGTTCTTACAACAAAAGTGCCCCTAGTGTCTGTGGCTGGCGCCCTAACCACTGAGGTATGGGTGCCGAGCCTAGATATTTAAAATAATAATAATAACAATAACAATAAAAATCCCAGCTCGCAGCCATAGCTCAGTGAGTAGGGCACCAGCCACAGACACTGAGGCTGGCGGGTTCAAGCCCAGCCCAGGCCTGATAAACAACAATGACAACTACAAAAAAAAAAAAGCTGGGCATTGTGGGGGGCACCTGTAGTCCCAGTTACTCGAGAGGCTGAGGCAAGAGAATCACTTAAGCCCAAGAGTTTGAGTCTGCTGCAAGCTATGACACCACAGCACTCTACCCAGGGTGACAGAGTGAGACTGTGTCGCCAAAAAAAAAAAAAAAAAAAATCCCTTGGGTGGGGAAGGTCCCTGACTGCCCCCCATTGGTCTATATCTCTTTTGTTATTGTTGTTGTCATTGGGGTTTTTTTGAGATAGAATGTCACTCTGTCACCCTGAGTAGAATGCCATGGTATCAGAGCTCACAGCAACCTCAGACTCTGGGCTCAAGCATCCTCCTGTCTCAGCCTCCCAAGTAGCTGGACTACAGATGCCTGCTATAACACACAGTTTTTCTCTCAGGCTAGTCTCAAACTCCTGAGCTCAAGCAATCCACCCGCCTCAGCCTCCCAAACTGCTAGGATTACAGGCATGAGCCACCATGCCCAGCTTGGATGTTTTTATTATTATTTGATAGATGAAGCCATAGCTTGGTAGGGTTGGAAAAAGCTAGCATTTTAAAATACCCTCTCCATGATTGCAAGAGGGACTTTACCTAACAATTGCAATCAGTGTAACCTGGCTTATTGTACCCTCAATGAATCCCCAACAATAAAAAAAAAAAAAAAAACCCTCTCCAGTCATTAGTTTATAAAATTTCAACAATCCTAATATATAAATTTTATTAGTGAGAAAGCTGAATTTAAAAAGCTTAGATGATTTTCCAAAGTAATCAGTAAGTGACAGAGCTGAGTGGTGGACCCAGAACTGACTGGCTCCTAAAACCCTCATTTTTTAGCTGTACTGCCCAGCCAGGGAATTCATCTTTGGCTCTTAAGGGAAAGTTCCCATCCCAGAACACACCTCCCAATTCCCAACCTTTACATTACACATCACAGGAGTGTCCCTTCTCTGAGCTGACGGTTTGACCCATGCAATCAGACCATATATTATCTCATTCAGCCTGTGAGAAGGTATCACCTCCTCCATTCTGCAGACCAGGTTTGAAGAGAGAAAAGCCTTACTCAAAGTCACACAGCTGGGCCTCCCGCTCCCAAACTTATGTTCTTTCTATCATATGAGTCACCTTCTGCAAGAAATTGAGGAATTCCTTTGAGCAGCCCATCTCTTCCACGAGTGTTAAGCACGCATTTACCATCTGGGGGTTCACAGTTCAGGTTGTGCTAGTTTCCACAACAGGCATCCCTGCAGATACAATTTACCAGCTCCGTGACATTTAGGTGTTTGCTCCCTCAAAGCAGGACCAAATTGGAATGTGGCTGTGTGTGGGGGCTCGTGCCTGCAACCCCAGCTGCTTGGGAAGCTAAGGTGAGAGGATTGCTTGAGGACAGGAGCAGGCCACATGGTGAGACCCTGTCTCTAAAAAAAATTGAGAAAAAAGATAAATTAGCCAGGTATTCCTGTAGTCCCAGCTAATCACAACTGGGTTTGGAGGATTACTGGACCTCAGGAATTCAAGGCTGCAGAGAGCTATGATTTTGCTACTGCACTGCAGCCTGGGTGACAGAGTAAAACCCCATTTCTAAAAACATTAAAATTAAAATTAAAAGTTAGAGGCTCGGAGCCTGTGGCTCAAGCGGCTAGGGCACCAGCCACATACACCTGCCCACTGGACAACGATGACGGCTGCAACCAAAAAATAGTTGGGCGTTGTGCCAGGCACCTGTGGTCCCAGCTACTTGGGAGGCGGAGGCAGGAGAATAGCTTTAGCACAGGAGCTGGAGGTTGCTGTGAGCTGTGATGTCACGGCACTCTACTCAGGGTGACAGCTTGAGGCTCTGTCTCAAAAAAAATAATAATAATAATTAAAAATTAGAATGTGCCTGAAACCCATTAGAATGTGCCTGGAACCCCTTTTTTCAGCAAAAAGAGTGTATTAAGCCCCAGAAATGTGAACCATACAACGTTCAAGTTGTGATAATGCCCCATGCGCTTATCAAATGGTACCAAAACCTGCAGCTCTTAGAAATGGAGCCACTTTTAGCACTTTGATTGAACTTTCCATGGCTTTGCTCCCTATCACATCTGTGGTAAACATGGGGGGACAGCAGAAAGGAGGGTTAGGAGAACGGACTTGATTCCAGACTGCCCAGCCCCACTTCTCACCAGCTGGGTCACCGTGGCAAGTTAATCTCCCTCTCTGCTTCAGCTTCCTTATCTGTACAACAGGATAGACCAATGGGAGGCTGGTAAGAGGATCACAGGAATCAAACTGTGGACAGCCTTAGAAAAGGGTCTGGCACACAGCAAGGGCTAAGTCACAGTTGATAAAATGAAATGTGCACAGCCGGGTGGCGGCTCAGTGAGTAGGGCGTCAGCCCCATATGCCGAGGGTGGCGGGTTCAAACCCAGCCCCGGCCAAACTGCAACAACAAAAAAAATAGCCGGGCGTTGTGGGGGACGCCTGTAGTCCCAGCTGCTCGGGAGGCTGAGGCAAGAGAATCGCGTAAGCCCAAGAGTTAGAGGTTGCTGTGAGCCGTATGACGCCACGGCACTCTACCTGAGGGCGGTACAGTGAGACTCTGTCTCTACAAAAAAAAAAAAAAAAAAAAAAAGAAATGTGCACAGCCGACAGGTGTGAGTATGAGTCATTTCAGAGCAAGTCTCAGAGGGCAGGCACTGGTCAAGAACTTGGCACCGGCCGGGTGAGGTGGCGCATGCCTAGAATCCTAGCACTCTGGGAGGCAGAGGTAGGTGGATTGCCTGAGCTCAGGAGTTTGAGAGGAGCCTGAGCAAGAGCAAGACCCCGTGTCTAAAAATAGCCAGGTGTAGCAGGTGCCTATAGTCCCAGCTACTACGGAGGCTGAAGCAGGAAGATCGCTTAAGCCCAGAAGTCTGAGGTTGTTGTGAGCTATAACACTACAGCACTGTACCCAGGGTGCCAGAGTAAGATTCTATCTCAAAAAGGAAAAAAAAAAAAAAAAGAACTTGGGACCCACAGAGGTAGAGGCCACATGGGGGCCTCCTGAAATGGAGCACAAGCCAAGGTCACCCCTTCTACAGGCCAAGCAGTTGTCTCAAATCTCAACCCTGGTGGTACCTCCCAAAGGGCTGTTTCACCCAAACACCCCTTCATTCTAAGCCCCACAAAGCCCGTTCTATGTTGGTGGAAAGGGAGACGCTGAGAGCATGGCAGCTTTGAGCCTGGGGCTCCAGGCACTGCCCGAGGAGCTGTCGACCCCTACACAGCTCTGGGAAGGCAGAAGGCTCGACCTTTCACAGAAGCCCTTCTCCCCACAGCAATCTGCATGCTGTCTCCCTGACAGGCTTTATCCAGCAGGGTCGTGACAGTGTGTGGGAGTGCTTTGCTCCCACATTTCAGTAGAAAATGGGCATGTCTACACTTTTGTAGAGAAAGGTGTCTGCCTTAGATCAGACAGGTGTCTGCTGTGCAGAGGAGGTGAGACTCTCCCGGCCCTGAAGTGGTTCCAATGGCCCTGAAACCCAGGAGGGAAACAGAAACCTGTGACATTCTTGCGGGTAGACCTGGGGCTTGAGGTAAAGAATTGTTTCAAGATGAGTTTGACACTAGCCCCAGGTCCCAGACCGAATCTTTTTTTTTATATATATAAATATTAAATCATAGCTGTGTATATTAATGCCATCATGGGGCACCATACATTGGTTTTATAAACAGTTTGACACATTTTCATCAAACTGGTTAACATAGCCTTCCTGGCATTTTCTTAGTTATTGTGTTAAGACAATTACATTCTACATTTACTAAGTTTCACATGTACCCTTGTAAGATGCAACTTAGGAATCTTCTTGGGCATGACTCATCCACCTCTGAGAGGCCTATGCACCGGGGAAAGAAAGAGGCGAGAAACCACCCCCCTCACGCTTGGGAGGCCAGGAGACACTGTCCTCCCAGGCTCTTCTTCAGCCAGCGTGCCTTTTAATTGTGGTAAGATGTACAAAACATCAAATGTACCAGTTGAGCCATTTTAAGTGTACAATTCACACTGCCCAGCAACCATCAGGATGCTTTTCATCTTGCTTCACCGACATCCTGCGCCCATTAAATAATAACTTCCATTGCCCTTCCCCGCTGCTCATGGCAATGCCGTCTACTTTCTGTCTCCATGAAGTTGACTACCCTGGCTGCCTCGTGGAAGGGAGCCATACAGTCTCTGTGCCTTGGTAACTGGCTGGTTCCCCTCAGCGTGGTGTGCCCAGGGTTCACCCGTGGTGTAGCGTGTGTCGGGATCCTCTGCCTCTTTACGGCTGTGTATTGTACACAGCACCCTTTGCCTATCTGTGCATCCACTGATGGGCGTTGGGTTGCTCCTCCCTTTTGGCTACTGTGAATAATGCTGTTAAGGGCATGGGTGTAGAAACATCTGTTAGAGTCCCTGCTTTTAAGTGGAATTGCTGGCTGCTGAATCCTATGTGAATTATATGTTAATTTTTCTTTTTTTGAGACAGAGTCTCACTTTGTCACCCTCAGTAGAGTGCTGTGGCATCACAGCTCACAGCAACCTCAAACTCTTAGGCTCACTCGAGAGATTCTCTTGCCTCGGCCTCCCGAGTAGCTGGGATTACAGGGACCCACCACAACGCCTGGCTATTTTTAGAGACGGGGGTCTCGCTCCGGCTCAGGCTGGTCTCGAACCTGTGAGCTCAGGCGATCCACCTGCCTACGGCCTCCCAGAGTGCTGGGATTACAGGTGTGAGCTACCGTGCCCACCCTACTATGTTTATTTTTTGAGGGACTGCCATAGTGTTTTCCACAGCAGCTGGGTCATTTTACATTTTCACCGACAGCCCACTCATGGTTTTCTCACGCCTCACCCCTCCTTCGCCTCCCGTGCTCACCCCCTTCTCCTCACCCACCCAGCCACCCCTCCCTCGCTGCCCTGGGAGAGGCAGTGTGATACGGTGCAAAGAGCAAAGGCATTTGCGTCAAATCAAGGTTTGAAGTCTTTCTCTTTAAGAAGCTCAGCCTCTCCATGTTTCCTCCTTCTCAGTGTAAGTCCAAGAAATGTCACGCTCTCTTCCGATACCGCAAACTGCTAGAATAATAGCTCCATGCAGGCAGAGTGGTTTGTGCCTATTTGATTTCTTTTGTTTTTTTTTCTGTCTTGTTCATAAGGTTCCAGAACCTGGACTAGCCAACCTGGCATATGGTAGGCACTAAATAAAAATGTGTCGTGTAAACAAACTCTATGTGTTGGAATCCCAGGCTCTTCACATGTTTTTCTTTCTTGTCAGCTTTATTGAGGCATAATTGACATATACAAATTACGTATGACTTGATGTTTTGATATACACATTCTGCCACAATCAGGCTAATTAACATATCCATCAACTCACATAACTGGGAACAGTTAAGCTCGCTCGTAGCAAATTGCAAGTCTGAAATATAGTACTGGTAACCTGGTAACTGGTACATTAGATTTAACATTTTTCTTTTTCTTTTTCTTTTTCTTGTCACCCTCGGTAGAGTGCTGGGGCATCATAGCTCACAGCAACCTCAAACTCTTGGGCTCGAGTGATTCTCTTATCTCAGGGTCCCAAGCAGCTGGGACTACAGGCATCCGCCACAATGCCCGGCTATTTTTAGAGACGAGGTCTTGCTCTTGCTCAGGCTGGTGAGCTCAGGCCATCCTCTCCCCACCCCACCTCAATCTCCAAGAGTGCTAAGATTATAGGCATCAGTCACCACGCCTGGGCCTAGATTTAACATTTTTCTTAAGCCTGAAGTCACATATTAATGTAAAGCATTCTGAAGAGGTCTTCCAAACTATTCTGTACCCTCAAACACGTGAAAATTTTACACAAAATCACAACATTTAGCAACATTTATTTGTTTTTTTGTTTTTTGTTGTTGTTGTTGTTTTGAGACAGAGCCTTAAGCTATCACCCTGGGTAGGTGCCGTGGCATCACAGCTCACAACAACCTCCAACTCCTGGGCTTAATCAATTCTCTTGCCTCGGCCTCCCAAGTAGCTGGGACTGCCACAACGCCCGGCTATTTTTTGGTTGTAGTTGTCATTGTTGTTTGACAGGTCTAGGCTGGATTCAAACCCACCAGCTCTGGTGTATGTGGCTGGAGCCTTAACCGCTTGAGCTATAGGCACTGAGCCATAGTACAACATTTAAAACAACATTTACTGGGGTGATGCCTGCGGTTCAAGGAGTAGGATGCCGCCCCATATACCACAGGTAGTAGGTTCAAACCCGGCCTGGTCCAAAAACTGAAAAAATATATAAATAAAATAAAAACATTTACCCTGTGCCCAGTGCTATAAGGGATGCAAAACACATACAATTGATCATTTCTTTGGGGTTTTTTTTCTTTTTTTTTTGAGACAGAGTCTCCCTCTGTCATCCTGGGTAAAGAGCTGTGGCGTCACAGTTCACAGCAACCTCAAACTCTTCCGCTTCCTTCAGCCTCCTGAGTAGGTGGGACTCAGGTACCCATTACAATGCCCAGCTACTACTTTTTTCTATTTTTGGTAGAGACAGAGTCTCATTCTTACTCAGATTGGTCTTAAACTCCTGAGTTCAAGCAATCCATCCTCCTCGGCCTCCCAGAATGCTAGGATTGATTATAGGCATGAGCCACTGCACCAGGCCAATAATTTCCACTCATAAAGAAATTTAACTTGGTGAGATAGGCAAGATTAAATTCATGGAATAATAGAAAATCATACAAGGCAGTAAATTTTGTTTGAGAAGTTTAAGGAAGGAGAAGGTAAAGCTCTTCAGCATGAGTCTTTTTCTTTTTCTTTTTTCTTTTTTAGAGACAGAGTCTCACTTTGTCCCCCTCAGTAGAGTGCCATGGCATCACAGCTCACAGCAACCTTCAGCTCTTGGGCTTAGGCGATTCTCTTGCCTCAGCCTCCCGAGCAGCTCAGTGTGAGTGAGTCTTTTTTTAAAAGGTTGTGTGTGCAGCCCTTCTGTGCTATAACTGCTGTATCTAATCCCACAACACCACCTGCCCTTCCTGATTGGAGCTCAGAAAGGTTAAATAACAACCACCACCACCCCCACCAAGTGACAGAGGAAGTGGCAGAGCTGGCATCTGCTCCACGCCAGGATCACCTCCTTTCCCCTGCTCTTTGCAAGGTATCCCTACGTGATGTGACAGAGACCATGGCCTGTTGAATTCAGAAGAAAGGACAGGCTGGTAAGGGCCAAGCATGAGTGACACCGTGACGCTTGTCTAAGTCTATTAGACATGCTATTAACTGCTATGACCAAAACACTCCTGGCGAGGCAGCTGACAACAGAAACTTACTCCTCACAGCTCTGGAGGGTGGGAGGACCAAGAGAAAAGTGCCAGTAGATTCAGTGTCTGATTAGGTGTCTGATGGCACCTCCTCACTGTGTCCTCGTGGGTGAAAGGGACAAATGAGCCCTCTGGGATCCCTTTTATGAGGACACTAATCCCATCCCAGAGGGTCCACCCTCATGACCCAGTCACCTCCCAAAGGCCCCAGCTCCTGATGCCATCACCTTAGGAGTTGAGATTCCAACATATGAATTTTGTGGGGACACAGACATTTGTCCATATAAGGTTTAACCAAAGTAAATGGTTTGCGTTGGAATATAGAAAATGTTGAGCGAGAGGAACACATCTGATTTTTCGAGGATCTTAAAGCCAGGAAGAATTAAACATTTCTCCCTAAGTACCAAGCACTGCAACATGTTTGTAAAAATAAAATTTTGAAAAAATCGAGCACAAAAGTAGGTTCTAAAGGGGAGAAAGGGCCGGGTACAGTGGCTCACACCTATAATCATCTCTAGCACTTTGGGAGGCTGCGGTGGGAGGATCCCTTGAGCTCAGGAGTTGGAGACCAGCCTAAGCAATAGTGAGACCCCATCTCTACTAAAAATAGAAAAATTAACTGGATGTGATGACGGGCACCTGTAGTCCCAGCTACTTGAGAAACTAAGGCAAGGGCGGCGCCTGTGGCTCAGTCGGTAAGGCGCCAGCCCCATATGCCGAGGGTGGAGGGTTCAAATCCGGCCCTGGCCAAACTGCAACCAAAAAATAGCCGGGCGTTGTGGCGGGCGCCTGTAGTCCCAGCTACTCGGGAGGCTGAGGCAAGAGAATCGCTTAAGCCCAGGAGTTGGAGGTTGCTGTGAGCTGTGTGAGGCCACGGCACTCTACTGAGGGCCATAAAGTGAGACTCTGTCTCTATTAAAAAAAAAAAAAAAGGGAGAAACTAAGGCAAGAGGATCACTTGATCCCAGGAGTATGAGGTTGCTGTGAACGATGATGCCGCAGCACTCAACCCAGGGTAACTGAGTAAGACTCTGTCTAAAAAAAAGTAATTAATTAATTAATTAATTGAAAAATAAAGAAAAGAAATATTGCCACTATTATGAGCAGCAACAGCCAGACCCTAAGCAGAGAAGGAAAGAAGATGGGAACAAGTTCAGCCAACATCACGCTGTCCCCCAGGGCTCACTGAGGTTGTCACGCAGCCTGCCAACAAGACTGCACAGCGGGTGGGGGTGGGGGAGGAGTGTTTTACTACCCCCCTGCCTGTCCCCCACTCCCCTGGTGATTCTTGGCTCTGATTACAAACACAGGTAGTGACAGGCTGGACGTCCCGGGGACAGCCACTTAGAACTCCTTTACTCATCCCTTTTAAAGAAAAAGTTTGAGAAAAATGAAGTAGTATGAAGACCCCCATAGGCATTTCATCAGCTCTTCCCTCTCAGCAATTTCCCTTTACTTCCATTTTTCTTCTTTTATTGCTTTTTCAGTTTATGGTGTCTTCCAAACAGCAAGCATGCTTTGCTCCTCTGAAGGCCAAACACATACATAAACTTCTATTTTGCTGAGAAGACATATTGATGAAAATCTTGAAAGTTCAAATTAAATGTCCAGACACAGCTCCAAGCCAGCACTTAATTCCTGGTCTCTACAGATCCAACTTGGCAAACTGTCCTTAGGAAGCCATTCATCTATTTACCTAGTCAGTCGCCTGTTCAACAAGTGTACACTGAACGTGTGCTGTGTGCTGGGCACCATCTGGGCCCTGGAGACACAACGGTGAATGGTTTTGTAAGACAATGACGCAGATGTTCTGGGAAGATAAACTTTGAAAGTTATGGCAGCACACAGGAGAGATTTCTACTTTTATGCTGAAGGGGATTCCAGATTGAAGTATTGCCCCCAATTCATGACCCTTTCCTGTATCCACACCTTTGTCATGGCTTCATCATGGTGCCTCTTGGCTATAGGTTTGATTATGTGACTTGTGTTGGTCAGTGGCATGTGGGCAAAAGTGATGATAAGCAAATTCTTCTTCTTCTTCTTTTTTTTTTTAATTTAAACATGGTCTCACTCTGTCACCCTGAGTAGAGTGCCATGGTGTTATAGCTCACAGCAACCTCAAACTCTTGGGCCCAAGATATCTTCTTGCCTCACCCTCCCGAGCAGCTGGGACTACAGACACCCACGATAAGGCCCAGCTAAGTTTCCTATTTTTAGTAGAGACGGGGGTCTTGCTCTTGCTCAGGCTGATCTCAAGCTCCTGAGCTCAAGCAGTCCTCCCACCTCAGCCTTCTGGAGTGCTAGGATACCAAGATAATGTTTGTTACGTATTAGTTTATATATATTTTGGTTCAAATCTTAAATTACTTGGCTCAGTGCCCATAGCACAGTGGTTATGGTGCCAGCCACACACACCGAGGGTGGCAGGTTCGAACCCAGCCTGGGCCAGCTAGACAACCATGACAGGTGGCTGAGGCAAGAGAATCTCTTAAGCCCAAGAGTTTGAGGTTGCTATGAGCTGTGATGTCATGGCACTCTACCAAGGGTGACATAATGAGACTCTGTCTCAAAAAAAAAAAAATCTTGCCTCAGCGCCCGTGGCTCAAGTGGCTAAGGCACCAGCCACATACACCTAAGCTGGCGGGTTCAAATCCAGCCCGGGCCTGCCAAACAACAATGATGGCTGCAAACAAAAAAAATAGCCAGGCATTGCGGCAGGTGGCTGTAGTCTCAGCTACTTGGAAGGTGGAAGTAGGAGAATCACTTGAGCCCAGGAGTTGGAGGTTGCTGTGAGCTGTGATGCCACAGCACTCTACCCAGGGTGACAGCTTAAGGCTCTGTCTCCACAAAAAAAAAAAAAAAAAAAAAAAATCTTAAATTACTTAAATCCCTAAGACTATCCATAAGGAATGTATCCATAGGAATGTAAGGAACACATTCCTATTTGGTCTTTTTTGACAACATCTTCAACAATCTTCTTTAGTTATTAGAAAAAATTCCTTCCTTTATCTCTTTAACTTCTTGTTTTCGTTTATCTGTAAAATTCAGAAAGTTTTCTTTTTCTTTTTTAGACAGAGTTTTACTCTATCAGCCTGGGTGAATTCCAAAGTATCATAGCAACAGCAACAGCTCACAGCAACCTCAAACTCTTGGGCTCAAGGGATCCTCCTGCCTCAGCCTCCCAAATAGGCACCCGCCACAATGCCCAGCTAGTTTTTCTATTTTTAGTAGAAACAAGGTCTCCCTTTTGCTCAGGCTGGTCTCCAACTTCTGAACTCAAGCAATCCTCCCACCTCAGCCTCCCAAAGTGGTAGGATTACAGGTATGAGACACAAAATACCCGGCTCAGAAAGTTTTCTTAAGGATGATTGGCAAAAACACTTTCTGGCCTTGAGTATAAAGGACTGTGTTTGAGATGTCAAAAGACTTCTGAGCCCCCAACTTTCTCCAGGCTAAAGCATTATGAGAAACTTGCTCAGATGAAAACAAGGGAACATTTTCTAAAGCCCCTTTCAGAAGTGGCCGAGGCAGATGATGTAAATGGAAGTACAACCCTCTATCCATTCCCATTTCTATTGGGATGAAGTATTGTCCCTGATTCTTTGTTCCTCCTTTGTCATGGCCTGTGAGGGTATCCCTTGTTTTGGAGCTTGACCGTGTGAGTTGTGATGGCCAATGGCGTATGGACAGAAAGAGGAGTATTTCAAATGAAAGTTCTTATTTTAGTTATTTACGTCCTATTCCATCTCTGAGTGTTGGGTATTTAAGGTACACATAACTTGCTACTTTAGTCTATAGGTCTCTGGGTCAAGAGAAGCCTTGTTCAGACCAAAGATCATGACATCCTGCTGATCAAATAAAGCCTGTGTCATGATTTGATGTCACCTTTTGGGGACCAGGGGTGGGGTAAGGACATTTTATGTGTTAGACGAAAATGAATAGTTGTGATCAAAGGAGTGAACTGTAGCAGACTGATCTGGTCTTAATTCTTCAGCACTCCCTCTATGCATCTGTGACCTTGCTGGTTCCTCATATTGCACCTACAATCTGGAGCTGGCCATGTGCTTTACTTGGGCTGGTCTCAAGTATATCCTAGCAAGTCTGGGCTTTGAGAAATTTCACGTTTCCACTCACCTGAGCCTCTGCCTTTATCATGAGAACATATGATGGCTGTACCACTGGCTCAGGCAAGGTGGAGACATGCAGAGCACAGCCACCCCAGCAGACCCACATGGGGAGAAACAGAGCGGCCAGCTGCTTCAGCAGGGAACTGAGCCAGCCAGTCCAAGCCAACCTAATCAGCTGAACTCCCCATGACCCAAGATACAGGATTACTGTTTTAAGCTGATGAGTTTTGGATAGCAAAGGCTATCGGATAAAATGAGGGACAACAGCTCTCCTGCAGAAAGCATTGTCTCAAGTGATGGTTAAAACTGGAGCAGAGGCTCGGCGCCTGTGGCTCAAGCAGCTAAAGTGCCAGCCACATACACCTGAGCTGGCGGGTTCAAATCCAGCCCAGGCCTATCAAACAACAATGATGGCTGCAACCAAAAAATAGCCGGGTGTTGTGGCGGGAGCAACAGGATTTCTCACTCATTTCTGGTGGGAATGCAAATGGTACAGCTCTTTGGAAGACAGGTTGACAGTTTCCCACAAAGCGAAATACTGCCTTACATACAGCCCAGTGGGTGGGGCATAGCTGGAAACATGGCTCCCAGAACACTGGACACCTGCTGAGTTCTAAGTTTATCCTGAAAGCAACAGGGAGTCATTCCACTGGAGAGACTTGGGGATTTCTGCTTTAGAAGGAGCATTCTGGGTTGTGCCTGTAGCTCAGTGGGTAGAGTGTTGGCCACTTACACTGAGGCTGGCGGGTTCGAACCCAGCCTGGGCCAGCTAAAGCAACAATGACAACTGCAACCAAATAAATAAATAAAATGACGATTTTTTAAAAAGAAGGGTAAAAAGATTTTTTAAAAAAGAAAGAAAGAAAGCGCATTCTGGTCACATTATGAAGACTGATTAGAAGAAAAAACCGTGTCTTGGAGAGGCTGTGGCACAGTTGGGGGGCTGGTTGCTGTGCTAGTCAGTCTTCATTTGAGGCTCCAGACCCACTCTGCTGTCTCTGCCCTACTTTGTGCACAAGGAGGTTGACCCTAAGAACTGCGACTCTGGGACCCCCATGTCATTTGGTTTCAGCTGGGTTCGGCCAACAGGAGCTGCAGACAGGAGAGTTTGATGCTACCAGCTCTTCCGCATGTGGTCTTTGACCACAGCAGCCACTGGCCCACGGTGGCTTCTTCTTTCGGCTCTCACCAACCTTGGGAACACGCCTCAGCCATGGGAGTGGTGACAGCCTGTCACTATTCTTGCTCAGCTGCCTGGGTCTCCCTCGCCTGCTCCCTTGCCCCTCATTACACTCGTTATTAAATTCTCCTTATTTGAACCATCTGGGGTGCATTTTGTTTTCTGCCAGGCCTAGTTGATACGGTTGCCTTGACTTGGGTAGTGGTGGTAGGCACAGACAGGAGGACAGGAGAGGGCATGCATTCAGGCCATGAACTGGACAGCACACCCACACTTCCCACCCATGCTGTCCTCAGAGCAGGGACTGGAGAGGAAGGTGTGGGCAGGAAGTGGTGGGTGACCGCTGGGGGGACAGTGATGCCATTTTCCCCTGTGATCGTGGTGCTACTTCCTGATGCTGGTGGGTTTAGGACAAACCACAGCTGCAGTGACTGTAACTTGAACATTAGTAACAAATTGCTTTTTGTTGGCCTGTCTCTTTTAAAACATCCAGTTCAATGATTCACTTCGCTTAAGAGTCGGTAACTCTCTAGGCCTACTTAAAAGGCTTCCAAAAACATCTGTCCTCGATTAAACAACAGATACCGCTTGCAGACCATGTCTGTTTTCAGGAGTTTCAGAGCAGTAATTAATCAGGCAAATGAAAAAACGCAGACCTCATCTTTTTCGCCAATTAAGAGAAACCTCTGTAAGTCTTGGTCACCAAACTGTTTGGTTTTGTTGAAATGCACTGTGGTGAGTGACTGGTTTTATATCTTAGAAAATATCAATATTTACTTTAAATTCACAGTTAAATTAAAGAAAAACAAAATATATTACTTAACTGTCGCAGAATATATGGAGGCTGCTATTGGATTGCTACAGCAGGGTCCATGAATGAAAAAATAGTTACATAAGACTTTATACTGGCCACCAGCTGGGGACATCCAGGCTTCCTCTCTGTGCTTTTGATATTTTGTCTTCCACCCATCGCCCACATATGATGGGCTCACTTCCACCTCTGCACTTTTGCCCATAAATCTCTCCTTCCTCCACATCCCCTGTCATTCACAACCTTAAAAATATCTAACCGGGCGTTGTGGCAGGCGCCTGTAGTCCCAGCTACTCCGGAGGCTGAGGCAAGAGAATCGCTTAAGCCCAGGAGTTGGAGGTTGCTGTGAGCTGTGGGAGGCCACGGCACTCTACCGAGGGCCATAAAGTGAGACTCTGTCTCTACAAAAAAAGGAAAAGAAAAACTATCACGCCCAGGGCGGCACCTGTGGCTCAGTGAGTAGGGCGCCGGCCCCATATGCCGAGGGTGGTGGGTTCAAACCCAGCCCCGGCCAAACTGCAACAACAACAACAAAAAAAAATAGCCGGGCGTTGTGGCGGGCGCCTGTAGTCCCAGCTGCTCGGGAGGCTGAGGCAAGAGAATCGCGTAAGCCCAAGAGCTGGAGGTTGCTGTTACCCATGTGACGCCACGGCACTCTACCCGAGGGCGGTACAGTGTGAGACTCTGTCTCTACAAAAAAAAAAAAAAAAATTCACGCCCAATACCAGTTCCAGGGAAACCCTGCCAGATGGCCACTGGTTTTCTTTCTTTGCTCAGTGCCAGCAAAAGCCATTCTCATTCTTAATTTGAACTACTGGGATCTTCAACTAAGTAAACTCTGTTTGAGCTCTTGAGTTTGAGGTGGGTAGATTGTTTGAACTCAGGAGTTCAAGACCAGCCTGAGCAAGAGAACTACCCTCTATCTACGAAAAAATAGAAAAACTAGCCAGGGGTTGTGGTGGGCACCTGCAGTCCCAGCTACTTGGGAGGCTGAGGCAAGAGGATCGCTTGAGCCCAAGAGATTGAGGTTGCTGTGAGCTATGATGCCATGGCACTTAATCCAGGGCAGCAGAATGAGATTCTCTCTCAAAATAAATAAAGTAAACTTTGTTCTAGTCTAACAAAGTCAATTGTACATTAATTGTTGGAATATTTCCCAACCAACTTCCATAAGAAAGCCAAGTCCCTACAGCTCAGGCCTAGAGGATGTGGCAGAGACTGATCCTGAGTCCTGGCTTAACCGTGAGGAGAATGAGGTGCTCGACTGTTGGGTGGAGCCAGAAGCAGAACTCACCCTCCCAACGCCTGGTCCAAAGCTCTTCCCATCCAGCTCGCAGAAGTCGCCTGGCTCTGTACTTTTGGTCTATAGACTGCCTCCTTCTTAGCAGGGCAGATTCCTCATGAAGAAATTTTAGGGAAAAAAATTGAGTAAAAGCAAAACATCTCATGCCTACTCAGAATAAAGCTCCACTCGATAGTCCTCACTATATACAGTAAAACCGTGTTGAGAGACAGCTGAGCTCAAAGACGCCCCATTCAAACAAGATCCCTACCTTTTTTGATACTGTAAAAGCATCACCTGCTTACTAAGAGGTATAGAAAATAAAAACAGCCCATGACTGAATCACCCACAGACTTAACATGTGACTTTATTTCCTCCAAGGACTTCTTTTTAATCCATGTGTGGGAAAAAGGAAAAAAATTAACTTTATAAAGAAAAAAAGTAACACTTTGATTTTGAAAATTCCAAACATACAGAAAATTTAACTGAATTATATTCAAAGAGTTGTAATATAGAGTGATAGAAAAGAAAAAAAAATAACATCTCACAGTGTCACAGACAGGATGTAAATAAATTGGAGCTTTTTTTTTTTTTTTTGGCCGGGGCTGGGTTTGAACCCGCCACCTCCGGCATATGGGACCGGCGCCCTACTCCTTGAGCCACAGGCGCTGCCCTAAATTGGAGCTTTTTGTGAAGGAAAGATTTAAAGAAGATGTTTGTTAGGTAGGTGCAGTGGCTTACTCCTTAGCACTTTTGGAGGTTGAGGCAGGAGAATCACATGAGGACAGGAGTTCAAGATCAGCCTAAACAAGAGTCAGACCCCGCCTCTACAAAAAATATATATATATAGAAAAACTAGCCAGATGTCGGTGGCCTGTAGTCCCAGCCACTAGGGAGGCTAAGGCAGGAGGGTGGCTTAAGCACAGGAGTTTGAAGCTGCTGAGAACTCTAATGATGCCGTTGCACTCTACCTAGGCCCAGAGTGAAACCCTGTTTAAAAAAAAAAAGAAAAGAAAGAAGAAAAAGAGAGAGAACAAAGATGCCTGCTAATATGTGGTTATTCATATAAGATTCTGTAAAAATGTCCATTCAGCATGGCTGGTCTCTCTGGCGTTCTGTAAGCACTTGGCTGTGTCTGGTCATCACTTTGCAGGTTCCCAGGGCATGTGGGCCAGCTGGGGAGTGGCCAACAACAGTGAAAACGGGCAGCTGATGGCCTTCTGTGATGGCCCCAAACCAAGGACCCCTAACCCACACCTGGAGAGAAAGCCAGTCACCCCATTGCCTTGGGGACTCAGGTTGGGTCAGAAACAATGGCAGGCTCAACAAAAGATGGGAGAGAGCGCTGGCTTGGTTAAGGGGGTTTCCATGTTCTCATCTCTAAACCCACAATGAAGACAGGAGCTACGGAGCCCGTCACACAGAGCACTGAGCACACAGCCCTCAGCTGGGTCCCAAGCAAGGGCCAGATCCTGGGCAAAGGTGCTTTCCATCCAAAAAAGGCGTCCCCAGGCTGAGGGAAGAAATGGACGACTTTCACGCAAGTGACCACATTTTAGCGAGTTAAGGGTCACAAGCTCCTCCCCAGCCCGGCTCCCCAGGGGAGTCAGTTTCCCTGCCAAGGGGCAACGTGGTGTGGCAGCTAAGAGAAGCAGCTCAAACCCTGCCTCTTCCAGTTACTTTCTGCAAAATTGAGTGAAGTCACTTAATTTCTCTTTGCTTCTATTTTCCATTTGTAAAAGGGGGTAAAAAAAGTACTAGTGGCAGTTCTCATGGGGAATTCGTAACCTTTAAAAATGATAATGTAGGGGCAGCGCCTATGGCTCAAGGAGTAGGGCGCCAGCCCCATATACCAGAGGTGGCGGGTTCAAACCTGACCCCGGCCAAAAAAATAAATAAATAAATAAATAAAATAAAATAATTTAAAAAACGATAATGTAGGCTCGGTGCCCATAGCTCAGTGGTTACCGCACCGGCCACATACTCCGGGGCTAGCAGGTTCAAACCTGGCCCATACCCGCTAATCAACAATGACAACTGCAACAAAACAAATAGCCGGGCGTGTGGCGGGCGCTTGTAGTCCCAGCTACTCGGGAGGCTGAGACAAGAGAATCACTTAAGCCCAAGAGTTTGAGGTTGCTGTGAGCTGTGACGCCATGGCAGTCTACCGAGGGCGGCATAGTGAGACTCTGCCTCAAAAAAGAAAAAAAAAAAGATAGGGTGGCGCCTGTGGCTCAAGGAGTAGGGCGCCTGTCCCATATATACGCTGGAGGTGGCGGGTTCAAACCCAGCCCCGGCCAAAAACCACAAAAAAAAAAAAAAAGATAATGTATGTAAAGCATTTGCCAACCCCCCAGAGCTCACTGCTCCATAACATCTAGCTGTGACAGTAGCTAAAAGTCACACACATGCAAACACACCAGGGTCCCTGAACTTCAGAGAACACAGTTGTACCAGGCATGGTCAACTTCCACAGAACACTCGGGGGTTCATCACATTGTGTGTGTGGGGGGGTGTTCTCCTGGCACCGGAACCACTGTTCTTATGCCTAGATGCTCACAAAATCTATCACACACACACACAGGTCCTTCAGCGTTTGTGTTCAGTCTCTTTCTTTCTAACTCTCTTGTTATTTCTATTGAATCCTAAGGCAGTGGTTGCAAAGCCCTCTCTGTATGTATTAGAAAAGACACACATAAAAAAAATTAAAACATGGGCGGCGCCTGTGGCTCAGTGAGTAGGGTGCCGGCCCCATATGCCGAGGGTGGCGGGTTCAAACCCAGCCCCGGCCAAACTGCAACAGAAAAATAGCCGGGCGTTGTGGCGGGCGCCTGTAGTCCCAGCTGCTCGGGAGGCTGAGGCGAGAGAATCGCGTAAGCCCAAGAGTTAGAGGTTGCTGTGAGCCGTGTGATGCCACGGCACTCTACCCGAGGGCAGTACAGTGAGACTCTGTCTCTACAAAAAAAAAAAAAAAAAAATTAAAACAGAAAAAGAAAGAAAAGAAAAGACACACATATCTGGGCACAGTGGCTCTCCCCTGTCATCCTAGCACTCTGGGAGGCCGAGTGGGAGGATCGCTTGAGCCCTGGAGTTGGAGACCAGTCTGAGCAAGAGCAAGACACTGTCTTTACCAAAAATAGAAAAACTAGCTGGGTGGGGCTCGGCACCCGTAGCTCAAGCAGCTAAGACATCAGCCCACATACACCCATGCTGGCAGGTTCAAACCCAGCCGGAGCCAGCTAAGCAACAGTGACAACTGCAACAACAAAATAGCCGGGTGTTGTGGCAGGTGCCTGTAGTCCCAGCTACTTGGAAGGCTGAGGCAAAAGAATCCCTTAAGCCCAGGAGTTGGAAGTTTCTGTGAGCTGTGATGACACAGCACTTTACCCAGGGCGACAGCTTGAGGCTCTGTCTCAAAAAAAAAAAAAAAAAAGAAAGAAAGAAAGAAAAACTAGCCAGGTGGGATGGTGGGCGCCTGTAGTCCTAGCTACTCAAGAGGCTCAGGCAAGCGGATGGCTTGAGCCCAAGAGTTTGAGATTGCTGTAAACTATGATGCCAGGATACTCTACCGAGGATGACAAAGTAAGACTCCATCTTAGGAAAAAAAAAAAAAAAAGACACACACACACACACGCTCGTGCACGGAAAGCAAATGCAGCCCTGTGGCCAGGCAGGGATTTCAGTCTCTTACCCTTCCAGCCAGGCCCTCTTACAGGGAACAGATGGACCTTGCAGCCTGAATGAGAGGATGGAGCCCAGGGCAGGCCTTCCCCTTTCCCCTCCATTCTTCTCCCCTCCCTTCTCCCCTTCACTCTCACCCTACTCAGAACTTCCCCCTTCTCCAGGAGCCCCTTCAACAACAAAGGGCATCAACAACAAAAGCCTCAGTGCCTATCAGTTAATGCAAACAGACATCGGAGTGGGAGTGGGGAATATCATCCACATGTTAGAATACCTAGGACAGCGGCTCTCAACCTGTGGGTCACAACCCCTTTTTAACAATGAAAATCCATTGCAGCGTTAGGAAGGTTGAGAACCACTGAGCTAGAACGTCAGTGAGGGACCAGCCAGCACACGCTATTAATCCATGACTATATTGTTTAGTCTACCTGGCACCCATGGGAATCACTTTTATTACTATCCCCATTTTGCAGATGCGAAAACTAAAGGCCAGAGAGGTTATGTGACCTACCCAACATCACACACTGTAAATAGTGGAGAACATCAAACCCAGGCAGATTTTACCGCAAAATCTAAGTTCATAACCACTAGCTAGACACATCATAGCTAACATGATCCAACATCCCAATGGTTAAAACAAGAGCTACTCAAAGCAATCAAATATTAAGATGTAATCAGATATTATCAAAGCATAGTTATACAAAGAATACTATGAAGTAAATAAAGTACGAATCAATATATTTATCAAAAATGATCAAAGTATAATTAGGATGAGTAATCAAATCAATCAAGTATTAATACGCATTAGCATTTTCAGCATCTAATTATAGAGCACACAATCAAAATATAATGGTGACAGGGATAATAACAGCCACACTTTAAAACCGCTCATCTAAAAAATTTGACATTCTTATTCAACCAGAGACAAATTCAAACTCCTATCAATCTTATGGGTATCAATTAGAATCCTTCCCTGGTCCCACAAGGACCCCTGTAATTACAGCACTCATAATTTATCCTTTAAATTTTGAGATGGAACGAGGACTCTATTAATAGTTACATCAAGGCAATAGGTCCCAGGAACAAATAGCTGAACAGTGACCTGTAATTGTAGTTGTTAAGACAAACAGCTTACCCATAAACAGCGCTGTTTCCAAATTTTTAAAAACTCAACCCAAATTAAAAAAAAAAAAATATATATATATATATATATATATATATGTATGTAGGCTTGGCACCTATGGCTCAAAAGGGTAAGACACTAGCCATATACACCTGAGCTGGTGGTTTCAAATCCAGCCCAGGCCCGCCAAACAACAATGACGGCTGCAACCAAAAAATAGCTGGGCGTTGTGGCAGGCACTTGTAGTCCCAGCTACTTGGGAGGCGGAGGCAGGAGAATCACTTGAGCCCAGGAGTTGGAGGTTGCTGTGAGCTATGATGCCATAGCACTCTATCCAGGGCAACAGCTTGAGGCTTTGTCTCAAAAAATAATAATAATTATATTTTTTTTTATTTTTTTTTTTGTAGAGACAGAGTCTCACTGTACCGCCCTCCGGTAGAGTGCCGTGGCGTCACATGGCTCACAGCAACCTCTAACTCTTGGGCTTATGTGATTCTCTTGCCTCAGCCTCCCAAGCAGCTGGGACTACAGGCACCGCCACGACGCCCGGCTATTTTTCTGTTGCAGTTTGGCCGGGGCTGGGTCTGAACCCGCCACCCTCGGCATATGGGGCTAGTGCCCTACTCACTGAGCCACAGGCACCGTCCTATTTTTTTTTTTTTTAATTGAGAGAGTCTCACTTTGTCGCCTTTAGTAGAGTGCCAGGGCATCATAGCTCACAGCAACCTCAAACTCTTGGGCTCAAGCGATTCTCTTGTCTCAGCCTCCCTAGTAACTGGGACTACAGGCACCTGCCACAACACCCGGCTATTTTTTAAAAAATAATTATTAAGTGTATATTATGTTCAGAAGTGATGCTAGGTGGGTAGCAAAGCATCACTTCTAGCCTCAGATTTTCTATTTGGAAAGACAGACAAGTAGATACTAGAAAATAAAGCTAAAATGGGATAAGCTCCACATGAGAGCAAAATAGAATGTTATGGAAGCAGAGAGAGAATTGTTGTAGGTGTCTATTGCTCCACAACAAACCACCTCAAAATGTTGTGGCCTAAAAACAATAGCAATTTTATTACAGCTAATAATCTTGTGGGTCACAAATTCAGGCAGGGCTCAGCTAGGTGATTCTTTTGTTAATTATGGGATCAAAGGGGGTTACTCGCTCCCATACATTTGGCAAGTGAGCTAGTCTGGAGGGGAGGAGACAGCCCAGTCATCTGTCTCGCACCCTGGCAGAGATAGCTGGAATGCTGAATTCAACCGGAATTGTGCACTGGAGCACCTACATGTCAGTCTTCTAAACTCCATTCAATCATCCCCGCTTCTCTCAATGACCACTGATAGGATTAGACAGCATGCTTGTGAAATTCAAGAAAAGATGCTTCCTCCGGGTAGACACAGTGCAGGGGACAGAGAGCCACAGAACTTGGTGGCAAATGGCATCTTGTTTGGATAAAAATGCAGCCCTCGGCGGCGCCTGTGGCTCAGTGAGTAAGGCGCTGGCCCCATATGCCGAGGGTGGCGGATTCAAACCCAGCCCCGGCTAAACTGCAACAAAAAAATAGCCGGGCATTGTGGCAGGCGCCTGTAGTCCCAGCTGCTTGGGAGGCTGAGGCAAGAGAATCGCGTAAGCCCAGACTTAGAGGTTGCTGTGAGCCGTGTGAAGCCACGGCACTCTACTGAGGGCGGTACAGTGAGACTCTGTCTCTACAAAAGAAAAACAAACAAACAAACAAAAATGCAGCCCTCCCCATTGGTGTATGCAGCCCTGGGGCACAGGCTTCATTTCTACACCACCCTGCACAACATACAAGGCTGGCCTGCCTCCTGCCACCACACAAACTCAGGCAGAGTTAGCCTCATTCTTTCCCCAGTGTTCATTGGTTTACTCACATTCCTCTGTAGGCAGTCAACAATTTGAAGGTAGAGAAAGGTCCTCATCCATCTCTGAATCTCTGGCAACAAATACAGTATCTATAAACTGATACGGAAGAAATATTTGCTGGGAAAATGATGATCGATCAGTGAATATGTATTAATGGTTCAGAAAGCAGCAGACACTGGGAAACTTTGCAGAAAAGGAAATCATTCAAATTAAAATAAGTTTAACTCAGCGCCTACTCACATTGCCTGAAATACAAATTGTGCTCACTTCTTACATAGTACAGGCAGAAAATACCTCCAAGTGGCCACAGAGTGCAATGAACAACTGTGACAAATCTCGTCTGGACAGGAAAATGATCCGCCTCCCTCATTCCAAAGATTAACCATTGCTTAGGGCAGGGACCAGGGCTGTCCTATTTCATGTGATGGCCCTCGAGCCCACATATACACACATAATACTTGTTCAACAAATATTGATTAAGCAAATAAAGTATACATACTTTCCTTGCCTAGCACATTAATGTGCAGGATATATATTTTAAATGATGAGCAGAAGGATCTGGGTTAGTAGACCCAGCACTATGATAAGAGCAAAGCTAACACAATGAAAAATTGTGTTATGAAAAAAAGGTATTTTGTCACCATAACTGTATACATCATGCTCTTGAGTCCCACTCCTGTTGATTATAGAAAAGAAACTTCGGGTGGCGCCTGTGGCTCAGTCGATAAGGCGCCGGCCCCATATACCAAGGGTGGCGGGTTCAAACCCGGCCCCGGCTGAACTGCAACCAAAAAATAGCAGGGCGTTGTGGCTGGCGCCTGTAGTCCCAGCTACTCAGGAGGCTGAGGCAAGAGAATCGCGTAAGCCCAGGAGTTGGAGGTTGCTGTGAGCTGTGTGATGCCATGGCACTCTACCAAGGGCCATAAAGTGAGACTCTTATCTCTACAAAAAAAAAAGAAAAAGAAACTTCAGTGGTGCCCCATGATCACATTAATGTATACAGCTATGATTTAATAAAAAAGAAAAGAAACTTCAAGGTAACTACACCTCTTCTAATTTGAAACACACCCTTTTGGTCTAACTCAGACTCCTCTAAGTAAATATTCACTTGAATCAAAAATCAAATTCCAGTGGGATTACACCTGCAGTTGCATCTTACAAGGGTACATGTGAAACTTAGTAAATGTGGAATGTAAATGTCTTAGCACAATAACTAAGAAAATGCCAGGAAGGCTTATGTTAACCAGTGTGATGAAAATGTGTCAAACAGTCTATCAAACTAGTGTATGGTGCCCCATGATCACATTAATGTACACAGCTATGATTTAATAAAAATAAATAAATAAAAATTAAAAAAAAAAATCGAATTCCCTCTCAGGGCTATTCCTTGTCTCCAAAATGCTCCTTCTGAGTGTAGGGTAGAGCTCCCGTATCTTTCTGATGTCCCCTGCAGCTTGTCTACTCTTGTCCCCATGGGTCCTGCCGGGTCGTCACTGGGATGTATCTGCTCTGCCTACGCTTGAGTACCCTGTGGCCCCAACGGCTGTAGACTCACTCTGACCCCAGACTCTTCTTCTTCCCTCTACCCCCGCATCCAAGAACCTACAGATACTCTGCACATATTCCTTAGCTTCTCAGGCCCATCACCTCACTTAGACATTTTTAAACTCCACCCTGAGTGGCTTCATGAAGCTCCAGCTCCATGCTAGATGCAGGGATCCTCTAAAGGAATGATAGTTTTCCAAGTTATCCCCAAGAAACAAGGACTAATCCCTGCTGCAGTGGGTTCCACCACCACCCCCACCCCCCACCCCCCGTACTTCATGTTCCCCTTCCTGCCTCATCGCCCCTTCTCTCTAGGGACAGCAGCCAGGTCCTCACGGGGAAGGAGCCTCCAGCTTTTCCGTTTATCTCTCATTCTTTTCATGTCCCTTGTCCGGCCCCTGCCCTGGGCATATCCTGACTCTGGTTTATCATAAAACTCTGTGCAGATTTGAATGCTTTCCTTTTCTGCTTTTGATATGTAAGAGGAGCTTCTATAATTTACAAATCTCTATCTTCTCTCAACAAAGCCTGGCTTCCACGACTACTATTTCATTGTGGAATTCAGAAACCTGTTCTAAATTCAACCTGAACACTGATTCTTTTTTGACATTCTGCTAGGATGCTTCTGGCTGAATATGGGACAGGCCCTGTTCAAGGACATTCACACATTTTAACAAGTTGTATCTCTGTTACATCAGTGAATTTGAATATCCAAACCATAAAACCTTCACACTCTGCAGCCCTCACTGAGCAGGGAAAGGCCAGGTGACCCAAACCCCTGTTCAGATATGATTGTACCAAATCCCTCTCCAGCCAGCTTGGACTCAGCCTCCAGCACTGGCTGCTCAGTGACTAATCTGGTGGTTACAAACCAAGGACGTGCAAACTAATGCCAGCCCTTGGTAGATGCCGGTCCCACAAACCTATCCAAGAACCTGACCCGGACCCTCAGGCAGAGTCAGGGTCAAAGTCAGCATTCTGGCAAGAGAAAGCCATAGGCAGTTGCTCTGGAATCAAGAGGAAGTGGACAAAGTATGGAACAGATTTACAAAGTCCAAAGCCCACATGGTCTCGGGGAGTGAGACATGGCCCAGATGGCTGAGTAACAGCATCCCAGGTCTCCTGAGGCCGGGCTGTACTTCTTCTTCTTTTTTTTTAATGGAAACAGAGTTTCACTCTGTCACGCTGGGTAGAGCACCTTGGCATCGTAGCTCACGGCAACCTCAAACTCTTGGGCTCAAGTGATTCTCTTGCCTTAGCTTCCAGAGTATTTGGGACCACAGATGCCTGCCACTACTATGTTTTTTAGAGATAGGGTCTTGCTCTTGCTCAGGCTCGTCTCGAACTTGTGAGTTCAGGCAATCCACACACCTCGGCCTCCCAAAGTGGCTGAACGAACTTCTTAGCTTTCATTTTTTCTTTTTTTTTTTTTTTTGGCCGGGGCTGGGCTTGAACCCACCACCTCCGGCATATGGGACCGGCGCCCTAACCGTTGAGCCACAGGCGCCGCCCAGCTTTCATTTTTTCAAGAGATTATCCTGCACACTTTCAATAAAGCTAATTAGATGAAGCCATGCTCTTTACTAGCGATCCCTGGTTGGGACCCCAGAAAAAGAAACGGGTCAGGTCAGTGAGTGAACAAGCTTCTGAAGGTGACAGAGACCATGGAGCCCTGTGGTTTACCAAATAAATATTTCCTGAGCCATCCCTTGGGAGCTCTAGGTTCAAAACTAAAACACCCAAAAGCACAAATTGCTTTTTGGAAATTTAGCAAAGCTCATTATGCCTTCTTAAGGGGTGAGCACCCAGCCTCCCAACTACAGAGGTGTAGCTAGATCACCATACCTTACGAACATGACCTGTTGATAGACAAAGCTGAGTTTACCAGCTTTAGAGGGAAAACTCCACCTTGCAAAAATTTAGCAGTGTCTCCAAGGGAAGGAATGTAAGGTAAAAGTTAGGGTAAGAATCATGACACAACAGTCCAGTATAGATGGAAAAAATCGAGGCAACACTTTTTTTTTTTTTTGTAGAGACAGAGTCTCACTTCATCGGGTAGAGTGCCATGGCATCACACAGCTCACAGCAACCTCCAACTCCTGGGCTTAAGCGATTCTCTTGCCTCAGCCTCCCAAGTAGCTGGGACTACAGGTGCCCGCCTTAACACCTGGCTATTTTTTTGTTGCAGTTTGGCCGGGGCCGGGTTTGAACCCGCCACCCTCGGTATATGGGGCCGACACCCCACCAACTGAGCCGCAGGTGCCGCCCAAGGCAACACTTTTGATACCCCCTTGCTTCAAAGGTTCAGGGCACAAACCGTCAATGCTTTCCAACGAAGAGCTGGGAAGCACCTTCGGGAAGTTCCTGCAGTGAACAATGGATCCATTGGCCTAGACAGGAGACTTCTGGAAAAATTCAGTCAAGATAATGAAAACAGAAGTATAGTTCAAAATTATGTTAGTGTAAACAGAAAGCTGTGGATTGTAAAAATGAAAACTTCAAACAAACTTAACAGAATTTATTGAAGCAAAGAAGGATTCACAAATCAGACAGTGCTCAGAACCGGAAGAAAACTACCCTCTGCAAATTGGGCAGGGAATATTTATAGACAGAAGAAAAATGGAAGTGAGGTACAGAAGCAGTCTGGCTGCTTACAGCTGGGCATTTGCTTTATTTGAGCATGGTCTGAGTTGGCAGAATGGATTGGCAGAAGCTTGACTGCTGTGACTGGCGGACACCCAGCTGTTGGTTACAAAATGTACTCCTAAATTAGGCTTTTAGTTTGTTTATGTACTAAGTTAGGTGGCAGTTTGTAATTTCACAATCGGAGGTAGCCTCAGACCAAACTGAGTGTAACTTAGGTTCCAGGTCTGGTGTCCACGCTGAGGGGGTGTGAGGGTAGGTAGTTTCAATTATCAAATAGATAAAGACTTAGCTGAGCTTTGTTCTAGATGGGCTGGAATGTTTAGACAGCACTAGTGAAGCTTCCTCGTAGAAGCCTTTTCAGCTTCTGAGGGCAACCCTGCATGTCTATCGGGCTAAGGACAGAACAGAATGCTGAAGTAACGTAAGAAGGGCCATTTACCCCATCTGTAAGAGTCGGGTAAGGCTTATCAGGAAAAGAAGCCCAACGCTGAGATCTAAAGGATAAAAAACACTAGCCAGGCAAAGGAGACAGAGACAGAGAGAGTCTGCTTGGAAGGGACAGCTTGGTCCTGGAAATAAGAGAGAGAGAGGACAGCGCCCTGTACGTCATTCAGAAGGAAAGGCTGAAGCTGCAAAACAGATCATTAAAAAACCTTGTACACTGTGTGTGCAAAGAAGTTTCGTAAGGGCATATGGAACCACTGAAGAACTTTAGGCAGAAAAAAAATGTTTTGAGACAAAATCTCACTCTGTGCCCTGCGTGGTGGCATCATAGCTCATGGCAAGCTCAAACTCTTGGCTGAAGCAATCAATCCCCTTGGCTCAGCCTCCAGAGTAGCTAGGACTACAAGTGCCAGTCACTACTCCTCAGCAAGTTTTTCTATTTTTAGTAGAGACAGGGTCTTGCTCTTGCTCAGGCTGCTCTCAAACTTCTGAGCTCAAGCGAGCCTCCTCACCCCCTCACCCACCCTCCCAGGCCATGCCTCCTGATGGTCATTCCTAAAGGATCTTCCTGGTTGCTGGAGAATGGTTGGGAGAGGCGTGTCTACAAGCAGGGGAAACAGTTATACCATTTACAATACTGAAGTCACACTGATTGACTTTTATGTTTTTTTCACTTTGCAAAAGCTTATGGAGTCATAGAACCTAAGGGTTGGAAAGAAGCCTTCAACTCCTGCAGATCGTACTTCCCTGGCAGACTCCACCCTCTCCCTGATTCTGGGTTTGGTGGAGGCCGGGAGGGGAGCACCGTCGCAGGGGAGGCAGGGCAGGTCTTGGGAAACAGCCTTCTGGTGCAACCACACACCCGAGCAGCAAGCAACTCCTTCTACCCACCTCTGATCCAAGTAAAACACACGCCTTTCAAAACTCGGAGGAATGTGTACCCAGGATGTGCTTTAACAACTCAATAGCCAATTATGCTCCATTTAATCCGACCAAGCTGATTTCCTTGGGCGGCCCAGTGAGGGGTCAAATGGCCATTTCTGAGGATTTCCACGGAGTTCGGCCAGAACATGAAGTTCCCGGCCTGTCTCCAGGGCCGACTGCTCAATCGCTGAAGAGTTAAGCGGTCAAATCTTTTCATTTCCCTCCCTCTCCTGATAATTATAAATATGACACTGCAGTGAACTGCACAAACCCCCCTAGAGGTGAAGGTTCACTCTACATTCACAAAGGAAACAAAAGGAAATCCTCTATATTTTCCTTTCCCACATGTGCATGATTTTCACTGACGCCGATCCGGAAAAAAAAAAAAAAGAGTTACTATTTGCTGATGAAAAAAAATCTGCATATCCACACTCATCTGTTTACGCGAGTCCCGCGTTGCGCCCAGGCGGTCCGCGCCGTGTCTGGCGCGCTGAGTTTTCTGGAGCTCGCGGTTCATGGAGAATCTGTGAGCGCCCTCTGGAGGAATTTCATCTCTACTGCGTCCACACGCCCGGGAAAAGGGCAGGTAGAGGGGCTCTTGTTTGGGCTGAATTCTGTCTAGAAAGCATGTTTCCCACGATGTGTGTGCAAAAACTAGGTCCAATTTTTTGGCTGCTATTTTTATGCATGTGGTGTGTAATTCAGAGACAAAGCCAGTGCTGCTGTGATCAGAGTAAGAGCTGGGCAGGTTGCATCGAGCATCATGAATCCCAGAGAAGGCGCTACTCTCTCTGGCTGGGGAGACCTCCGGAGCTTGGGACCCAGCTCAGACAGCTTGGAAGAATTCAACCAGACACCTCAGGAGCACATATGACACACCTCCTGGCTGGAGGGCTCAATTCAACTTGGACTTCACCTAACAAACACAGACAGTGGGCAGCGCCTGTGGCTCAGTGAGTAGGGCGCTGGCCCCATATGCCGAGGGTGGCCGGTTCAAACCCAGCCCCGGCCAAACTGCAACAAAAAACTAGCCGGGCGGGGCGGCGCCTGTGGCTCAGTCGGTAAGGCGCCGGCCCCATATACCGAGGGTGGCGGGTTCAAACCCGGCCCCGGCCAAACTGCAACCAAAAAATAGCCGGGCGTTGTGGCGGGCGCCTGTAGTCCCAGCTACTCGGGAGGCTGAGGCAAGAGAATCGCTTAAGCCCAGGAGTTGGAGGTTGCTGTGAGCTGTGTGAGGCCACCGGCACTCTACCAAGGGCCATAAAGTGAGACTCTGTCTCTACAAAAAAAAAAATAATAATAATAATAATAATAATAAAAAAAATAGCCGGGCGTTGTGGCGGGCGCCTGTAGTCCCAGCTGCTCGGGAGGCTGAGGCAAGAGACTCGCGTAAGCCCAAGAATTAGAGGTTGCTGTGAGCCGTGTGATGCCACCGCACTCTACCCGAGGGCGGTACAGTGAGACTCTGTCTCTACAAAAAAAAAAAACACACACAGACAGTCTGGGCACAGTGGCTCACACCTCTAACCCTAGCACTCGGGAGACCCCGTCTCTACTAAAAATAGGGAAACTGAGGCAAAAGGATCAGTCGAGCCCAAGAGCTTGAGGTTACTGTGAGCTATGATGCCACTGCACTCAGGGCACCAGAGTGAGATTCTGTCTCAATTTAAAAAAAAACAACAGGGGCGGCCTGTGGCTCAAAGGAGTAGGGCGCGGGCCCCATATGCCGGAAGTGGCGGGTTCAAACCCAGCCCTGGCCAAAAATGCAAAAAAAGCAGGCTTTGGACCTGTGGCTCAAACGGCTAAGGAGTCAGCCACATACACCTGAGCTGGCAGGTTCAAATCCAGCCTGGGCCCGCCAAACAACAATGACGGCTGCAACCAAAAAATAGTGGGCATTGTGGCAGGTGCCTGTGGTTCCAGCTACTTGGGAGGCAGAGGCAGGAGAATCGGTTGAGCCCACGAGTTGGAGGTTGCTGTGAGCTGTGATGCCACAGCACTCTACCCAGGGCAACAGCTTGAGGCTCTGTCTCAAAAAAAAACAAAAAAAACGCGAACAATGTAAGCAGATTGTACATACCCTTATAATAATCTGAAATTTTAAAAAAGAAATTTAAAAAAATAAAAATAATAATTCAACCAGAAAAATGTTTCACAAACGCATGGTTCTGTGCTGGTGAGAACCATGTTTGCTGGGGAAGGTACATCTCGGCAACTCGCACAGAACAACCTCGCTGCCCTTTCCCTGAGGTTTTGAAAACCACAGCAGAAGGCGGATCAGTACCTTTAGGACCCCAAGCAACCCACCTGACCATGGGCAATCATGTAACTTCTTAAAATGAAGGCTGAGGAAATCCTGGAAATTTTGCCTCAGTAGTTGTGAGGTAAGGGGGGCCATAAATCTGTACAATCTTAATACCAATGCCCTTTCCATGCTTTGTTTTCTGCAAATGTGATTAAGGACAAATGGGTTACATCAAAGTGTGAAAATTCTCCCGCCCCACCTCTTTCTTTCGTTGCCGCTAGCGCTCGCGCAAACATGGTGAACGTTCCTAAAACCCGCCGGACTTTCTGTAAGAAGTGTGGCAAGCACCAGCCCCACAAAGTGACACAGTATAAAAAGGGCAAGGACTCTCTCTATGCCCAGGGAAAGCGGCGTTATGACAGGAAGCAGAGTGGCTATGGTGGGCAGACCAAGCCGATTTTCCGGAAAAAGGCTAAAACTACAAAGAAGATTGTGCTGAGGCTTGAGTGTGTGGAGCCCAACTGCAGATCTAAGAGAATGCTAGCTATTAAGAGATGCAAGCATTTTGAACTGGGAGGAGATAAGAAGAGAAAGGGTCAAGTGATACAGTTCTGATCATCTTTTGTTTTATCATGAAGACAATAAAATCTTGAGATTATGTTCAAAAAAAAAAAAAACAAAGTGTGAAAATTCACTTCAAATAGATGAATAGTTCATATATAAGAAGCTCTTATGTATGGAGTGACTGGAAGTATTCCTTATCTTAAAGTAATTCATGTCCTCATGGAAAAAAATATATATTTTTTTACTTACAGAAAATGTCTTTTCTTATAACACGCTGAAAATGTTTGAAGGGAGATCCCTACTGATTTGTCTTAATGCAATGTTGAATAAAATTTCATTAAATTGAATGGAAATGAGGTTGAATAGTGCAACTTAAAAAAAATTAGACATCTAGAGAACAGAGAGATAGCAGTTGCTTCAAATCATGTTGCATCCCGGATCCGATAATGCTCCCTCCTACAGGTGCCACGAAATGAGAAATCTACAGAGGCAGGAAAACTTGGACTCGATGCTGTTGAGGGTACAGATACCTGTCCACAAACACGAAATGGAAACTTGAGCATCAAAGTTCTATCTCAATTTCTGTAGTGAGCCTCCATTCCACCAGGGGGCAGAAAAGTGATCTGAGCCAGTTGGGGTTCCTTCTTGTTTCCCCAGGATGACATCTAATGTAGACCACATGGTGTCACAGCCTGGCAGGCTGGCATTTGATCTTGACTTCTTTTTTTTTTTTTTTTAATGAAGATCTTTGTTTAGAGACTAGGTTTTCTGATGGGTCAATAGTTGTGTTTTATATACGTAAAGATAGAACAAAGGCAGGTTCAACTTGTGACATTTCTTAGGTATTACTGAGTCCCTCCATGCAACAAGGTAGGACATTTAATTGTCAGCCAACTGTGGTCTCGCAAGTGGCAGCAGCCGTGTGCGGTGAAGAGAGTACTTAAAACCCGTTGTGCGGGGCGGCGCCCGTGGCTCAGTGAGTAGGGCGCCGGCCCCATATACCGAGGATGACGGGTTCAAACCCAGCCCCGGCCAAAATGCAACAAAAAGTAATCAGGCGTTGTGGTGGGCGCCTGTAGTACCAGCTACTCGGGAGGCTGAGCTGGAGGTTGCCGTGAGCTGTGACCCTACGGCACTCTACCGAGGGCGACATAATGAGACTCTGTCTCAAAAAAAAAAAAAAAAGAAAGAAAGAAAGAAAACCCCGCAGTGGTGTCTGTCTTTGCCTCTGCCGTCCCCACACCCTCCACCTCCCTTTCCCAGCCTGGCAGCCTGTCCCCAGTGTCATCTACTCAGCAGTCTCTCAAATCCCACCCCCCAGCCCCTTCAGGTGGAGCTCCTCCGCTGCCAGCCGTGCCTCTTCTGAGATACTCAGGCTGCCACAGGCCTAGCTGGGAGACAGCCAGACCTGGATCACAGTCGCTCTGCACGTGGACCCCCACCACCTAAACTAGCTGGGCTCTGCTTTCCTGTTGATCCCTGCCCCCAGCCCGCCTGGAGGGTGCCCACAGAAAAGAAAGCATACTCTATGAAATAATTTAAAGAGGTTTATTTTGAGCCAAATTTGAGGACCAGAGCACACTCAAGAAGCCTGGAGCACGCGGACTTAAGGCGGTGGGGTTACAGTTTGGTTTTACACATTTTAGAGGGACAGGAATTACAGGTGAGGTCATAAATCAATACATGGAAAAATCATACATTGGTTTGGCCCCAAAAGGTGGGACATGTGGAAGAGGGGGTGCTTACAGGTGATAAGGGGGTTTAAAGATTCTTTAGCTGACAGTTGGCTGGAAGAGTTAGGCTTTGCCTTCAAGACCAGGAATCAGTGGAAGGGAATGCTTAAGGTAAATGGCCTGTTAATTAGACCATTCTCGAGCTGTTTGTGATGTATATTGAGGACCTGGCGTGCGTCTTGCATAACCTTAGGCCTGTTAGTGAGTGACAAAGGATGTCTCTAAGAAGGAGGAAGGGCATTCTGAGGTATGTTGGATCTCCTTTCTCATGGCCAGCAGCTCAGTTTTAGGGATCCAGTTGGCCAAGAGGGGGTCCAGTCAGTACGTTGCTGAGGGGGGAGCCTTAAGATTTTATTTTAGTTCACAAAGGCTCAGCATAAGGGCAGACGCCTCACTGTGGGTCCTTCCCCCACACTCCTCTCCCCACCCAGGAGACTCACTCTTGTGAAGGAGGAGGACCAGGCAGAGAGTTCACTGTGCCCTGAGTTACCAGGTTTCTGCACTCTGGGACCCCTCTACAGTCCCTATACCACCCTGTCCTGAGACCGTGGATCCTTATGATGCCACAGAATCTAAAAGACGTAGGAATTAGTAGATAGGTAAAGAGAAACAGGAACTGTTGGTGGAGGGCACATTACTTCTCCAAAATTACGGTGAACTTTGGGTGAGCTCCTGATTCTCCCTGAGCCTCAGTTTCTCCATCTTTCTTTTTTTTTTTTTTTTTTGTAGAGACAGAGTCTCACTTTATGGCCCTTGGTAGAGTGCCGTGGTCTCACACAGCTCACAGCAACCTCCAACTCCTGGGCTTAAGCGATTCTCTTGCCTCAACCCCCCGAGTAGCTGGGACTACAGGTGCCCGCCACAAAGCCCGGCTATTTTTTGGTTGCAGTTAGGCCGGGGCCGGCGCCACCACACTCAGTATATGGGGCCGGCGCCTTACTGACTAAGCCATAGGCGCCGCCCATCTTTCTTTTTTTTTAATTAAGAAAGAGTCTTACTTTGTTGCCCTCGGTAGGGTGCTGTGGTGTCATAGCTTACAGCAGCCTCAAACTCTTGGGTTCAAGCAATCCTCTTGCCTCAGTCTCCCAAGTAACTGGGACTACAGTTGACCACCACAACATCTGGCTAGTTTTTTTTTTGTCTAGCAGGCCTGGGTAGGGTTCAAACCCACTAGCCCCAGAGCATGGGCTGGCACCCTAACCACTGAGCTACAGGCGCCCAACCAATTTCTCCATCTTTCGCAGGAGAAACTGATGTCTACCACCTAGGATTGTGTATAAAGTTAAGGTTAAACTCCAACAAGCTGACCACTGCCCATCCTCTGCTCAGCCTCCTTCCTAACACTCTGAGCGTGCAAAGCAGCTGCTCTCCCATATGGAAAAAAGTCAGGAAGGAAAGTACATGGATAGGGGCGGCACCTGTGGCTCAAAGGAGTGGGGCACTGGCCCCATATGCCAGAGGTGGTGGGTTCAAGCCCAGCCTCAGCCAATGCAAAAAAAAAAAAAAAGGAAAGTACCTGGATACATCCCGAAGGGACGCCATAGCTGGCAGAGCAATCCTGAGGAATAGAACAGTGGGAAAAGGGGAATGCTGGCACACAATTGGGAAAAGTCAGAAGAGGGTCCCAGAAGCCTGCTCAGCCATTGCATCTCACAAGGTTGTCCCAGCTGCAACCCTTGGGCCCCATGCTAATTTTGTGAAGACTTTTTGCTTATCTGTGGTGTGGGATATCATGAAAAGTATCTACAGATCTTTTTTTTTTTTTTCTTTTTCTTTTTTTGTACAGACAGAGTCTCGCTTTATGGCCCTCGGTAGAGTGCCATGGCATCACACAGCTCACAGCAACCTCCAACTCCTGGGCTTCAGCGATTCTCTTGCCTCAGCCTCCCGAGCAGCTGGGACTACAGGCGCCCGCCACAAGGCCTGGCTATTTTTTGGTTGCAGTTCAGCTGGGGCTGGGTTTGAACCCGCCACCCTCCATATATGGGGCCAGCGCCTTACTCACTGAGCCACAGGCGCCACCCCATACAGATCTTTTTAACTTTTTTAGCAAATCAGCTTTCATTTGTGTTTGTGTATTTAATGTTGGCATCAGGCTACTCTGCTTCTTCCAATATGCAGCCAAAAAAATAAAATTTAATTTAAAAGGTTGGACAGGGCGGCACCTGTGGCTCAGTCGGTAGGGCACCGGCCCCATATACCGAGGGTGGCGGGTTCAAACCCGGCCCTGCCAAACTGCAACCAAAAAATAGCCGGGTGTTGTGGTGGGCGCCTGTGGTCCCAGCTGCTCAGGAGGCTGAGGCAGGAGAATCAATCGCTTAAGCCCAGGAGTTGGAGGTTGCTGTGAGCTGTGTGATGCCATGGCACTCTACCCAGGGCCATAAAGTGAGACTCTGTCTCTACAAAATAAATAAATAAATAAAATTAAAAAATAAAAGGTTGGACAGTCTCAGAACAGGGACTCAGCAGGCCCACACAACAGGTCTCAAGTCTCGCTCCTGCCACCTGCTGGGCAAAGTCCAAAAAAAGGGCTTCTGTGACTTTCTCCTCTGGTGGAATTGACGGCCTTCATGAAACTTTGCTATACATTTCCCCTTCTCCTGGTGAAACTTGTTTCATTTTAGAAAGACACTTCCAGATTTCATACATCTTTAACAACACTATCTCACGCAGCCAATTAGACGATAATTAAAGAATTTCACAAAGCTCGGTTTTCTCGATGTCAGAAAGCCATTTGCTTTTCTCTGAGGCATCTATTGGCCTATTATTTCCATTTAGCCTATTTGTACACAGCACTCCACTCCTCCAAACTCTCAAATTACTGATTTTTATGCTTCTTCCTTAGCACTTAATGCAGTTCATAAATTTTACTCTAAAAGTTTAGCCATAAATCACACTAAAAGCCCAAGTTGCTGAGGAAAACTAGAGCAAATCAAGATTGGAGTATCAAGCCACCAGGATCAATTCTACATTCACACACTTCAAATTAAATGTTCCCCCATTATTTAAATGTAATTTAAACATTTTTTTTTTTTTTGTAGAGACTGAGTCTCACTTTATCCCCCTCAGAAGAGTGCTGTCACACAGCTCACAGCAACCTCCAACTCCTGGGCTTAGGCAATTCTCTTGCCTCAGCCTCCCAAGTAGCTGGGATCACAAGCACCCGCCACAACGCCCGGCTATTTTTTTGTTGCAGTTTGGCCGGGGCTGGGTTTGAACCTGCCACCCTCGGTATGTGGGGCCAGCGCCCTACCCTCTGAGCCACAGGCACCGCCCTTAAACATTTCTTACAACTTTTCCTAACTTTACATCAACCCCCAAAGCAAAAAGATAAAGATAGAAATTCAAAATACTGCTAAAAAATACTGAGATTTTTTTGTTTTTCTTGTTATTCAATATGCATACCTGTGTAAAGAAACAAACTGATGGAGCTGAGGAAATCTCACCCCAAAATACGACTCCCTGGCATAAAGAATATTTTTAATTAAAAGCCATTCTTAATGAAGCAGGCCTTTTTTTTTTTTTTTTTTGTGACAGAGCCTCAAGCTGTCACCCTGGGTAGAGTGCTGTAGCATCACAGCTCACAGCAACCTCCGAAGCCTGGGCTCAAGCAATTCTCCTGCCTCTGCCTCCCAAGTAGCTGGGACTACAGGAGCCTGCCACAACGCCCAGCTATTTTTTTTTTTTTTTTTTGCAGTCGTCATTGTTGTTTGGCGGCCCGGGCTGGATTCGAATCTGCCAGCTCAGGTGTATCTGGCTGGCGCCTTAGCCACTTGAGCCACAGGTGCCAAGCCAGGCCTTTCCTCTATCTCCATAAAACCTGAGTAACTTGAGTAGTAATCAAAAGGGGCCTCTGGCTTCCTTTTTTAAATGTTAGCAGCCCTAGCCCCAAATCATTTAAAACACAATACCTGTCTCTCAGGTTAATTTACAAATCAATCTGTTTCCCTCCATTTATACCCGCCCCCCCCGCCCCCGCCACCCCAGCAACCACTTTCTGCACCTATACATTCCACATTCTCCCCCCTCCCTTCTAAAAGGCATCTAGAAAGGTCTCTGACCATCATTGAGACTTTGGGTAATCTCTCTTCTGGTTCCTCTCATGCACATGATATTTGGAAATAAATCTTCTTCTTACGAATCTGTCATAATTGTGAGTTGATCTTTGAGCGAACCAACCAAGGGGAAAGGGTGAGTTTCGCCGTGATCCCTACAAAACAAATGAAAAAAGGTGCTCCTAACCAACTATTTTTCACTCCTAGCGAAGTTAAAACGTCATAAGTTCAAAGTGTTCTGGGAAGGAAAAAAAAAGTATTCAGTAAGGGAAAAAGTTATCCATGCAGTCCATCTCCAATACTCTGTAAATGAGTTAGGTTGATGTCAGTAGCATTTGAAGTGACATTTGGCTGACAAAAGACAAAGCCATTTTTTATCATCAGTGCCTCGGATAAGAGGGCAAACCGTTTGCTGACATAAGGTCTAGATATTGACCTTAACCCTGTTGCCCCAGTTGCATTCCATAATGGAAATTTGGTCTCATCTTATAAAAACAGATAAATGAGCTGGAAGGAGCTATTCTATGTGGAGTTTCTTTTCCTTATTGGTAAATAAATATTCTACCTGTGAGATGTAGAGCATTAAAATTAAATGCCAGTGATCATTCTGTGGCTCCCTTTAAAAGGCAGGGAATTTCTCTTAGACAACATAATAATAATAATCAGCACTTTTCATCCTCAAAGCAATTTTTGAACATTAACTAATCAATCTGTCCAACATCTGTGTGAGGTGGATGAATAAGAATCATTATTTCCATCGGGGAGAGAGAGGTGGAAAAAGTTGAGTGGCTGAGGCTTGGCTGAGGTCAAGACAATTTTGCACAGAGAGTCAGAAGACCCCTCTTCAAGACCATCCTAGTTTTGGGGACTTGGGACCAGAGAATAGAGGCTCCAGAATCAGGACATTATTCTAATATTCTAATATTCTAAGAGAAACATTTGCTCACTATATAATAGGGGAAATGTTAGAAATTAAAGAGAAGTCTGAATACTCTGTGGGACCATCAGACCCTACCTAGGTAGTGGTCACTTGATTTAACTCATTTCACAGATTCATTACATGACTCATTACTCAGTACCTGGCTGAAGATGTGTTGGCTAAACAGCAGTTTATCCATTTGCCATGTGCTGAGTGTCTGCCAACAACTGTGTTAGATTCAGGAGTTTTTGAGACAGTCTCACTATGTCGCCCTGGTTAGAACACCGTGGCGTCACAGCTCACAGTAACCTTAAACTCTTGGGCTTAAGCGATTTTCTTTTTTTTCTTTTTTTTTTTGTAGAGACAGAGTCTCACTTTATGGCCCTCGGTAGAGTGCCGTGGCCTCACACAGCTCACAGCAACCTCCAACTCCTGGGCTGAAGCGATTCTCTTGCCTCAGCCTCCGGAGTAGCTGGGACTACAGGCGCCTGCCACAACACCCGGCTATTTTTTGGTTGCAGTTCAGCCGGGGCCGGGTTTGAACCCGCCACCCTCGGTACATGGGGCCGGCGCCCTACCGACTGAGCCACAGGCGCGGCCGGGGCTTAAGCGATTTTCTTGCCTCAGCCTCCCACGTAGCTGGGATTACAGGCACCACCACAACACCCGGCTATTTTCGTCGTTGTTGCAGTTGTCATTGTTGTTTTAGCTGGCTCCAACCAGGTTCGAACCCGCCAGCCTCCGTGTATGTAGCCGGCACCCTACCCACTGAGCTATGAGCACTGCCCTATTTGGGAGATACTAAATGAAAACAAATGTTGATTTCCTAATCTCTGACCCTGGGATCGAGACAGCTGCCATTATCACGGAGACCATGAACTTGCATCAGTTTCTCCTCGCAGCCCTCTCTCCAGTCCATCCCATCCCCCTCCTCATCTCTCCAACTGGCCTTGCTCAGGTGCTTGTCATTCCTGGCCTCTGGTCTCTGTCCTTAGATCCTACTTCTGTTTTTCTGGGGTTTTTTTAGAGTTTTTCTAAACTGCAAGAGTGATGCTAACATGCTCTTGCTTAAAGGCCTTTAATTATGGTCCATGTCCTCCAGAAAAAGTCCAAATAAGGCCCTTCGCTCCCTTTATCTTCTCTTCCCTGCTCCTTAGACTTCCGCCATATGAACTGCTTTCAGGTCCCCAGACACAATGGTGAGTGTTTTGCCCCTCTGACTTTGCATATGCTTTTCTGTCTGCCTGAAATGCCCTCTATCCACCTCTCTGCCAGCTCTGTCTCCTGAACTATCATCCTACAGCTCTTCTCTGCTCCTCCCTCCCTTCCGGCCAACCATCCTTGACCTTCCTAGGGAGAAGTCATCACTCCTGGTGATTACATCACTTCATCCCCACACCTCTGGAGAGTCTGGAGTATCCTTTGTTATCTGAGAACTCCAGCTTTACTATAATGACTTCCCAAGAGTGTCGCCCAATAGTCTCTATCCAAAGCAGAAAACCGGGGTGGCGCCTGTGGCTCAAAGGAGTAGGGCGCCGGCCCCATATGCCAGAGGTGGTGGGTTCAAACCCAGCCCCGGCCAAAAACTGCAAAAAAAAAAAAAAAGAGTTTGAGGTGGCTGTGAGCTATGACAACACAACACTCTACCAAGGGTGACAAAGTGAGACTCTGTCTCCAGAAATAAAAAATAAAAAAAAAAGAAACCAAAGCAGAAAACCATCAAAATAAAACTACATCTTTAGGCTGCATGCAAATGCAGGCGAGAGGGAGGGAAGTCCCCTGCAATCATGTTAGCTGGTGTCCCCAAAGGACCCTATCTCTAACATTCACTTTTTTTCACATTGTGCTTTTTGCTCTCAGGTATCCCACAATATGAAATGAAAACGTCTACCAAAAAATGTGTCAGAGGGGGGCAGTGCCTGTGGCTCGAGGAGTAGGGCACCATATGCCAGGAATGGCAGGTTCAAGCCCAGTCCTGGCCAAAACTGCAAAAAAAAAAAAAAAGTATCAGAGAAAGAAAACGAATGCAAGATATTTGGAAAAGTCCACGCTTGAGAAGTGACTAAGTGTGCTCAGAAAGGTAAACACACAAAAGACCCAGCTCAGCCATACACACATCTCTCTCTACTTTCCTATGCATGAGGAAATGCAGAAAAAATTTAAAAGTGTTGTTAGTTCAAAAAAGCTTCACTGCACCAGACCTGGTATCTTTGCAGTCTAGAGGAATACAGTGCAGTCAATAGACAGCCACTCAGAGCGGGACGCATGGAGGCCTGTGCTCCGCGGCAGAAGTAAAACATTCATATCCAATACTCTTCACATACCGTAAAACCAGAAGGAGTTCACTAAGTGATAAAAAATTAGACAATTGGTATTTAAAATGTTTTCTATGCACATGTTTATACGAGGGCTTTCAGGAAAGTATCCAGACGTTGTTAATACCATTTTTCATATTACGTGGACAGCCCTCATATAATTTTATATATACTAAGCCAGAAATCTTTGGTGGCTAGTTATATAGGTGGTTACAAGTATTTTGAGAGATTCTTGGAGAAATTGGTTGGGATTTTTGGGTGGGATGCAGACACATTATTTTTCCAATTTAAAGCAATAGACTATAGGTTCCCCTGTCTGAAAATGTACGATCCCAACATTTGGTTAAGGATTAGATTTGGATAATACGGATGCGGGGAGCTGCTGAGCCAGGGAGTTGTGTTTTGTTTATCTCTGGATCTCCAGATGTAAAGACAGTGATGGCGCTCAGCGATGTGTCAGGGAGGGAGGGATGACTTCTGTTTACAGTGTCACTAGGTGTCCCTTCCTGTGGACTCAACCAATGGACTCTCTGCCTCCTGCTCTCCCAGCTAAGAATATGACTCTACTGTCGCCCTCATGACATGACAGTGACAGAAACAAAGAGGATTTTGAAAGGCTATTTGGAGAGCACTGGGCATTAAATAAATGCAAGCGACTTAACTATTGCTGCTGATTGAATAGAAATAGAAGCAGAATCTCACAAACTATCACATTCGCTCTTCTACCTGGTTTTTGCATTTAAATTTTCCACACTGGCCAGGAGCAGTGGCTCATGCCTATAATCCTAGCACTCTGGGAGACCAAGGTGGGTGGATCACCTGAGTTCAAGACCAGCCTGAGCAAGAGCAAGACCTCATGTGGTGGGTGCTGGTAGTCCCAGCTGCTCAGGAGGCTGAGACATGAGGATCTCCTAAACCAAGAGTTTGAGGTTGCTGTGAGCTGTGACACCAGGACACTCTACCCAGGATGACAAGAGTGAGACTCTTTCTCAAAAAAAAGAAATTCTGGCAAGGCATGGTGGCTCATGCCTGTAATCCCAGCATTTGGGAGCCTGAAGCAGGTGGATTGGCCCGAGTTCACAGGTTGGAGATCAGCCTGAGCCAGTGAAACCTTCTAAAATCTAAAATTTCTATTTCTAAAAATAGCTGGGCATTGTGGTGGGCGCCTATAGTCCCAGCTACTCTGGAGGCCGAAGCAAAAGAATCGCTTAAGCCCAGGAGTTTGAGGTTGCTGTGATCTGTGACGCCACAGCACTCTACCAAGGGTGACAAAGACAGACTGTCTCAAAAAAAAAAAATTCCAAACTATATTTCACCACCACCCCCTCTTTTTGAGACAGAGTCTCACTGTGTCACCCTTGGTAGAGTGCCGTGGCATCACAGCTCACAGCAACCTCAGACTTTCGGGCCTCAGCCTCTGGGACCCAAGGTGCTGGGACCACAGGCACTCACCACGACGCCCAGCTATCTTTGTGTTGCAGTTGTCATTGTTGCTTTAGCTGGCCTGGGTTGGGTTCGAACCCACCAGCCTCAGTGTATGTGGCTGGCGCTCTACCCACTGAGCCATGGGCACCCTCCCCCCCTTTTTTTGAGACAATCTCAAGCTATCGCCCTGGGTAAAGTACCATGGTGCCACAGCTTACAGCAACTTCAAACTCTTAGGCTCAAGCAATTCCCTTGCCTCAGCCTCCCAGGTAGCTGGGACTACAGGTGCCTGCCACAATGCCTGGCTATATTTTGGTTGTAGTTGTCATTGTTATTTGGCAGGCCCAGGCTGGATTCGAACCCACCAGCTCCGGTGTATGTGGCCGGCGCCCTAGCTGCTTGAGCTACAGGTGCTGAACCGATCCCTCCCCCCTTTTTTTTTTTAGATAGAGTCTCACTTTGTCACCCTGGGTAGACTCCCATGTCATCACAGCTCACAGCAAATTCAAACTCGTGGGCTAAAGCAATTCTCTTGCCTCAACCTCCTGAGTAGCTGGGATTACAATGCCTGGATATTTTTAGAGACGGAGTCTCACTCTTGCTTGGGCTGGTCTCGAACTTGTAAGCTAAAGCAATCCAACACCCTAGGCCTCCTGAATGCTAGGATTACAGTAGTGAGCCACCTGTGCCCAGCCCTTACATTTCCCTCTTCCCAGAAGAAAAACATGGTTCCTTTCTGTCAGGTACACCTGAGAGAGGATACCTAGAAAAAGTAAGTTCTAACAAAACAGAGGTCTTCTCAAGGAGGGCCCAAGGACATAGCTGTAAGGTCCTCCCCGTGGTGACTCAGTTCTTAGGAATTTGTAGAAACGTAACTTCCTGGGACCTGGAAGCTAATGCTTGCTTCCATTTCTGTAAAAGCGGAGCCTGCTTCTCTAGTTTGATTCAAACTGACCAAAGAGAAAGGTACCTGTGGGCTGGAACTTTCTGACTAGAGATAAAAAGGAGAACCCGGGGCTTGGTGCCGGCCACATGCACTGGGGCTGGTGGGTTGGAACCTGCCTGGGCCTGCTAAACAACAATGACAACAACAACAAAAATAGCTGGGCATTGTGGTAGGCACCTGTAGTTCCAGCTACTTGGGAGGCTGAGGCAAGAGAATTGCTTACGCCCAAGAGTTTGAGGTTGCTCTGAGCTGTGAGGTTGCTGTGAGCTGTGATGCCATAGCACTCTACCGAGGGTGACATAATAAGACTCTGTCTCAAAAAAAAAAAAAAATAGGAGAAGACTGAGCCAGTTAGGAGCGTGGCCTCATTTTGGAACTCTGGGTCTGTCATCGCTCTGCTGGCTGGAATAAAGCTCTTCCTCTTTGAAACACGGTGTTTGGGTGTTTTCTCTCCACTGGGCCTCGTCTTCCTGCAACACACCCATTAGGAGAATTCTTCTTTGTAATATCAATTTCCCAATAGTGGGGCGGCACCTGTGGCTCAAAGGAGTAGGGCGCTGGCCCCATATGCAGGGGGTGGTGGGTTCAAACCCTGCCCCGGCCAAAAACTGCAAAAAAAAAAAAAAAATTCCCAGTAGGAAATCATGTTTGCTCTCTGTATGGGATTATCTTGTAGCCAACCATAGGTTCTGAGCTCTGTTAATCAAGCCTGTAAATCAATAACCACACACAGCCATAGGCCACACTGCATCCTTCATCAACTGAGTATTTGTAAACAAAAATAACAAGATCTGGGCGGCGCCTGTGGCTCAGTCTGTAAGGCGCCAGCCCCATATACAGAGGGTTGTGGGTTCAAACCCGGCCCCGGCTGAACTGCAACCAAAAAAAAAAAAAAATAGCCGGGCGTTGTGGCGGGCACCTGTTGTCCCAGCTACTTGGGAGGCTGAGGCAAGAGAATCGCTTAAGCCCAGGAGTTGGAGGTTGCTGTAAGCTGTGTGATGCCATGGCACTCTACCGAGGGCCATAAAGTGTGACTCTGTCTCTACCAAAAAAAAAATAAAATAAAATAACAAGATCTTCCAAGAGTCAGTTTTTTAAAAAAAAAGGACTCCATAGGCTTTGTTATAAGAACCCCTAATACCTACTATAGGAACTAAGAATCCAGATAACAGCTACTAGGAATCAATATGTACTCAAATTGCTCCATCAGATATATGCATGTTCATTACTCCCTTCAAGGTTATCTTGGCTGTTCAGGGCAGATGCTCATTTTCTCTATTATAGTCAAGCCCTTTAGGTTGCGTGAGACAAGTGAAAGGGAGAAAGTGCCCATATAAGGGCATCATCCTGTGTATTCGTAGCCCTGAGAATTAGGCAGACCTCACCAGTAAGAGGGGCAGGACCTTGTGACCAGTGTCTCCACCTGCTTTTCTTATTTACTGGGGAGAATTTATTCTGTGCTTATTTTTTTTCTTTTCTTTTCTTTTCTTCTTTTTTTTTTTTTGTAGAGACAGAGTCTCACTTTATGGCCCTCGGTAGAGTGCCGTGGCATCACACAGCTCACAGCAACCTCCAGCTCCTGGGCTTAAGCGATTCCCTTGCCTCAGCCACCCTCGGCATATGGGGCCGGCACCCTACCTACTGAGCCACAGGCGCCGCCCATTCTTTTCTTTTTTTTTTTTTTTTTTTGAGACAGAGCCTTAAGCTGTCACCCTAGATAGAGTGCTGTGGCATCGCAGCTCACAGCAACCTCCAACTCCTCCAACTCCTTGGCTTAAGTGATTCTCCTGCCTCCGCCTCCCAAGTAGCTGGGATTACAGGTGCCTGCCGCAATGCCCAGCTATTTTTTGGTTGCAGCTGTCATTGTTGTTTGGCGGGCCCGGGCTGGATATGAACCTGCCAGCTCAGGTGTATGTGGCTGGTGCCTTAGCCGCTTGAGCCACAGGCGCCAAGCCTATTCTGTACTTATTTAGGAGGAGTTTAATGTGTGAATTAAGGAAATAGAGTGCCTCCAGGAGTTCCCTAGATAGAAACTGAAGAATGGCAGAATGCGCCACCTTGAAATCATCATTTTGGCATATGGATTATTTTGAGCTAAGGACACCTAAAAAACAACAGGTATAAGAAGGGTGCTCTGACTGTCCTCTTTTTCTTCCTGAAAACAGAGAAACCCTCACATTGAACATATTTTGCATAAAACCAGGATAAAATATTTTTTATCATTGAATGGGCAAAGAGAATTTTCCTTCCCACCTCTCTGAAGGCTGGATAATTTGAATCTATAAAACAAATTGACAATAGACAGATTAACAAGAGAAAAGGCATAAAAATGTATTACAAGTGTAAGCATGGGAATATAAAATATGAAAAACCAAGGAAGGGCCGGATCACTGATGGTTTTATACCACACAGAAAGTAGTAGAGCCTGGAGCTCCTGGGGGTAGATGGCAACAGGTTATGGGCAGGTGACCGGAGGAAACGCGTGGTGAGCAAAGGCTGTCTTCTTATACAGTAGCCCTCAGAGAAAAAGGCGGTAGACTGGGTAAAGCTTCTCTGTCAGAGGTGGTGTCTTCTGTCCTGTGAGTTCATTTTTCCTAGATCTGGATCTCTGTTTACTTTACCAATTTGGGTAGATTGAATTTTTTTTTTTTTTACAAAAGGATAGTTCTTTGGAGCTATTTCTGCCTGCAGTTTCTCTGAATAACTAACAAAAAATATGCCAAAAAAGTATATTTTGGGGTGGCGTATTTTGGTTTCCCACATCATCAAGAACAGGAAGTTGAGACCAAAAGAAGCTGCGGCAACAGACCTTGTTAAAATAATTCTTATCTTCCTTCAGCCTCCCCCACATAGCTTAGTTACTTTTCCAGAATTGCATCTCTTTGCTCAATCTAATATAAAAGCTCTGCCACATCTTTGAGTCTTCATTTCCTTAGAAGGGCTCCCATCTCATGTGAAACTTCTGTTAAATCAGAGGGGAGGAGGGAGGAAGGGTGGAGGGACTGTGATTGGTGGGATTACATCTATGGTGCATCTTACAAGGGTACAAGTGAAACTTACTAAATGTAGACTATAAATGTCTTAACACAATAACTAAGAAAATGCCAGGAAGGCTATGTTAACCAGTGTGATGAAAATATTTAAAATTGTACCTAAAACCAGTGCATGGTACCCCATGATTGTGTTAATGTACACAGCTATGATTTAATTTAAAAAAAAAAACTTATGTTAAATCAATGTGCATGCTTTTCTCCTATTAATCTTTTTTTTTTTTTTTTTTTTGTAGTTTTTGGCCAGGGCTGGGTTTGAACCCGCCAGCTCCAGCATATGGGACCGGCGCCCTACTCCTTGAGCCACAGGCGCCACCCATTCTCCTATTAATCTGTATTATATCATCTTAATTCTCAACCCAGCCAAAAAACCCTAAAAGGGTAAAGGTAAAATTTTGCATCACTACCATCAAGGTCACCAACCATGCAGGTACAGTAAAAGTATAAGCATCTTCACCTATTTTGTATCATGAGAGCCTGGCACTTGAGCACACAATCAATAAATGGTCATTGCCTAGCTAAAATGTACTATGTGGAGAGAACGTGGATTCAAAATGAACCTTTGCTATGTCCTAAATGCGTGTTACTTAACTTTTCTGAGCCTTCGTTTCCTTATTTAGAAAATGAGGACAATAAAATCTGTCACATTTGCTAGTAGAGAAGGTTAAGGAAGCTTAATAAACTACCTGCCCTAATCTGGCAGGTAGTTAGTGAAGAAAAGCAAATTATGTAATCCAGAAGATGCTTCTTTGGAGTTCTGATAAGGCTATTCAGGGACTCAGACACTGAAATAGCTCTGAAAAGCTGTCTTTGGGGGGGAGATTTGCATCTGTAGAGGAAATCTACATTAGGGAACTAAATGGTGATGCAAACAGGCTTTCTATGAGACCATTCTGTCTTCTTTCTGTGGATCGAGGGAAGAATAAGGCACAGGAAAAGAGGACAAAAGTCTGACATTTTTAAAGTTCTGACAGAGAAACTTAAAGTTATCATCTAGTCTTTTCTGAGGGTGGCTCTGAGATACCGGAGAGATTTTCTTCTACATAACAAGGCAGCCTTTGCTCACAGGCCTTGCTTCCCCCCTCCCTCCCATAACCTGTTCCCATCCTCCCCACTCCACTGTGCTGTATAAAAACTGTCTTTATCTGGCTTTCCTTTGAGTCTCTCATTTGCAGGACTCTTGAGTCCATGTACACATTAACAAATGCATATGCCTCTTTTCTTGTTAATCTGTCTATTCATTTTAACAGACTGAACCTTCAGCAGGGGAGGGAAATTCTCCTGGCTTGTACATCAGCCAGGGAGCCAAGGATTGGTGACTGATCCAAGTGGTGGATCAAGGAAGCAGAGGCCACCGGCTACACTTCTGCGGGAAGACAAAGCCCAATGGAGAGAATGAACACCCAAACACTGTATTTATTGCCTTTATTTTACTCCCCGACTGGCTTGGTCTTTTCCCTTTTTTTTTTTGCAGTTTTTGGCCAGGGCTGGGTTTGAACCCGCCACCTCTGGCATATGGGGCCGGCCAGCACCCTACTCCTTTGAGCCACAGGCGCCGCCCTTGGTCTTTCCCTTTTTATTCTCAGTCCAAAAGGCTTTATTCAGCCAGCAGAGTTACAGCAAATCTACAATTCCCAACACTGTCGGACTCCCCAGCTGGTTTGGTCTTTCCATTTTTATTTTCAGTCAAAAAATTCCAGCCCACGGGTGCTTTTCTCATTGGTCAGTTTGAATCAAGCTGGAGAAGCAGTTCCAGACACCCCAGAACTAAAGGATTTCACAGAAGCAGAAATTTCCAAGTCCCCGGAAGTTAAGTTTCTACAAATTCCTAAGAGCTGAGTCATCATGGGAAGGACCTGCAGGTGTATTCTTAGGGGCTCCTTGAGAAGACCGCTGTTCTTCTAGACCTCACCCTTCCCGGGTATCCTCTCTCACAATTAAGCAATGAAGGACCTAAGAAAATTTCACCCCAAAATATGATTCCTTGGTATAAAAAATAATTTCAGTGAAAAGGCCATTTTTTATTAGAAAGCTTCTCTATAAAACCTGAGTAACCTGATTTAGAATCAGAAAAGGGGCTTCTGGGATTCCTTATCACATGTTAATAGACCTGGCCCTAGAGTCATTTGAAGCACAATAATACCTGTGCTCCTCTACAGATGCAAATCTCTCCCCCCAAAGCACAATAATACCTGTCTTTCAGGTTAATTTACTAATCCATCTGTTTCCCTCCACCCCCTACCCAACCACCTGCTGCTTGTACACTTTCCAGTTTCTCTCCCCCACCCCTTCTAAAAGGCATCTTTAAAAGCCACTGACTATCACTGAAACTTTGGGAAATCATTCTTGTGGTTCCCCCCATGTGCATGGTATTTGGAAATAAACCTTTCTCGTATTAATGTACCATAACTGTCAGTTGATCTTTTCAGCGAACCAACCTAAGGGAAAGGGCAAGTTTCCCTGAGACTCCCCTTCCGTAGCACTGCCTGCTTTGGGCACAAGAAAAGGGGATAAGGGTGTAATCAAAGAGCCATGCATTTTATTACCCTGTAGTAGATGCTCAATAAATGCAAACTATTGATTCAGTGTTTCCCTGTTCAGGGCTGGACAGGGACCGGCCATTTTCTAGGCCTGGGTGAGCTCAGGAATCAGTCTCATCACAGACACCATCTGCAGGCACAAAGAGACCACATTCTCTGGACACAAACAAAGTCATTAAAAAGCAGCCCAACTGGGCAGCGCCCGCGGCTCAATGAGTGAGGTGCCAGCCCCATATACGAGGGTGGTGAGTTCAAACCTGGCCCCAGCCAAACTGCAACCAAAAAATCGCTGGGTATTGTGGCGGGCACCTGTAGTCCCAGCTACTCGGGAGGCTGAGGCAAGAGAATCGCCTAAGCCCAGGAGTTGGAGGTTGCTGTGAGCTGTGTGATGCCACGGCACTCTACCGAGGGCAGTAAAGTGAAGACTCCATCTCTACAAAAAAAAAAAAAAAGCAGCCCAACTGAGAGCACAAGGAGGCAGAATAAGATGGAGTGGTCAGGCCAGGGTAGACTTGACCCACCTGGTCTGGTGGGTTTAGGTTCCACCTACAGGATCTTCACCTCCTGTCTTTCATTCTTGCTGTTTTGCAAATTCAGCTCCCACCCTGAAGATGCCCATCTTGAATAGTTTAGGAAGTTAACTTTTGAATTGGAAAGTCACTGAGTGGTACCAATTATCATTTAAAATAAGAGTTAATATGGTCTTTCCTTTGAACCTTTATGGATAAAACTATGATTTTGGTTATAGAACAGAGCAATCTTGGAGAGGCTACTCTGACTATTCTCCAGAATCCTGGCCTTCTGACACATAAAACCTTGGTCGACCTATCCCCATCTCTGCATGTTGGCTCAAGGTATACTGAAGGAGCTAAGGAAATTTCACCCCAAAATATGATTCCTTAGTATAAAGAATATTTTGAATTAAAAGCCATTCATGATCAGAAAGCATAGGAAAGGTCTTTTCCTCTACATAAAACCTGAGTAACCTGATCGGGAATCAAAAGGGGCTGCAGACTTTCTTATCACATGCTAATATCCTGGCCCCGAGATCATTTGAAGCACCTGTCTCTCAGGTTAATCTACAAATCAATCTGTTTTGACCCTTTGCACATCCCCCCCAGCAACCACTTACTGTACCTGTGCTTTCTGCATTCTCCTCCCTCCCTATAAAGGTCTCTGACCATCACTGCGACTTTGGGTAATCATTCTTGAGTTTTCCCCCATGCACATGGTATTTGGAAATAAACCTTTTTCTTTTTTTTTTTTTTGTGGTTTTTTTGGCCGGGCTGGGTTTGAACCCGCCACCTCCGGCATATGGGACCGGCGCCCTACTCCTTGAGCCACAGGCGCCGCCCATAAACCTTTTTCTTATTAATCTGCCATAATTGTGAGTTGATCTTTCGGTGAACCAGATCAAGGGAAAAGGGCAGGTTTTGCCTTGATCCCTGTAATACACATTTAGGTTAAGGCAAAATTTACAAAACAACAAGGATGGAAGACATGAGGTGAAGGTCTCATAGGACCTAAACGGCCAGACTAAATCAGCTGTGTCATCTCAGCCTTACCCTGACAGACTCGATCTTTTTCTTTTTTCTTTTTTTTTTTTGAGACAGAGTCTATGTGTAGCGTCACAGTCCACAGCAACCTCAAACTCTTGAGCTAAAGCAATTCTCTTGCCTCAGCCTCCCAAGTAGCTGGGACTACAGATGCTGTCCACAATGACTGGCTATTTTTTGTTGTTGCTGTAGTTGGGCCAGGTTCGAACCCGCCAGCCCTGGCGTATGTGGCTGGCACCCTAACCACTGAGCTATGGGCACCGAGCCGCAGACCCCGTCTTATTCTCGCTACATGAGCTTTCACAAAGTTCTCCTTCCCTAGAGGTGTATTAAGCCAAAGTTGGAGGATGTATCTGGGAAAAGCACAAACCACAGAAGCACCTGTGACCTACACTCTCCGAAGAGGGGTTAGGGAACTCAGTGTTTAAGGGGAGAAGGCCCACAGAAAGAAAGGAGGGGAATGGGCAGTGAGGATCTAATTAGTGCTGAGCAAATCTACATTTTACGAAAGATATTTGAAGAGAAAAAGGGAGTAAAGGAAAATCAATTATGCAGCTGTCTCTAGGTGGGTGGAGGAGTGATTGATCTTGTCTCCGTTCTACCCCTAGGAAAAGAAACTTAAAATCAGCATTATCAGCATGGTATCAAATAAATAGACTTTCGTTTTAGCCTACAGAGCTAGTTACAGTATGCATGTACCCTTGTTTGGGGGGCGGGGGAGGCAACAAAGAATTTCCTTAGGAATGATCAGTGGGGAGCAGTCCTTCTTGGATGCCCGAGGCCTTCTTCCTTTCCCAGAGGATCCGTCTAATGCGTAATGTCAGTAACAGCTTTTCATTTGGAAGGAGGTGTGGCACCACTCAGCCTCCAGACCCAACTTCCTTTTTTGCCTTAGGAGTTGTGGGGCTGGGGGAGGAGAAGGGTCCTGAGACCTCTATTTTCCTTTACAGACATCTGACATCAGTTTCAGCTTTCTAATACATCAGTGGTTCCTAGCTACGTCAGATTCTTTCATCTGTCCAACAGCATCCAAATAAATGTTGAGGGTCAAAGCTGAAGTTTATTGTTTATCCTGCTAAGGGAATGCAATATCTGATAGTGCTTCGGTGGTGTCTGAGACAGGAGACGGTGAGGACAGAATTTATGGAGAATTAGGAACCTGATGCTCGTGAGCCTTCAGAACTGGGGGTTACTATCAGGGAAGGGTCATGACATAACAGCCCAGGATTAACGCAAACAGCAAAGCGAGGATTTCAAGGTGCAGGATTCAAAGAATCTCAGGGCACAAACTCTCTGCAGAGGCTTTTTATTGAAGAGTTGTATCTTTTGGGAAGTTCCTACAAGGATGAAGCCATTTGTCCAGGCAAAAACCTTCCTTGACAAGTAAAGTCATGCTAATGGGGTGGCAGAATTAGCAAAGTCATGTGAATGTAGAGAGTAAAGTATGTGTCCCGAAGGCGCTCTGAGCTCTCAGAGAGGATGAACAGTTTTAGTTCTCAGCGACACATTAGAATAACCTGAGAAAATTAGTTTGTTGTTGTTTGTAGACAGAGTCTCACTCTGTCACCCAGGTTAGAGTGCTGTATTTTCATCATAGCTCACAGCAAACTCAAACTCCTGGGCTCAAACGATCCTCTTGCCTCAGCCCACCAAGTAGCATGGAACTACAGGTGCCCATCAAAATGCCCGGCTAATTTTTCTATTTTTAATAGACACAGGGTCTTGGCTGGTCTCAAACTCCTGAGGTCAAAGGATCCTCCTGCTTCAGCCTCTCAGAGTGCTAGGACTACAGGTGTGAACCACCACACCCAGCAACCTGAGAAAATTTAAGATATATCTAGTTGTTTTTTGTTTTTTTTTTTTTTTGGCCGGGGCTGGGTTTGAACCCACCACCTCCGGCACATGGGACCGGTGCCCCACTCCTTGAGCCACAGGCGCCACCCCTAAGATATATCTAGACCTGCCCCTTACCCCAGGCCAGTCACACCAGAATCTCTAGGAATGTAACCTGAGGATCACAAAAAGGTTAAAAAAGTACCCCAGTTAATTCCCATACACAGCCAAGATTTGGAACCACTTCTCCAATAAGGACCTCTGCATCTTAAACTTTAGGATACATAAAAATTACCTGAGGAGTCTGCTTAGTATCCATAACAATTGCCCAAGGAAACTGTTAAAATGCACATAATGCAGAAGGACCTGAGGATCTTTATTTTAAACAAAAGCAGCTCCTGGGGCGATTCCGAGCCCTAAGACTAGGAACCACGCTTTGGGGAAACTGACTCTACAGCAAAATGCTTCAGGGAAGACACTGTGAACTAAAATAAAATCTTAAGGCTGCCCCCTCAGCAGCTGACAAACTGGACCCCCTCTTGGCCAAGGGGATCCCTAAAACTGAGTTGCTGACCATGAGAAAGGAGATCAGACCGTCCTCACCATGCCCCCTCTCCTTAGAGACGGCCTTTGTGATTCACCACGGGCCTGGATGAATCACAGTCCGGACCCACCTGCAGGTCCTCAATATACATCACAAACCACTGGAGTCCGGTTCTTTGTCTCTAATTAACAGACCATTTATCTTAAGTATTCTCTTTCACTAACTCCTGGTCTTTTAGACAAAGCCTAACTCTTTCAGCCAATTGTCAGCTAAAGAATCTTTAAACCCATCTATCACCTGTAAGCCTCCCTCCTTCCAGATGTCCCACTTTTGGGGAACAAACAAAAGTTACGTTTTCCCACATTTTGATCTGTGACTTTGTTACCGGAATTTCTTCCTCCGTAGGTCCTTGGTCTTGGGGATTTGAAGAATGAACCCATGGACCACAGATCAGTGGTAAGACAGGATTTTTATTAGACAGAAGGGAATGCAGAAGGAGTGAAAAGGCGCCAGAGCTTCTGGCAAAGAAGACCCAAGTCAGAAGTCTCCCTCGTGGGCCCTTTGTCTAGGGGTATATATTCCATTTTTGGCCAGGACCTGTAGTTGGAAAAACATCTTTTCAAAGTTAGTGAGGGCATTAACAAATGAACGAATGATGTCCCTCCTCCTCTGGGGCAAGCTTACCAGGTCCCTGCAGTTTTTGTCTCAGGGAAGGGATTAGGATATATGCTCCCTACTCAAGAGTGGAACTAACCAAAATGTTTCTTTTTTTTTTTTTTTTTTTTTTTGTAGAGACAGAGTCTCACTGTACCGCCCTCTGGTAGAGTGCCGTGGCGTCACACGGCTCACAGCAACCTCTAACTCTTGGGCTTACGTGATTCTCTTGCCTCAGCCTCCCGAGCAGCTGAGACTACAGGCGCCCGCCACAACGCCCGGCTATTTTTTTGTTGCAGTTTGGCCGGGGCTGGGTTTGAACCCACCACCCTCGGCATATGGGGCCGGCGCCCTACTCACTGAGCCACAGGCGCCGCCCTAACCAAAATGTTTCACGCTGCTGGGCGGCGTCTGTGGCTCAGTCGGTAGGGCACCGGCCCCATATACCGAGGGTGGCGGGTTCAAACCCGATCCCGGCTGAACTGCAACCAAAAAATAGCCGGGCGTTGTGGCGGCGCCTGTAGTCCCAGCTACTTGGGAGGCTGAGGCAAGAGAATCACTTAAGCCCAGGAGTTGGAGGTTGCTGTGAGCTGTGTGAGGCCACAGCACTCTACCGAGGGCCATAAAGTGAGACTTTGTCTCTACAAAAAAAAAAGTTTCACGCTACTTTGTTCATGACCTTTCCAGAGCCCAGAGGGTGTGGCCTGGAAAGGGCAACCTGTTTGTGCCTAGAGATGGGGGTCTGATTTCTGAGCTCACTTGGGCCTAGAGAATGGTGGGGGCCCTGCCCAGCCCTGAGTGAGGGAATCCTGCAGCAACCTCACCTGTAATTCCTGCCTCCCTAAAACAGTGGTTCTCAACCTTCCTGATGCCGCGATGTTACAAAGAGGTTGCGACCCACAGGTTGAGAACCGCTGCCCTAAACTGTATAAAACCAAACTGTAACCTCACCACCACACGTACACTTGTTCAAGGCTTCTTAGGTGCGGCTCTGGGTCACGGTTCTCAAAATTGGCTCAGAATAGACCTCCTTAAATTATTTTACAGGGTGTGGTTTCTTTATTTTTTTTTTTGTACAGACAGAGTCTCACTTTATGGCCCTCGGTAGAGTGCCATGGCCTCACACAGCTCACAGCAACCTCCAACTCCTGGGCTTAAGCAATTCTCTTGCCTCAGCCTCCCAAGTAGCTGGGACTACAGGCGCCCGCCACAACGCCCGGCTATTTTTTGGTTGCAATTTGGCCTGGGCCAGGTTCAAACCCGCAACCCTCAGTATGTGGGGCCGGCGCCTTACCAACTGAGCCACAGGCGCCGCCCAGGGTGTGGTTTCTTATCCATTGACAACACAGATACCAAAGAAATGTCTCACCCAGACACCATGAGGCCCACCATCTTACCTAGGCAGTCTCACAACGTATGTGACCTCGGAGACCTTCAGGGGTCACCTACATGGTGCTATTGTGAAGGAGGTAGAATATCTCCGTTACCCCCAAGTCCACAGCATTGGGAAAACATACTTATGGATCTGGAAAAGTCCAAAAGTCAAAAAAATTAAATATTATTTGGAGATAACATTCTAATAATCATTATCCCTATATATACTTTTTTTGTTGTTGAAACAGAGTCTCACTCTGTCGCCCTCAGTAGAGTGCTGTAATGTCGTAGCTCACAGCAACCTTTAACTCCTGGGATTAAGCGATTATCTTCCCTCAGCCTCCCAAGTAGCTGGGACTACAGGCGCCCGCCACAACTCCCAGCTATTTTTTTGTTGTAGTTGTCATTATTGTTTGGTAGGCTCAAGCTGAGGTAGAACCTGCCAGCCCCAGTGTACGTGGCCAGTGCCCTAGCCACTGAGCTACAGGCACTGAGCCCCACCTAGTTTTTCTAACTATTTTTTAGTAGAGAACTATTTTTCTATTTTTAGTAGGACAGTGTCTCGATCTTGCTCAGGCTGATCTCCAACTCTTGAGCTCAGGCAATTCACCTGCCTTGGTCTCCCAGAGTGCTGTGAGCCACCTAGCCAGCCTTATCAGTATCCATTATTGACAAAGTCTTTCATGAGGTGTCAGTCTGTTTGAAATAAGAGTGATGTTGCAGTTAGGAAACGGAGAAGAGGGCGGCGCCTGTGGCTCAGTGAGTAGGGCGCCGGCCCCATATGCCGAGGGTGGCGGGTTCAAACCCAGCCCTGGCCAAACTGCAACAAAAAAATAGCCAGGCATTGTGGCGGGCGCCTGTAGTCCCAGCTGCTCGGAAGGCTGAGGCAAGAGAATCGCATAAGCCCAAGAGTTAGAGGTTGCTGTGAGCTGTGTGACGCCACGGCACTCTACCCGAGGGCGGTACAATGAGACTCTGTCTCTACAAAAAAAAATTAAAAAAAAAAAGGAAACGGAGAAGAGGCTAGAAGGGCAGGGGTGGGACAAGGAATGACAGTGAGTTCTCCCTGAGGTGCCACAGTCATGCTTCAGTCACCTTACCATCTCCTAAGGGCAGCTCTGCGACAGGTGTTTGTTCATTACCTCCCACGGCAGGGTGGGCTCCTCTGTGGCTCACTTTCTCTCCCACTATCTTCCTCCTTCCCTGAGAAAATCGAAAGTTGCCTTGATCATGGCTGAGATTCAGCTGGCTTGTTCACTCTTCTTAGTTTGTAGTTGGGTTTTTTTTTTCTTATTTTCTTTTTTTTTAATTTTCTGTTCTTCCTTTAGCGATTCTCTTGCCCTTTGCCTCCCAAGTTGCTGGGATTGCAGGCACCTGCCACAATGCCCGGCTTTTTTTTTTTTTTTGGTAGAGATGGGGTGTCACTCTGGCTCACTCCTGCTCATACTGGTCTCAAACCTCCGAGCTCAGATAATCCACCCATCTCGGCCTCCCACAGCACTGGGACTACAGGCTTGAGCCACCACACCCAGCCTTTTTTTTTTTTTTACAGTTTTTGGCTGGGGCTAGGTTTGAACCCACCACCTCCGGCATATGGGGCCTGCACCCTTCCCCTTTGAGCCACAGGCATCGCCCTAACACTCAGCTATTTTTTGGTTGTAGTTGGCCTGGGCTGGATTCAAACTCTCCAGCTCCCGTGTATGTGGCTGGTGCCCTGGCCACTGAGCTACAGGCACCAAGCCAATCCTCCATTTTCTTGATTTACCATAGTTTATATATCCATTCTCCTGTTGAAGGGTATCTTGGTTGCTTCTGAGTTTGTGTAATCATGAATAAAGTTGCTATAAACATCCATGTGCAGGTATTTTTTTGTTGTAGTTGTCATTGTTGTTTAGCTGGCTTGGGCCGGGTTCGAACCTGCCACCCTCCGTGCATGTGGCCGGCACCGTAACCACTGTATATGGGCGCTGAGCCTCGTCCTCTCTTCTGTTTTATTTCCTCAATTCCCACCACTTCCACTCTGCTTTGTTCCCCTTCTCCGTGCAGGTTCACAACACCCTAAGTTCACTGAGGGTAGACAGAGAGGCACACATTTCCCAATAATTTCATAAGTGAATATGGATGAAGCATCTGAGGCTGGTGCACAACCTGGCTTCCTGTGCAGACAAACCCAGAGGTCCAGGGAGAGCCAGGGAGGATGTACTTAATCACTGGATATTTCTCATACTATTGACTCATGTTGTTATGAAACTTGTGTGTTGTTAAATATGTTCTGCCTGTGTATCTCCCTAACTAAATTATAATTTCTATGAAATTAGGAACATATTGAACTTTTTTCCTCCTGTGGCACTTACAGCAGTGCCTTATGAACTCATATGAAAGCGTCACAATATCTATTGGATAAAGAAATGAATGAGGGCGGCGCCTGTGGCTCAAGGAGTAGGGCGCCGGTCCCATATGCCGGAGGTGGCGGGTTCAAACCCAGCCCCAGCCAAAAATCACAAAAAAAAAAAAAAAAAAGAAATGAATGAATAGGGAACAAAAAAGATTGGGCGGCACCTGTGGCTCAGTGGATAGGGCGCCGGCCCCATATACCCAGGGTGACAGGTTCGAACCCGGCTCCGACCAAACTGCAACAAAAAATAACTGGGCGTTGTGGCGGGCACCTGTAGTCCCAGCTACACGGGAGGCTGAGGCAAGACAATCGCCTAAGCCCGAGAGCTGGAGGTTGCTGTGAGCTGTGATGCCACAGCACTCTACCAAGGGTGACAAAGTGAAACTCTGTCTCTTAAAAAAAAAAAGAAAGAAAAAGGTTGTATACAAATCACTTCTGGTGCCTCATCATGATACTGGCACAATTAGAATAGAAAATATCCAATAAACAATCTGTCTCAAAATAAATAAATAAAATAAAATATAGGAACAAGGCTGGGCGCAGTGGCTCACACCTATGATCTTAGCACTCTGAGAGGCTGAGGTGGGTGGATTGCTTGAGCTCAGGACTTGGAGACCAGCCTGAGTAAGAGTGAGATGTCTCTACCTTTTTGTGTGTGTCTTTTTGTGAGACAGAGTCTCAAGCTGTTGCCTGGGTAGAGTACCGTGGCATCACAGCTCACAGCAACCTCAAACTCTTGGTTTAAGCGATTCTCTTGCCTCAGCCTCCCAAGTAGCTGAGACTTCAGGCGCCCGCCACAACGCCTGGCTATGTTTTGGTTGCAGCTGTCATTGTTGTTTGGCAGGTCCGGGCTGGATTTGAACCCTCTAGCTCCAGTGTATGTGGCTGGCACCCTAGCCATTGAGCTACAGGCACCGAACCTCCATTAAAAATAGAAAAACTGAGGTTGTTGTGAGCTGTGATGCTACAGCACTCTACCGAGGGCAGCACAGTGAGAGCAGCAAAAGTAAGTAAATAAATGAATAAATAAATAAATAAAGTAATAAAATATAAGGACAAACCAGGAAAGTTTTCGAAAGAGATGAAATCAAATATTTTTTTTTAATTTTTTTTTTAGAGACGGAGTTTCACTTCATTGTCCTCCATAGAGTGCTGTGGTGTCACAGCTCACAGCAACCTCCAGCTCTTGGGCTTAGGCGATTCTCTTGCCTTAGCCTCCCAGTAGCTGGGACTACAGGTGCCCGCCACAATGCCCAGCAGCCAGGGCCAGGTTTGAACCTGCCACCCTCGGTATATGGGGCTGGCGCCCTCCTCACTGAGCCACAGGTGCCGCCCGAAATCAAATATTATTTGCAATTTTTTTTTTTTTTTGAGACAGCCTCGCTATGTCACCCTTAGTAGAGTGCTGGGGTGTCACAGCTCACAGCAATCTCAAAGTCTTGGGCTCAAGCAATCCTCTTACCTCAGCCTCCCAAGAAGCTGGGACTACAGGTACCCATGACAACGCTGGGACCTCTTGATCAGGTTGGTCTGGAGGATTACAGGTGTGAGCCACCATGCCTAGCCCTTATTTGCAAATCTCCACACCAGCCTGTTTCTTTCCAACGTTTTTAACTGAAATTATCAGGTTTGTTTTTGTTTTTGCCTAGGGCCAGATTTGAACCTGCCACCTCTGGTATATGGGGCTGGCACCCTACTCCTTGAGCCACAGGCGCTGCCCTGAAACTATCAGTGTACAGGAGGAAACAAAGTGATGATTCCTGAAGCACGTGTTCAAGTCCTATGGCAACTCAGTCATTTCAAATTTTCACTTGTGAGGGATGATTACATTATAAAATGACCAGATTGATATTCATGTATGTCTTATAGAATCGGTTTTGTTGCTTTACAGATGCACATCATACTTTCAAAAGGTTTTTTTTTTTTTAACTTGAAGCAATGGCAAAGGATCGATAGTCAATCAGTCTGTGCAAAATATGATGATGGATTTGAGATCACTAGGGTCTGAAATAGTTTGATGTCAAAAAAGTCAATAAATCTCATTTATTCATTCAACAAACATCTATTGTATGTTTACTGGGCACTGGGCACTGAAATATAAAGATAAAAGACATAACTCCTCTCTCGAAGTTGCTGCAGCTGTTGGGAAATCGAGTACGTCAACAGTCACTCTCACACAGTGGGTTACAGGTCATGGCGGACATGGTGTTATGGGACAATGGAAGGTGGGGCCTCTCCCAGATTGTAAGGGTGTCAGGAAAGGCTTCCTTGAGGTGAGGAGCATTTTGAAGGATGAATGACTGGCCAGATGAAGGGGAGAAAGTATGTGGAAGGGAAAGACACGCGAGGGAGGACCACTGTGCAGTATGAGGGCAGCCTTTCCCCTGGGAGCCGGGCAGAGCAAGGGGAAAGTTAAGAGAGAGAAAGGAAGAACAGGCCAAGGAGTAAGAGGGCTGTGTTTTCAGGAGCTCCATCTTCCTAATCTTCCTAGTAATAGTCTTCCTGGGTTTCTTCTGTCCTTTTCCAGAATAACTAGCTCTAGCCTTAGTGAGGTGTCTCACGCCTATAATCTTTGGGAGGCCGAAGCTGGGGGGTTGCTTGAGCTGAGCAGTTGGAGACCAGCCTAAGCAAGAGCCAGATGCCCATCTCCACTAAAAATAGAAAAAAACTAGCCGGGCTTTGTGGTGTGCACCTGTAGTCCCAGCTATTTAGGAGGCTGAGGCAGAAAGATCACTTGAGCTCAGGAGTTTGAGGTTACCGTGAACTAGGGTGACACCACAACACTTTAGCTTGGGCAACAGAGTGGCTCTGTCTCAAATAAATAAATGAATAGCTCTTTCAAGAGCTGAGAAGATAAGTCACAGGAACTCACAGGCCAGAAGCAAATGAGGAATTAGGGCCGACGGCTGTGGTTATCACTATGAAGTCCTGCTTGTCTACAAAGAGAACTCTGGTCTAGACAAGTAACTGCTCAGAGCTGTTTATGGCCAAGGTGGGAACCTTCAGACAAGCTGACAGGCCCTTTGCAGTGTTTCCATCAGCGCATAAGCCATGAGAGAGTTATAAAAAAATTCAGTGGGGGCGGCGCCTGTGGCTCAGTGAGCAGGGCGCCGGCCCCATATGCCGAGGGTGGCGGGTTCGTACCCGGCCCCGGCCAAACTGCAACAAAAAAATAGCCGGGCGTTGTGGCGGGCGCCTGTGGTCCCAGCTACTCGGGAGGCTGAGGCAGGAGAATCGCGTAAGCCCAGGAGTTGGAGGTTGCTGTGAGCTGTGTGAGGCCACGGCACTCTACCGAGGGCAATAAAGTGAGACTCTGTCTCTACAAAAAAATATATAAAAAAAAAAAAATCTTGGGCAGCGCCTGTGGCTCAAAGGGGTAGGGCGCTGGTCCCATATGCCAGAGGTGGCGGGTTCAAAGCCAGCCCCGGCCAAAAACCACAAAAAAAAAAAAAAAAAAAAAAAAAAAAATCTTAAAAAAAAAAAAAATTCAGTGGGTCTTGATCAGATTTCGTCTGAAATTGTATACAAAAATTATCAGAGTGAGTCCCATAAGTAGCAAAAATTGTGTATATTGCAACAAATGTCTTTGTTTCAGCTCTGTGCCTGTCGTGTGGATGTACATGTGCGTGCGCACGCGCACACACACACACACACACACACACACACGTGCATACAGAATTACCATATGGAGGGCAGCGCCTATGGCTCAGTCGGCAAGACGCCGGCCCCATATACCGAGAGTGGCAGGTTCAAACCCGGCCCCAGCCGAACTGCAACAAAAAAATAGCTGGGCATTGTGGCGTCCAGCTTCTCGGGAGGCTGAGGCAAGAGAATCGCTTAAGCCCAGGAGTTGGAGGTTGCTGTGAGCTGTGTGACGCCAAGGCACTCTACCGAGGGCCATAAAGTGAGACTCTGTCTCTACAAAAAAAAAAAGAAAAGAATTACCATATGGAATGTATTTCCACTATATTCTTTTTTTTTTTTTAGAGACAGAGTCTTACTTTATGGCCCTCGGTAGAGTGCCGTGGCATCACACAGCTCACAGCAACCTCCAACTCCTGGGCTTAGGCGATTCTCCTGCCTCAGCCTCCCAAGTAGCTGGGACTACAGGCACCCACCACAACGCCCGGCTATTTTTTTTTTTTTGCAGTTTGGCCGGAGCTGGGTTTGAACTCGCCACCCTCGGTATATGGGGCCGGCGCCCTGCTCACTGAGCCACAGGCACCGCCCTATTTCCACTATATTCTTAGCCAAACATTTGGTAAGGAATGTCATAGAGGCATCCAAGGACTGATCATTTTCTTTAGGAATCTCTGCGGGGTTTTTTGGTGTGTTGTTGTTGTTGTTGAGAGATAGAATTTCATTATGTTGCCCAGGCTAGAGTGCCATGGCATCAATCTAGCTCGCAGCAACCTCAAACTCTTAGGTTCAAGTGATCTTCTTTTTTTTGTGTGTGTGTGTAGAGACAGAGTCTCACTTTATGGCCCTCGGTAGAGTGCTGTGGCCTCACACAGCTCACAGCAACCTCCAACTCCTGGGCTTAAGCAATTCTCCTGCCTCAGCCTCCCGAGTAGCTGGGACTACAGGCGCCCGCCACAACGCCCGGCTATTTTTTTTTTTTTTTTTTTGGTTGCAGTTTGGCCGGGGCCGGGTTTGAACCCGCCACCCTCGGTATATGGGGCCGGGGCCTTACCGACTGAGCCACAGGCACCGCCCCTCAAGTGATCTTCTTGCCTCAGCCTCCTAAGTAGCTGGCACCACAGGCACCTGCCACAATACCTGGGTGACTTTTTTTTTTTTTTTTAGTAGAGACAGGTTCTCACTCTTGCGCAGGAGATTAATTTTTGAACTCTTGAGCTCAAGGAATCCTCCCACCTCAGCATCTCAGTGTGCTAGGATTACAGGTGTGCATCAAAGTATCCAGCTTAGGAATCTCTCTTTTAAAGAGGATTTCAAAATGCAGAGGTGCTGATGGTAGTTTCCGGAGGCTCTGGGTTCAGCATGGGGCATAGAATTTCAGACTAAATGAGGTCATCATTCCAGAACATCTTTAGGTGAGTACTACTCAGGAGAGGGGTCTGGAAACAAGGCAACAACAGAGCCACAATGTGTCGGGAGATACTCAACAAAGGCCTCAGGAGGGGAAAGCCTGAGTCTGGGTGGTCTTGTGTCATCTTGCCCAGTGACCCCAGCCTGCGGGAGGGGACTGAGGACAGCAGTTACGGGAAACACCAGGAAACCCAAAACACCCTTCCCAACCTTGACCACCAGGGATGCAGCAACATCAATAGTGTCCACAGAGGAAGGGAGGGCAGGCTCAGGCCCCTTCACGATGCTTGGCTCTGGAGGTGGGAGATTGCTGGGTCTCTGGGCAGGAAGATGGTATTGTTCTAAAGCCCGTGAAAGCACATGTAGTGAGAAAAAGGTGAAGTAGGGCAGGCTGGGGACACATGACACAGCTGGTCTGGTCGGCTTAGGTCCTGCCTGACCTTCACCCCTGTCTCCCATTCTTACTGTTTTGTAAATTTAGCTCACACCCTAAAAATGCCTATCTTGAATAGTTTAGGTGGATGATTTAGGAGATTCATTTTTGAATTGGAATATTGTAATAGGGCACTGAGTTATGCTGATTATTATTTGGAATAGCGGTTGGTATGGTCTTAGCTTGAAACTTTTGTGTATAAAACTGTAATTTTGGAAATGGAAGAACAGAACAGTCTTTTTTGTTTGTTTGTTTTGTAGTTTTTGGCCGGGGCCAGGTTTGAACCCGCCAACTCCAATATCTGGGGCCAGCTCCTACTCACCGAGCCACAGTCTTGGAGAGGCTATTCTCACTGTTCTCCAGAACCCCAACCTTCTGACAAAGTTTGGTAGGTCTATCCCTGTCTCTGGGTATTGGCTGACAGTGACAGGTGGCCAACCCTCTTCGTCCCATCGCACCCCAGCTATGTATAGGGGATGGAACAGGACCCCAGTCAGGGACAGAAGAATGGTAGTAGGATCCCTCCCTAATAGGAAGAGAATTGGCGAATCTGGGCCAAAGAGTTCAGGGCAGGCCAGTAGTGCCAAAAGTGTGACACATTATGATGAGAGCCCTCTAAGGCCAGGTGTGGTGGCTCACGCCTGTAATCCCAGCACTCTAGGAGGCTAAGGCTGGTGGATCACTTGAGCTTGGGAGTTCAAGACCAGCCTGAGCCACAGCGAGACCTCATCTCTAAAAATAGCCAAGTGTTGTAGCGGGCACCTGTAGTCCCAGCTACTCCAGAGGCTAAGGCAGGACTTTAGCCCAAGAGTTTGAGGTTGCTGTGAGCTGTGACACTACGGCACTCTACCAAGGGCGACAAAGTGAGACTCTGTCTCAAAAAACAAACAACAGCTCTAACAACAAAAAACAAATGAAAAAGGATGAGAGCCTTCCAAACAGTTTCCTTCTTTTGTATCAGTCTGAATCAAGGTTATAAACAGAATCCCTGGTGAAAACCTACATCCATCTCCCAGTTGCCCATTTAAGGTCTGATTTCCCTTTATTAAAGGGCAGCTATAAGCTTCATTTCAGCTATAAACAAGAACTTGAAGGATACCTTTTATTGCACCATGTGTGCAAATCAGTGTCAGCATGAGCCGCCAACCCAGGGGGACAGATCTTCTGGCTGACGAGCAGGTCTGGCAAAGGGGGCCTGTTTCCTAGCAGTTAGCAGTCAGTGCCACACACGAGCAACACTATGAAACCCAAACATTGGTACTTGGCCCCACGTCTGGGAACATATGAATAGACTGGTCCACCTGTAAAAAAGCAACCTGACTCCTTTCTCCTCCCACCCTGCATTGTGCTGACTTTACCATCAGGGCCAGGGGAAGAATTACAACATGAACATGTCTTGTGGCACCCAGCATTGGTAGACTGGGGCTGGTAAGATGTAAAATAGAGAGAGCCAGAAACTAGTCTCTGGAAAATTCTTCCAATTAGCAGATATATTTCATTTCAATAGAAGATTCCATTTTCAGAAATGCCCAGCCAAGACAGGAGTTCCATATAACGTTAGTTCAATAATGCGGTATGGGCGGCGCCTGTGGCTCAGTGAGCAGGGCGCCGGCCCCATATGCCGAGGGTGACGGGTTCAAACCCAGCCCCGGCCAAACTGCAACAAAAAAATAGCCAGGCGTTGTGGCGGGCGCCTGTAGTCCCAGCTGCTCGGGAGGCTGAGGCAGGAGAATCACGTGGGCCCAAGAGTTGGAGGTTGCTGTGAACCATGTTTTCTTTCTTTTTTTATTAAATCTGTTTAATAAAAAGATATTAAAGATATTAAAATATCTTTTATTAAAGCTGTCTACATTGGCTCAGCTCCTATAGCTCAAACAGCTAAGGCACCAGCTACATACACCAAAGCTGGCAGGTTCAAATCCAGCCTGGGCCTGCCAAACAACAATGGCAGCTACAACCAAAAAATGGCCGGGTGTTGTGGCGGGCGCCTGTAGTCCCAGCTACTTGAGAGGCAAAAGAATCACATAAGTCCAGGAGTTGGAGGTTGCTGTGAGCTGTGATGCCCCAGCACTCTACCCAGGGCAACAACTTGAGGCTCTGTCTCAAAAAAAAAAAAGAAAAAGAAGCTGTGTACATTAATGCAATCATGGGGTACAATGCACTTTTTTTTTTGAGACAGAGCCTCAAGCTGTTGCCCTGGGTAGAGTGCTGTGGCATCGTAGCTCACAGCAACCTCAAACTCCTGGGCTCAAGCGAGTCTCCTGTCTCCACCTCCCAAGTAGCTGGGACTACAGGCGCCCGCCACAACGCCCGGCTATTTTTTGGTTGCAGCTGTCATTGTTGTTTGGCAGGCCCGGGCTGGATTCGAACCCACCAGCTCAGGTGTATGTGGCTGGTGCCTTAGCAGCTTGAGCCACAGGCGCCGAGCCAATTTGAAATATTTTCATCTCACTGGTTAACATAGCCTTCCTGGCATTTTCTTAGTTTTTGTTTGTTTGTTTTTGAGACTGAGTCTCACTATGTCACCCTTGGTAGAGTGCCATGGCATTACAGCTCACAGCAACTTCCAACTATTGGGCTTAAGCAAGTCTCTTGTCTCAGCCGGCCTGTAGTGCCAGCTATAATGCCTGGCTATTTTTTGTTACAGTTGTCATTGTTGTCCAGCCAGGTTCGAACCTGCCAGCCCTGGTGTATGTGGCTGGCCCCGTAACCACTGTGCTACGGGCACTGAACCAGTAATTTATTTTCCTACTCTAAATAGATATTTACTTTCACGCCTAATTTTATGTGTATGTTTTGTATTTCTTTTTAAAAGAGGAATCCCAGGAGCGGTGCCTGTGGCTCAAAGGAGTGGGGCGCTGGCCTCATATGCCAGAGGTAGTGGGTTCAAACCCGGCCCCGGCCAGAAACTGGAAAAAAAAAAGGAATCCCAAATTTTTTTTTTTTTTTTTTTTGTAGAGACAGAGTCTCACTTTATGGCCCTTGGTAGAGTGCCATGGCATCACACAGCTCACAGCAACCTCCAGCTCCTGGGCTGAAGCGATTCTCTTGCCTCAGCCTCCCGAGTAGCTGGGACTACAGGTGCCCGCCACAGCACCCGGCTATTTTTTTGTTGCAGTTTGGCCGGGGCTGGGTTTGAACCCGCCACCCTCGGCATATGGGGCCGGCGCCCTACTCACTGAGCCACAGGCGCCGCCCAGGAATCCCAAATTTTATAACCTGCAGGTTCCAAAAAACCAAGTCTGCCCCTACTATGTAATTAGTGTAATGTTAATTTTTCATACCCAATTTGCTGCTCATGTCAATAAGTATTTCATAAATACTTATTATGTGTCAAGCACTGTGTGAAGTGCTTAGAAATATTGCTTTCATTTTACTGCTAGTCCCTTATAGAAAATTATTACAATATTTTTCTGGTTGATCTGAGAAATACTGTATACATCTAGAATTCAGTATGTTAGAAATACTTTTATAAAACTGTGGATGTCTTGGAAACACTGTTCACTACAAGAGAATATAAAGTGGAACTGTAAGTATTTTCCTCAAAAGTGGAATTTTTCTAGGCTGTATATATTAAACCCACCTCTTCGCAAGTCAGTTTTAATTTGCTTGATCACGTATAATGGTCTAGACTTTCTGGAAAAACTAGAGTAGCGGAATTCAGGGATTGTCCAAAAGTTAAATATTACATTTTTTAAAAGAAGCATGTGCAAATGAATGAGTCAGATATCACCCTCATGCAAAAGAAATTAAAAAAAAAAAGAGGGGCGGCGCCTGTGGCTCAGTCGGCAAGGCCCCGGCCCCATATACCGAGGGTGGCGGGTTCAAACCCGGCCCCGGCCAAACTGCAACCAAAACATAGCCGGGTGTTGTGGCGGGCGCCTGTAGTCCCAGCTGCTCGGGAGGCTGAGGCAAGAGAATCGCGTAAGCCCAGGAGTTGGAGGTTGCTGTGAGCTGTGACACCACAGCACTCTACCGAGGGCCATAAAGTGAGACTCTGTCTCTACAAAAAAAAAAAAAAAAAAGAGGTCAAAGTATCTGTATTTTTTTTTTTTTTTTTTTTTTTGTAGAGACAGAGTCTCACTGTACCGCCCTCGGTAGAGTCCCGTGGTGTCACACGGCTCACAGCAACCTCTAACTCTTGGGCTTACGCGATTCTCTTGCCTCAGCCTCCCAAGCAGCTGGGACTACAGGCGCCCGCCACAACGCCCGGCTATTTTTTTGTTGCAGTTTGGCCGGGGCTGGGTTTGAACCCACCACCCTCGGTATATGGAGCCGGCCCCCTACCCCCTGAGCCACAGGCGCCGCCCGAAAATAGCCATTCTTTTTTTTTTTTTTTTTTTTTATGTTTTTTGGCCAGGGCTAGGTTTGAACCCGCCACCTCCGGCATACGGGACTGGCGCCCTACTCCTTGGGCCACAGGCGCTGCCCAAAAGGACTTTCTTTTTTTTTTTTTTTTTTTTGTAGAGACAGAGTCTCACTTTATGGCCCTCGGTAGAGTGCTGTGGCCTCACACAGCTCACAGCAACCTCCAGCTCTTGGGCTTACGCGATTCTCTTGCCTCAGCCTCCCGAGTAGCTGGGACTACAGGCGCCCGCCACAACGCCCGGCTATTTTTTGGTTGCAGTTCGGCCGGGGCCGGGTTTGAACCCGTCACCCTCGGTATATGGGGCCGGTGCCTTACCGACTGAGCCACAGGCGCCGCCCAAGTATCTGTATTTTTAATAATTTCTTGACATGGGAGGAGAATTTTACCTTACAATCCAAGGGTCGTAGGGTGAGGAGGCAGCAGAACATTCGACAAACAAAAAGGGAAACTGAGAAACAGGTGCTGGGGGAAGGGAAGGGTTTTAGCTGAAAGGGATCTGGAGGGTGGGTGGGGGACCTGCCCAGCTAAAATGTAATTGGTTTGTTACTGAGCACTATTCATGGGAAGGCAGCATCCTGAATATCGGGAGTCAGAATGATGCATCCCAGATGGAAACATGATTGGGAATTGGAAGACAGAGACGGCAAAAGAAATTTTATTTAAAGCTTGCTGTATTTACACATGATAGTGTTTATTTTTTATTTTTTTATTTTTTTTTAGAGACAAGAGTCTCACTTTATTGCCCTCGGTAGAGTGCCGTGGCATCACAGCTCATAGCAACCTACAGCTCTTGGGCTTAGGCAATGCTCTTGCCTCAGCCACCCAAGTAACTGTGACCACAGGTGCCTGCCACAATGCCTGGCTATTTTTCTTTGTTGCAGTTTGGCCAGGGCAGATTTGAACCCACTACCCTCAGTATATAGGGCTGGCGCCCTACTCACTGAGCTATAGGCACTGCTCCACATGATAGTGTTTAATAGTGGCAATAAAATTAGACATCTTTTCCTCATAAAATCTGTTTCTCTCTCTCTTTTTTTTTTTTTTTAGAGACAGAGTCTCACTGTGTCACCCTGGGTAGAGTGCTGTGCATCACAGCTCACAGCAACCTCCAGCTCTTGGGCTTAGGTGATTCTCTTGCCTCAGCCTCCCGAGTAGCTGGGACTACAGGCGCCCACCACAATGCCCGGCTATTTTTTTGTTGCAGTTTGGCCAGAGCTGGGTTTGAACCCACCACCCTTGGTATATGGGGTCGGCGCCTTACCCGCTGAGCTATAGGCGCCACCACTGTTTCTCTTTTTCATAGAGTCAATCCAGCTTTCGCAAAATAATATTTTTCTCTCTGTGTGTGTCTTTCCTGGCCCTTGGTCCTGTGATTTGTCCTGCTCCCTGGTGTACCCCTTGTATCTGAAAAGCGCCAGACACATTGTATACACTCAACAATTATTTGTCAGATGAATAAATGAACCATTTCATAACTTTCTATTCATGAAATAGGAGTGTTTTCTACCCTCCCAGCCAGAAACCTTTGGTTGTTCCAAAACACTAACTGCCAGATCTGTTGGACTATTTGTTTCTTTCCTCTCTGCCTAATGTCAGCTTTGGAAGCATTATCCCGACACGGGGTGCCTGGATAATGTACGTGCATTATGATGGTTTTTCACTCTCTGTCGATGTTCAATTCACAAATGATAGCCTTACAGTTTTGTAAACATCCAGCCTAGTTGTCCCTCCAAGTTTGTGAATTCCGGCAAGCCTCATAATGCAGCATGATAAGTTCCGATTGTGAAACTCCAGCCCCACAAATAATGATGGAAGCAATCAATTGCTTTAACAGCGCCTAATAGCACTTTCCTGGTGCTCGGTAGTTTCTGGCTGAAGTACTTAGAGTTTGACTATATAGTAAGTGATTATTACCTTATCAAGAATCATCTTATGTCTGCAATGCTTTTCTTCTGGATAGAAAAGACCCCATTAATTCTCCAATCAACCACACCTTGTTTTTCTTTCATTTACATCCACTGTGACGCTTCCTTTGCCTCGCTCTTTCCAAATCAGAGCACATTTTCTGGTCCAGAATGCTCATCTAGTAACCGTATTTCCAGACACCAAATTTGAATTTATGTCCTGAACAAATTACACTTTTTTTTTCCTTAGAGACAGAGTCTCACTTTGTTGCCCTCTGTAGAGTGCTTTGGCATCACAGCTCACAGCAACCTCCAACTCCTGGACTTAAGCAATTCTCTTGCCTCAGCCTCCTGAGTAGCTGAGACTATAGGCACCCGACACAATGCCCAGCTATTTTTTTTGTTGTTGCAGTTTGGCCGGGGCCAGGTACGAACCCGCCACCCTCAGTATATGGAGCCAGCACCCTACCCTCTGAGCCATCCCAAATTATACTTTTTATAGCCAGGCATTGTGGGGGCGCCTGTAGTCCCAGCTATTGGGGAGGCTGAGGCAAGAGAATCATGTAAGCCCAAGAGTTGGAGGTTGCTATGAGCTGTGAGCTACCACGTCACTCTACCAAGAGCAACATAGTGAGACTCTGTCTCAAAAAAAAAAAAATTATACTTTTTATTTGTGAATTTATTTTTAGAAAGCCTCAAAAATTAAAAATTTAATTTTGTGAGCTGAGCATGGTGGCTCATGCCTATAATCCCAGCTACTTGGGAGGCTAAGGAAGGAGGATTGCTAAAGGCCAAGAGTCTGAGACCAGCCTCGGCAACACAGTGAGACCATGTCTCTAGAAAAGCATTAAAAAAATAACCAGGTGTGGTGTCATGCACCTGTTGTCCCAGCTACTCAGGAGACTGAGGTGGGAGGATTGCTTGAGCCCAGGAGTTCAAGGCCAGCCTAGGTGATATAGCAAGATCTTGTCTCAAAAATAAATAAATAAATTTTATGAGCTACTTATTTAACCATCACCTTGTATTGACAAAAATAAACATACATAACAATAAATACAAAATTCTGCAAAATAGTACAGACAAGTTAATACAATTTGCTGGGTTAGTGCAATCTTTCTCTTGTCATTTTCATCATTCCTGTTGAAGCTGATGGCAGGGCTTTCCACTTTTGTACTCATTTGTAGAATTCAACTTGTAAAATGAGAATTTGTTCAAACATCTCTTGGTAAGTTTGGATTTATATTAATTTATTTAGTAATCCCCAAGGGCCAGGAGTGGTGGCTCATGCCTGTAATCCTAGGATTAGGGTGAGGTGAATCTGGGAGGTGAATTGCTTGAGCTCAGGAGTTTGAGACCAGGCTGAGGAAGAGCAAGATCCCTCTCTACCAAAAACAGTAAAGCTAGCTGGGCGTTCTGGTGGGTGTCTGTAATCCCAGCTGCTTGGGAAGCTGGAGCAAGAGGATCTCTTGAGCCCAGGTGTTTGAAGTTACTGTAAGCTATGCTAACTTAAAAAAATAATAAAATAAATAGTTTGTTGGGCGCCTATAGCTCAAGCAGCTAGGGCGCCAGCCACACACACTGGAGCTGAAAGGTTCGAATCCGGCCCGGGCCCGCCAAACGACAATGACAAATACAATCAAAAAATAGCCAGGCATTGTGGCAGATGCCTGTAGTCCCAGCTACTTGGAAGGCTGAGGTAAAAGAATCGCTTATGCCCAAGAGTTAGAGGTTGAATAGTAATATTTTTTCCATGAAAATCTTTCTGTAGAACTTTGTTTTCTTCTGCTCTGCTTGACAATTATTATTTAAGTAATAATTCAAGATATAGATCTCATTTTTAAAAGTCTTCATAGTAACAGAAAGTAAAATATCCTAGAAATTATTTCATACCTTCTTCCGATCATCCTTTTCAGGGCCTTTTAACAAGTTTTTGTTGTTTTTTATTTGTTTTCAAATAAAGCATAATAGTTAAAGGCTTTTCAATATATAATTCTAAAGGTAGATAGATTCCTATTACCTGATTAGTTTCACTAAATTGTCACTAAAATGAATATTCAATATTATTAGCAATTTCCTTCTGAAATTCTTTTATTTTTAGAATGAAACCATTCGCATTTTTATCTTTTTCTTTAGTTCTGATTAAAATGCAAAGATTCACATGGAGAAATATGTGCATTCTGCCCTCCATTTTGAAAAAAGCATCGTGGAAAATTGCAATGGCATTGTTTTGATTTAGTTTCTTTAGAAAATGTCTTGACAGTGGAACTTTTTCAGCTGATAAAAACTAAGCATGCGATGGTTGAAACATCATTAGTATTCTTCGGAGAACAGGCATCTGTATCAGAAATCTTATGTTTGAATAGAACCAAATTTGTCTTTGATAAAATCACATGATTATTTCAGTGTCTTCCCTCCTACTATAGAAATGTAACAAATTTTGAATAATTTTACAATAACAACTTCTACATCAATTGAAAAAACCTGATGAATTATTAATACAATTGTTGCAAATCTGTCCCATGCAACTGATCTCTACCAAGATTCTGATGTTGCCATTATTGGAAGAGGCTAGAAATACAGGATGAAAAAAATATATTGGATGACACCCTGACAAGTAATCAACAAATGGCTGTGGCTTAGCCTGGAGGAAAGACGGTCATTTAATTGGCCACGTTAGTCACCTAGAAGGATGTCACCTTCAAGAATTTTCACACTAATTTCAGTGTTTTCATTAAAACATCTTGTTAATTATTTGTATATCATGAATTATGTCAGTATATTCAGGAATTTTTTCTATTAGTACATGCTGGAGAGGGAGCATAGCCTAGTGAGCGAGAACATGGGATCTGGAATGAAATTATTGGGGTCCAAATCCCAATTCAGCCACTTACCAGTCAGGACATATTAGCCAAGTTACTTATCTGCTCTGTGTCTCAGTTTCCTTCTTTTTTTTTTTTTACAGTTTTTGGCCAGGGCCAGGTTTGAACCTGCCACCTCCGGCATATGGGGCCGGCGCCCTACTCCTTTGAGCCATAGGCACTACACTGGTTTCCTTCTTTTTTTTTTTGAGACAGAGTTTCACTACATCACCCTTAATAGAGTGCTGTGGCATCACAGCTCCCAGCAACTTCAAGCTCTTGGGCTTAAGCAATTCTCTTATCTCAGCCTCCTGAGTAGCTCGGACTACAGGCACCCGCCAGCTATTTTTTGGTTGCAATTGTTGTTTAGCAGGCCCAGCGCCCTACTCACTGTGCTATGGGCACCGAGCCTGTGTCTCCGTTTCCTTACCAAGGATGATATACTAATCCTGTCTATAAAGGGTTAGTATGGGCTCGGCGCCTGTGGCTCAAGCAGCTAAGGCACCAGCCACATACACCTGAGCTGGCGGGTTCGAATCCAGCCCGGGCCCACCAAACAACAATGACGGCTACAACCAAAAAATAGATCGGCGTTGTGGCAGATGCCTGTAGTCCCAGCTACTTGGGAGGCAGAGGCAGGAGAACCGCTTGAGCCCAAGAGTTGGAGGTTGCTGTGAGCTGTGATGCCATGGTACTCTACCCTGGGTGACAGCTCGAGGCTCTGTCTCAGAAAAAAAAAAAGGAGAGTTAGTATGAGGATTAAATTAATGAATATTTGTGTAGTGCTTAGAACAGTTACCATATAGTAAGCACCAATTGAACACTGGTTAAATACATTTGTGGCTAGGCAAACATATGATTCCAAGATCTGTTATACCGATGCTATCAGGATTTTCTTGAGCTTCTGGAGTAAGAATTTTTTTCCAGTTGTTAATCTTTTTATTTGTGCTGATGAAAATCTGGATTCAAACAATGTGAAAATTAGCCTAGATGTGCAATCTAAATATCTGAAATTATGTTTGTGCTTTGTGATATGAAAAGCCATCATAGTTTTTTTTAATTCTATTTTAGCAGAATTACAATTTCAGTGAAAGTAAAGAGCATGCTGATCTTTGATTGATGGCAGCTTGCAAAAAATAAGCACCTGAACAGACAAATTCAGAGAAGGTACAGTTTATATCAGTAAGTATAGGAAACACAACTTGAGGAAGCAACTGGGAGACCCCAGGCTGGGTTGTGTTTGTTGAGCGCAGCTTCTCAGATGTCCCCGTGTCCTCATATGGGAGATCCCTTAGGTCAGTGACCTTGGTCTTCTGTCTGTCCAGGGTTCAATCCTGCCCCCTCGTAGGCGGCAAGGTATGAAAGAAAGCCTCTAGGGCGGCACCTGTGGCTCAGTGAGTAGGGCGCCGGTCCCATATGCCGGAGGTGGCGGGTTCAAACCCAGCCCCGGCCAAAAAAAAAAAAAAAAAAAGAAAGAAAGCCTCTAGGGTCTTATATCCCAGACAGGTCACCTTTAAATTCCAGGATTGCTTCAATATATTGTAAAGCTATATTGTAAAGCAATATATTGTCACCTGGCTGTAACATCTGGCTCTAGAAATCATTTGTCAGCAGGCTACCAGAGCCATCCCCTGTCATTTTTCGCAGGTTATAGCAGGGGGTGGCAAACTGCAGCCCACAGGCCACGTACAGCCTGGTGCATGTTATTTTTTCCCCAGCCTACAAGTTAAGAATGGTTTTTACATTTTTCAGTGGTTGAAAAAATAATCAAAACAAGAATAATAGTTTTGTGACAGGTGAAAAATTATCTGATCATCACATATCAGTGTCCATTTGTTGTTTGATTTGAATGTGGAGATGATAGACAAAATTCCAAGGTGGCCTGGTTACATACTCTGTGTAATCTGTCCTCCCCTCAAGTGTGGGTGCAACTGTCATGATGACAGGGTGTCACTTCTGTGATTATGTTACCTTACATAGCAAAGGTGAAGAGGTTTTGCAGATGGAATTAAAGTCCTTAATCGGGGCGGCGCCTGTGGCTCAGTGAGTAGGGTGCCGGCCCCATATGCCGAGGGTGGCGGGTTCAAACCCAGCCCCGGCCAAACTGCAACAAAAAAATAGCCGGGCGTTGTGGCGGGCGCCTGTAGTCCCAGCTACTTGGGAGGCTGAGGCAAGGGAATCACGTAAGCCCAAGAGCTGGAGGTTGCCGTGAGCCGTGTGACGCCATGGCACTCTACCGAGGGCAGTAAAATGAGGCTCTGTCTCTACAAAAAAAAAAAGTCCTTAATCAAACTGGGCATGTTGGCTCATGCCTGTAATCCTAGCACTCTGGGAGGCCAAGAAAGGTGAGTCCTTTGAGTTCAGGAGTTTAAGACTAACGTGAGCAACAGTGAGACCCTGTCTCTACTAAAAATAGTTAGGCATTGTGGTGGGCACCTGTAGTCTCAGGTACTGGGGAGGCTGAGGCAAGAGGATCTCTTGAGCCCAAGAGTTTGAGGTTGCTGTGAGCTATGATGATGCCACAGCACTCTGCAGTGACAGAGTGAAACTCTGTCCCAAAAATAAAGTCCTTAATCAGTTGACTTTGAGGAAGACTATCTCAAATGGGCCTGACAAATCAAGTGAGCCCATAAAAAGATGGGTTGGGTCCTCCCTGAGCCTCCTGCTGAAATGTGCTCTTCTGCTGGCCATGAAGAAGCAAGCTGCCATGAGTTATATAGCCGCAAAGAAACGGATTCTGCCAACAAGCCCTTGACTTTGGAAGAGGACCACAAGCATCAGATGAGATTGCCCTTCCTGACACCTTAACAGTGGCCCTGTAAGACCCTGAGCAGAGGACCTAGTTAAGCTGACTCCTGCCCCCATAGAAACTGTAAGATACCAAATGTATGTTGTTTTATGCTGCTAAGATAATGGTAATTTACTACATAGCAATAAAAGCAATACAACAGCCATACTCATTTGTTTAAGAATTATCTATGGTTGCTTTTGGGCTGTAACAGTGTAGTTGAGTAGCTGTGAAACGTTCAACATAGCCCATAAAACATAAAATATTTACCAAAAAGTTTGCAAACACCTAGGTTATATAATTATGACCCAATGTTTTACACACACACAGCCATCTTGGGACTATATAATAAGGATGTCTGTGGTTGCACACAGTTAGATAAGGGCTGAAGAAATAACAGATTCATTGTTATAAGCAAAGTTTATCTTATATAGGTGCAAAAATTTACATGTAAATTGTGATGGTTCCTCAAGGAGATATATTCCTTTAAACAGTCTCATGAAAAGGCTCCTTTTCTAGTCCCTGTCCTCATTTTGAAACAAACCAGAATTTTATAATTAAGTAATTCAGAACCTCAAACAACTTTAAACTACAAACAAAATAACCACGTTTGATGAGACAAGAAACGCTCGTGCTGGTTGCTGTGAGCCGTGTGACGCCACGGCACTCTACCCGAGGGCGGTACAGTGAGACTCTGTCTCTACAAAAAAAAAAAAAAAGAAACGCTCGTGCTGTTTTCACCTTCTGCTGCAATCAGCTTTGCCTGACAGCTGCGATTCCATGATAGCTGTTCGCTGAGTCCATCTGGAGGTGCACACTCGGCTACACAGCCTAGACAGACAAGTCACTACAGTGTGGGCCTGGTGTCCCAAGTCACCATGCTGCTGCTTCACCCTTTGGCCTCCCATCCATGCGACGGTCTAGTCAATGCATCTGTTCAGAAAACATTACAGAGTGTGTAGTTTCTGCCAGCTGGGGTTCAGCAACAAACTGGGCAGATGTGGCCATCGCTACATGTTCACAGTCTAGTGCAACGACAGGCACTCAGTAAGAAAATACAAGTGCAGTAAGTGAGGGAGTGTGTGCTCTCGGACTACATCCGGGGCCCTGACCCGGTGAGTGCCCTGGTCTTCTCCTAAGGGCCTAAGCTGTGACCTAAGAATCTACAAGAACCCAGTGCAGACATGTTTCTAACCCAGTGAAAACCTTTTGCAGCTTGAGTGTGTATTAGAACCGTGCAGGAGGGCTCTTTTAAAATCCTGACACCCCAGCTATAAAGCACATCAATTAAAAGGAGAGTCTTCAGGCTGAGAGCAGGCAACAGCATATGCATTTATAACCTTCCAAGTTGATCCTAGTGAACGCCCAAAGTGACAACCTGTACAAACTCATCGCGTCCTCTTTCCCTACTGTCTCCTACTGAAGGAGTGTTCTCCCTGCCAAACCAGAGGAAATCCTTCCTAAATACTCTCAGTATTCTGTCCCCTCCCGCCTTCTCGGGAAATCCAGTGATGATCGCTTGTCCCCACTTCTTCAACTTCTCCTTCCTCTTAGCATTTAATTTAATCATATTCAGTTTTCACCTACATTAAAAAAAAACAAAAAAACAGTCCTATCCACTCCGGTCAGGTACCTCCCCTTTCTCCTCCTCTTTGTAGTGAACTTTCTCAAAGACCGTCTACACTATGTGTCTGCACTGTGTCTACCCTGTGTGTCTACACTGTGTTTACCCTGTGTCTACACTGTGTGTCTACATTGTGTGTCTACGCTGTGTCTACCCTGTGTCTACACTGTATGTCTACATTGTGTGTCTACGCTGTGTCTACCCTGTGTCTACACTGTGTGTCTACATTGTGTGTCTACGCTGTGTCTACCCTGTGTCTACACTGTGTGTCTACATTGTGTGTCTACACTGTGTCTACCTTATGTCTACAGTGTGAGTCTACACTATGTGTCTACACTGTGTCTACCCTGTGTCTACACTGTGTGTCTACACTGTCTACCCTATGTCTACAGTGTGAGTCTACACTGTGTGTCTACACTGTGTCTACCCTGTGTCTACACTGTGTATCTACATTGTGGGTCTACACTGTGTCTATCCTATGTCTACACTTAGTCTACACTATGTGTCTACACTGTGAGTCTACACTGTGTGTCTATACTGTGTCTACCCTGTGTCTACACTGTGTGTCTACCCTGTGTCTACACTGTGAGTCTACACTGTGTGTCTACACTGTGTATCTACATTGTGTGTCTACACTGTGTCTACCCTATGTCTACACTGTGAGTCTACACTGTGTGTCTACACTGTGTCTACCCTGTGTCTACACTGTGTGTCTACACTGTGTATCTACACTGTGTATCTACATTGTGTGTCTACACTGTGTCTACCCTATGTCTACACTGTGAGTCTACACTGTGTGTCTACACTGTGTCTACCCTGTGTCTACACTGTGTGTCTACACTGTCTACCCTATGTCTACAGTGTGAGTCTACACTGTGTGTCTACACTGTGTCTACCCTGTGTCTACACTGTGTATCTACATTGTGGGTCTACACTGTGTCTATCCTATGTCTACACTTAGTCTACACTATGTGTCTACACTGTGAGTCTACACTGTGTGTCTATACTGTGTCTACCCTGTGTCTACACTGTGTGTCTACCCTGTGTCTACACTGTGAGTCTACACTGTGTGTCTACACTGTGTATCTACATTGTGTGTCTACACTGTGTCTACCCTATGTCTACACTGTGTGTCTACACTGTGTCTACCCTGTGTCTACACTGTGTGTCTACACTGTGTATCTACACTGTGTATCTACATTGTGTGTCTACACTGTGTCTACCCTATGTCTACACTGTGAGTCTACACTGTGTGTCTACACTGTGTCTACACTGTGTGTCTACACTGTGCGTCTACACTGTGTCTACCCTGTGTCTACACTGTGAGTCTACACTGTGTCTACCCTGTGTCTACACTGTGTCTACCCTGTGTCTACACTGTGAGTCTACACTGTGCGTCAACACTGTGTTTACCCTGTGTCTGCACTGTGAGTCTACACTGTGCGTCTACACTGTGTCTACCCTGTGTCTACACTGTGAGTCTACACTGTGTCTACCCTGTGTCTACACTGTGTCTACCCTGTGTCTACACTGTGAGTCTACACTGTGCGTCTACACTGTGTTTACCCTGTGTCTGCACCGTGAGTCTACACTGTGAATCTACACTGTGTGTCTACACCGTGTCTACCCTGTGTCTACACTGTGAGTCTACACTGTGTGTCTACACTGTGTCTACCCTATGTCTACACTGTGTCTACCCTGTGTCTACACTGTGTGTCTACACTGTGAGTCTACACTGTGCGTCTCTCCACTGTGTGTCTACCCTGTGTCTTCGCTGTGAGTCTCCACTGTGTCTTTCCTGTGTCTATACTGTGTGTCTCCACTGTGTGTCTACCCTGTGTCTATACTGTGTGTCTCCACTGTGTGTCTACCCTGTGTCTATACTGTGTGTCTCCACTGTGTGTCTACCCTGTGTCTATACTGTGTGTCTCCACTGTGTGTCTACCCTGTGTCTACCCGGTGTGTCTACACTGTGTGTCTACACTGTGTGGACTGCCACTCAGTGCTCAACAATCCTGACTAGTTGTCAGCCTCCAGCTCCTGCTAAGGTGATGGGAAACCTCCTTGTAAATAGAGATCACAAGGGAAGAAGGGAGCGGATACACGGGGAGAGGGGAGGATCCGTGTGCTCCCACTTAACAGGCACAGTGGACAGGTATATGGAGCACCTGGGCGCAGGATACAACTAGGACGGGGACTTCCTAACAAATGCAAATGCTGTAACCTAATTGTACCCTCACAGGAATCTGAAATTAAAAATAATTAAATAAAATAAAGAGCATGAATCTTTTTCAGTCTTCAGTCTACCAGATCTCTCCATAGCATTGGCCATAAACTGGCATGCCCATTTTTAAACAGTCTCTCCCCTTGGCATTTCCCAAGGGTCTAAACTGGTTCTTCTCCTTTCCCACCCTCCCCTCCTCTGTTCTTTCCATAGATGACCTTATCTCCCCAGTGGCAGCAAGTCCCAGCCACATGCAGTTGAACTTCCCCATGACCATTTGTCAAGTTGTGGTCTCTGCAGAGCCGGGGTATTCACATTCCAGAGTCTGGTCCCAGTCCTACTGCACGGCCATCTCTGGGGGCCGTACCTAGGAATCCCCCAGATGAATGAGCCTTATGCACCTTCACAGTGAGACACACCATTCCAGACCCGTCTATCCAACTGCCTGTGGGATATTTCCACTTAGCTATTTTACTGGTCCCTGAAATGCACAATCTGTGTGATGGACACTGGTTTTTGTTTTTAGTTTGTTTTATTTATGACAGATCTTAGACATTATTTTTTTGCAAAGAACTATACATCTTCAAAACATATAAAGAGTATTACGAAACAAGCTCGGTGCCCATAGCTCAGTAGGTAGGGCACAAGTCACACACTGGGGCTGGCGGGTTTGAACCCACCCAGGCCAGCTACACAACAATGACAACTACACCAACAAAATAGCACCTATAGTCCCACCAATTTGGGAGGCTGAGGCAAGAGAATGGCTTAAATCCAAGAGTTTGAGGTTGCTGTGAGCTGTGATGCCACAGCACTCTACCAAGGGTGACATGGTAAGACTCTGTCTCAAAAAAAAAAAAAAAAAAAGGAGTATTATGAAACATACCTCAGTTGTTGAAAATGTGAGATTTCTGGCAGTGCCTGTAGCTCAGTGGGTAGGGTGCCTGCCACATACAGGGAGGCTGGCAGGTTTGAACCCAGCCCGGGCCAGCTAAAACAATGACAACTGCAACAACAAAAAAATAGTTGATCGTTGTGGCGGGCACCTGTAAGTCCCAGCTACTTGGGAGGCTGAGGCAAGAGAATCGCTTAAGCACAGGAGTTGGAGGTTGCTGTGAGCTGTGATGCCACAGCACTCTACCCAGGTCTACATAGTGGGACTCTGTCTCAAAAAAAAGAAAAAAAGAAAGAAAAGAAAATGTGTAGGTGGCGACTACGGCTCAGTGAGTAGAGTGCCAGCCCCATATACCGAGGGTGGCAGGTTCCAACCCACCTGGGCCAAACTGCAACAAAAAATAGCCGGGCATTGTGTTGGGCACCTATAGTCCCAGCTACTCGGGAGGCTGAGGCAAGAGAATCACCTAAGCCCAAGATCTGGAGGTTGCTGTGAGCTGTGTGATGCCATGGCACTCTACCGAAGGTGACAAAGAGAAACTCTGTCTCTAAAAGCAAAAAGAAAATGTGACATTTATTGAAAATGTGACATTTATTTTTTTGTTGCAGTTCAGCCAGGGTTGGGTTTGAACTCGCCACCCTCAGTATATGGGGCTGGCGCCCTACTCACTGAGCCACAGGCGCCACCCAAAATGTGACATTTCTTAAAAAAAAAGAAAAAAAAAAAGAAGTAAAATATAATTTCAGAGTGAAGAGCAGGTCTTATTTTTTTTTTTTTTTTTTTGAGACAGAGTTTCGCTATGTTGCCCTAGGTAGAGTGCCGTGGTGTCACAGCTCACAGCAACCTCAAACTCTTGGGCTTAAGTGATTGTCTTGCCTCAGCCTCCCAAGTAGCTGGGATAACAGGCACCTGCCACAGGGTCCAGCTATTTTGTTGTTGCAGTTGTCATTGTGGTTTAGCAGGCCAGAGCTGGGCTTGAACCTGACAGCCTCGGTACGTGGCTGGCACCATAACCACTGTGCTACAAAAGCCAAGCCGAAGAGCAGGTCTTAAATTGGAAAAATGCAATATCACACTTACTTTGCATCAATAAATGGAATATAGATCACAATATTTATATAGAGATTTTAAAACTTTTCCTATATGCCCTAGCCATTGAGCTACAGGCGCTGAGCCCGTTTCATAATACTCTTTATGGGTTTGGAAGATGTACCGTTCTTGGCAAAAAAAGGACGTTTCAGATCTGTCATGAATAAAGAAAACAAACTCAAAACTATATGTTGTGAGAAATATTTTTTTTTCCCAACGGTCTTTTTTGTTGTTGTTGCAGTTTGGCCGGGGTGGGGTTCAAACCCACCATCCTCTGCATATGGGGCCGGCACCCTACTCACTGAGCCACAGGCGCCACCCGAGAAATATTGATATAAGTTAAAAGGCTACAAGTTCGCATGTAACTGGGCTGGTCAGCTTCCTTGCTGCTATGGCTCCAGCACCATTCGCAACCTCAAAGAGAGGTTCCACCGGGGCATGACAGAGGAGCAGCTGGCAGATGGCAGCAGGTGGCCCATCAAATATTTTGACCTGATTATTTGTACCCTAACATTAACCTGAAATAAATTTACGTAAAAAAAAATAATAATAATAATAAATAAGAACTAAACTTTTTCTCGGTTAAGTCCCTGAGATTTTCTGATTAACGTGTCATAGTAACATAATTTAGCTCATCCAAAATAGAAATTCGTCCTCTCTCCAGCTCACTCCATTTCCTCTCCTCTTTCTAAGTGTCCTCTCTCTACTCAAGTGAGGAGGCCAGAAATTCTGTGTCAGCAGTGAGTAGCTGTTCTCATTGATTTTTTTTTTTTTGGCCGGGGCTGGGCTTGAACCCGCCACCTCCAGCATTTGGGGCTGGTGCCCTACTCCGTTGAGCCACAGGCGCCGCCCTTTATTTATTTATTTATTTGCAGTTATTTTGTCCAGGGCTGGGTTTGAACCCACCACCTCTGGCATATGGGGCCAGTGCCCTACTCGTTAAGCCACAGGCGCCGCCCATTCTCATTGATTTTTCGTGTTTTCCCAGAGAGGAACAGTCACCCACTCCATGCTCCGGAGGGAGCAAGGTTGGAGAACTCTTCTTAGCTTCCTTCCAGCATTACCACCCCTCTCTCTCTTTAGAGAATGAGTTACTTACATACCTGGTTACATCCCCCCTGAAGCAGTGAGCTTCACTGAACAACCTTTACTGTTACTCATCTCACACGTTCTGACATTGTACTTCAATCCTCACCTAGTTCCTGGTGTCTCAGTTCAACTGACACAGAACTAAGAGGGAAGGAGATCAGACATTAACAGTGTCCGTAGGGCGGCACCTGTGGCTCACTGAGTAGAGCGCCAACCCCATATACCAAGGGTGGCAGGTTCGAACCTGGCCCCGGCCAAATCACAACAAAAAATAGTCAGGCGTTGTGGCGGGCACCTGTAGTCCCTGCTACTTGGGAGGTTGAGGCAGGAGAATCGCCTAAGCCCAAGAGCTGGAGGTTGCTGTGAGCCGTGACTCCACCACACTCTACTGAGGGTGATAAAGTGAGACTCCGTCTCTAAAAAAAAAAAAAAGAAAGAAAGAAAAGAAAAAGAAAACAGTATCCTGGGTGGCGCCGGTGGCTCAATGAGTAGGGCGCCAGCCCCATATACTGAAGGTGGCGGGTTCAAACCCTGCCCTAGCCAAACCACAACAAAAAAAATAGCCGGATGTATGGTGGGCACCTGTAGTCCTAGCTACTTGGGAGGCTGAGGCAAGGGAATCGCCTAAGCCCAAGAGTTGGAGGTTGCTATGAGCTGTGACGCCACAGCACTCTACTGAGGGCGATAAAGTGAGACTCTGTCTCTAAAAAAAAAAGAAAAGAAAAGAAAACAGTGTTCCTAAACCCACGTAGGAAGAGACAGAGACCACAGCCGCCCTGTCTCCCACTGCACCCCCAGCACACAGCACATGAAGACAGGAGCGTACATCAATCCGTCTGCTAACTCCTTTTCACTACTACTTGCTGAGATGCTGGCATTTCCATGATAATGCAACTAGTACAGAGGAAAGAAGACATGATATTTGGAAGCAGGACTATCCTACACAATCTGCATCGCTGAGGCACGTGCCTGCTCGCTTTACCACCCAGACTTCTCCACACCCATCTCACGCTACATTCTTCAGGGACGAGAGAAGTAGGATACAGCTCACCATATTCCTTCCTGTTCCCCATCTTCTTTTATTTTAGATGCTTGGGCTGGTTAAGGGCGCAGTCTGTTCATGTTTTGCCTTCGGTCAGTCTGAACGTTCTTATTTCCATGTTTGTGAAGTTTTCTGAATCTTATTACATGGTGCATTATTCTGTTCTAGAAGCCCTCTGTTCTTACCCTTTAAGAATTTAAATTAAACTAAAAGCTGACAATGTGGCATTTTCCTCCTTGTTTTAAATTCCTTTCATTCTGTTTTTGTAAGGTCTTGGAGAATAATAGCTACTCATTTCAATTATTTATTTAAATTATTTCATGAGCGCTGCAGGATGCCAGGCCCTGGGCCGGGGGCAAGGAAATGGTGGACAAAACAGATAGAGTCCCTGCCCTGAAGGGGTTCGCAGCCTCATAGGGGCAGGAGACAGGCTGATGAATGGATCCCATGAAAGCAAAATTACAAACAAAGATAAGAGCTTTGGAGAAAAGAACATGATTCTAGGGCAGCGCCTGTGGCTTAGTTGGTAGGACGCCAGCCCCATATACCGAGGGTGGTGGGTTCAAACCCGCACCAGCCAAATTGCAACAAAAAAATAGCCGGGCGTTGTGGTGGGCACCTGTGGTCCCAGCTACTCGGGAGGCTGAGGCAAGAGAATCGCTTAGGCCCAGGAGTTGGAGGTTGCTGTGAGCTGTGTGATGCCATAGCACTCTACCGAGGGCCATAAAGTGAGACTCTGTCTCTACAAAAAAAAAAAAAAGAACATGATTCTATGATAGCATTTTGTTGTTGTTGTTGTGTTTTGGTTTTGGGTTTTTTGTTTTGTTTTTTTTGTAGAGACAGAGTCTCACTTTATGGCCCTCGGTAGAGTGCCATGGCCTCACATAGCTCACAGCAACCTCCAACTCCCGAGCTTAAGCGAGTCTCTTGCCTCAGCCTCCCGAGTAGCTGGGACTACAGGCGCCCGCCACAACGCCCGGCTATTTTTTGGTTGCAGTTCGGCCGGGGCCGGGTTTGAACCCACCACCCTCGGCATATGGGGCCGGCGCCTTACCCACTGAGCCACAGGCGCCACCCCTGAAAGGATTTCTTAGACGTCAGTGTGAAGACTAGATGGCAGGGGGCAATGGCGAATGAATGTGAGGAAGCCAAGTTAGGAGGTTAATGTGTCTCCCCAGGCAGAGATGATGATAAACTGTTCCAAGGCGTAGCAGTGGAGAAGAGGGGAAGTGATTGATTTGAAAATTTGGCAGGTGGAGTGGGTCACGCCTGTGGTCCTAATACTCTGGGAGGCCGAGATGGGAGGATCCGTGGCTCAGGAGTTTGAGACCAGCCTGAGCAAGGGCGAGACTTCGTCTCTAAAAACAGCCTAAAAATAAGTGGTGCCTGTGGCTCAGTGAGTAGGGCGCCAGCCCCATATACCAAGGGTGGCAGGTTCAAACCCGGCCCCGGCCAAACTGCAACAAAAAATAGCCGGGCGTTGCGGTGGGTGCTTGTGGTCCCAGCTACTCAGGAGGCTGAGGCTGAGAATCGCCTAAGCTCAAGAGCTGGAGGTTGCTGTGGGCTGTGATGCTATGGCACTCTACCGAGGGTGACAAAAATGAGACTCTGTCTCAAAAAAAAAAAAGGCCTAAAAATAGAAAAATTACCCAGGCATTGTGGTGAGTGCCTGTAGTCCCAGATACTTGGGAGGCTGAGGCAGGAGGCTGACTTAAGCCTACAAGTTTGAACTTGCAGTGAGCTACAATGAAGCAATTACACTCTACCTGGGATGACAGAGAGAGACTCTGTCTCAAAACAATAAATAAATACATTGGAAAGTAAAATGATAGATAACTCTGTCATAACCCACCAGCTACTCATGGCTATCAGGCACATGCATTTGGCTATCCAATGTGGATGCTGTGTGAGTGTAAAACACACACCAGATTCCAAGTACTCAGCACAGAAAAAGTACCTAACATACCTCATTCATAACTTTACATTCATTACACATCAAAGCGATTTGTAACATTTGAGATATTTATGTGTATGTGGAAAAATTGTGAGTTCAGTTCCAAATCACAAAAAGGGAGTATCTCAATAAAGTTTTTTTGGTTTCTTAGAGCATAGAAATGTTATGTTTACACGCACTGTAGTGATTGTCTGTTAGGTGTGTGATAGCAGAATGCCTTAAAAAAACAATGTACATCCCTTAATTAAAAAGTAATTTATTGCTAAAAGATGCTAATGCTTATCTGAGCCTTCAGCAGGTCCCAATCTTTTTGAGGGTGGAGTTCTTCTTGCTGTGGGTGATGGCTGATGACACCACCAGGCAGTTGGTGGTTGCTGAAGGTTGGGGTGGCTGTGGTGGTTCCTTAAAATAAGAGAAAAAGGGGGCGGCGCCTGTGGCTCAGTGAGTAAGGCACCGGCCCCATATGCCGAGGGTGGTGGGTTCAAGCCCAGCCCCGGCCAAACTGCAACAAAAAAATAGCCGGGCGTTGTGGCGGGCGCCTGTAGTCCCAGCTACTCGGGAGGCTGAGGCAAGAGAATCGCCTAAGCCCAAGAGTTAGAGGTTGCTGTGAGCTGTGTGATGCCACGGCACTCTACCGAGGGTGATAAAGTGAGACTCTGTCTCTACAAAAAAAAAAAAAATAAGAGAACAAGGAAGTTTGTTCCATCACCTGACTCTTCCCTTCAAGAGAGATTTCCCTGTAGCATGTGATGCTATTTGATAGCATTTATCCACAGTAGAACTTCCTTCAGAAATTGGAGACAATCTTCTCCAATCCTGCAGCTGCTTTACCAGCCAGGGCTATGCAACATTCTAAATCCACTGTTGTCATTTCAACAATGTTCACAGAATCTTCACGGGGAGAAGATTCCATCTCAAGAAGCTACTTTCATGGCTCATCCAAAAGAAGCAATTCCGCACGTGTTAAAGTCACGTCATGAGATTGCAGCATTCAGGACCGCAGCTCCACTTCTCACGGCAGTTCTCGCTTTCTCTACCACCCATAGTTACCACCTCTACTGAAAACCGGCAAAGTCATCTGTGAGGGTTGAAACCAAGTCGTTCCAAACTCTTGTTGTTTTTTTTTTGTTGTTTTTTGTTTGTTTTTTGTAGAGACAGAGTCTCACTTTATGGCCCTCGGTAGAGTGCCGTGGCCTCACACAGCTCACAGCAACCTCCAACTCCTGGGCTTAAGCGATTCTCTTGCCTCAGCCTCCCGAGCAGCTGGGACTACAGGCGCCCGCCACAACGCCCGGCTATTTTTTGGTTGCAGTTTGGCCGGGACCGGGTTTGAACCCGCCACCCTCGGTATATGGGGCCGGCGCCTTACCGACTGAGCCACAGGTGCCACCCCAAACTCTTGTTAATGTAGATATTTGGACCCCTTCCATGAATTACAAGTGTTCTTCATGGCGTCTAGAATGGAGAATCCTTTCCAGAAGGTTTTCGACTTACTTTGCCATGAGAGGAATTACCATTTATAGCAGCTATAGAAAGTATGAAATTTCTGCTGAAATCAATTTATTTAATAATAAGACTTAAAAGTCGGAATTACTCCTTGAGCCATGGGCTGCAGAAGGGATGTTGTGTTAGCAGGTATGAAAACATTTACAACCTTGCCCATCTCCGTCTGAGCTTTCTGGTGACCAGGTATGTTACCAACAAGCAGTAATATCTTTTTTATGTATTTATTTTTTTTGAGACAGAGTCTCACTATGTTGCCCTCAGTAGAGTGCTATGGCATCACAGCTCACAGCAACCTCAAACTCTTTGGCTAAAGCGATTCTCTTGTTTCAGCCTCCCAAGTAGCTGGGACTACAGGCTACACAACGCCCAGGTAGTTTTCTTTCTGCTGCAGTTGTTGCTTAACTGGCCTGGGCTAGGTTCGAACCCGCCAGCCTCGGTGTATGTGGCTGATGCCATAACCACTATGCTACAGGCACCAAGCCAAGCAGTAATATCTTGAAAGGAATCTTTTATTCTGAGAAGTAGGCATCAACAGTGGTCTTAAAATATTCAGTAAACCATAATGTAAACAGATGTTCTGTCCTCCAGCCTTTGTTGTTTAACATAAAGAGCACAGGCAAAACAGATGGAGCATAATGCTTTTTCTTTTTTTTTTTTTTTTTAATGTGGTTTTTGGCCAGGGCTGGGTTTGAACCTGCCACCTCCGGCATATGGGACCGGCACCCTACTCCTTGAGCCACAGGCGCTGCCCATAATGCTTTTTCTTTTCTTTGAGACAGTCTCACTTGGTTGCCCTCAGTAGAGTGACCCCTCCAAGCGCCTCCCCATTCTCTGAAACGCCGCAGTACTGAAGTTAGACCAATTGATAACCCCGTAGTGGCCTCTTAAGTGTTCAAGTGAGAGTCATATATTTCTTACTTTAAATATAAAGCTAGTGAGCTGTGTGAGGCCACGGCACTCTACCGAGGGCCATAAAGTGAGACTCTGTCTCTACAAAAAAAAAATAATAATAAAAAATAAATAAATCAAAAGCTAGAAATGATGAACCTTAGTGAGGAAGGCATGTCAAACGCTAAAAGAGGCTGAAAGCTGGGCTCTTTCACCAAATAGTTCCTCAAGGTATGATGGCAAAAAAAAGTTCTTGAAGGTGGCTTGGCGCCTGTATCTCAGCGATTAGGGTGCCAGCCACATACTCTGAGGCTAGAGGGTTCAAACACGGCCCAGGGCTGCCAAAACAATGACAACTGCAACTTCAAAAAAATAGCAGGAGCCTGTAGTCCCAGCTACTTGGGAAGCTGAGGCAAGAGAATCACTTAAGCCCAAGAGTTTGGGGTTGCTGTGAGCTATGACGTCACAGCACTCTACCAAGGGCAACATAATAGGACTCTGTCTCAAAAAGAAAGAAAGAAAGTAGCAGAGTGCTGTGGCATCATAGCTCACAGCAACCCCAAACTCTTGGGCTCAAGTGATCCTCTTGCCTCAACCTCCCAAGTAGCTGGGACTACAGAGACAAGGTCTTGCTTGGGCTCAGGCTGGTCTTGAACCTGTGAGCTCAGGCAATCCACCTGCCTCCCAAGTGCTGGGATTATGGGCCTGTCCTTTGAGCTTTGAAGCCAGACATTGACTTTTCCTCTTTAGCTATGAAAATCCTAGATGGCATCTTCTTCCAGTAGAAAGGTGTTTTGTCTACATTGAAAGTCTGTTGTTCTGAGGAGGCCCCTCCATCAGTGATCTGAGCTAGATCTTCTGGATAACTTGGCTACTGCTTCTGTCTCAGCACTTGCTGCTTCACCTCACACTTCTACAGAGACGGCTTCTATCCCTCGACCTCAGGATCCAACATCTGCTAGGTTCCAACGCTCTTCTTCAGCTTCCTCTCCTTTCTTGGCCTTCACAGAATTGAAGAGGCTCAAGGCCTTCCTCTTGATTAGGCCTTGGTTCACAGGAACATTGTAGCTGGTTTGATCTTCTATCCAGACTACTTCCATCCTGTTAGTGGTAAGACTGCCTTGCTTCCTTATCGTGCGTGTCCACTAGAGCAGCACCTTCAATTTCCTTCAAGGACTTTTCTTCTGCCTTCATTCCTGGGCAAAGTGGAATGAAGAGAGAGGCCCAGCTTTCCGCCTCTTTTGGCTTCTGACTTGCCTTCCTCACTAAGGTTCATCATTTCTAGCTTTTGATTTAAAGTGAGAAATGTGTGACTCTCACTTGAACACTCAGAGGCCCCTACAGGATTATCTATCGGTCTAATTTCAATATTGCGGCATTTCAGAGAATGGGGAGGCCCACGGAGAGGGACAGGTGAGGAATGGCTGATCCCTGTAGCAGTCAGAACACAACACATTTATCACCTAAGTTCACCATCTCATGTGGGTGTGCTTTGTGACACTCCACAACAATTCATATCATAACACCCAGATCACTGATCACAAATCACCATAGCAGATACCTAATGAAAAAGTTTAAATTATTGCAAGAATTAACAAAATGTGACACTGAGACACGAGGACAGGACATGTTGTTGGGAAACACAGCACTGACAGTCTTGTTCAATGCAAGGTTGCCACAAGCTTCACCTTGTAAAATTGTAGTATCTGCAAAGCTCAGCAAAGTGAAACGCAGTAAAATGAGGTATGCCTGTACTGGGTTAAATAAAACATAAGTAAAATATGATGAATTTCATCTGTTTCTTTTTCTTTCCTTTTTAATGTGACTTCTAGAATATTTTAAATTATGTAAATAACTTACATGCTACTTTTATTTCACAGCGTGGCTGTAGAGATACCAACTCTGTTAAATAACATATTTTACCTCACAGTTTATATTTGTTTCATTATATACTTTATTTCTTTTTTTTCTTTCTTTTTTTTTTTTTTTTTTGCGCAGTTTTTGGCCGGGGCTGGCTTTGAACCCACCGCCTCCGGCATATGGGACCGATGCTCTACCCCTTTGAGCCACAGGCACCGCCCTTTATTTTTCATTCTTCTCTTAGTTCTTTTTTTTTTTTTTGAGACAGAGCCTTACTATGTTGCCCTCAGTAGAGTGCTGTGCTGTCACAGCTCACAGCAACCTCAAACTCTTGGGCTTAAGTGATTCTCTTGCCTGAGCTTCCCAAGTAGCTGGGACAACAACCGCTCACCACACCACCCAGCTGTTTTTTGTTGTTGTTTTTGTAGTTGCCATTGTTGTTTGGCAGGCCCAGGCCAGGTTCAAACCCACCAGCCCCAGTGTATGTGGCTGGCGCCCTAGCCGCTGAGCCATGCTCTTAGTTCTTATCTTGTGCTCTTTGTTTTGGTAAGGTCATTTGGCTATAAATAAGAGCTGAGAGGCTCAGTGCCTGTAGCTCAAGTGGCTAAGGCACCAGCCACATGCACCTGAGCTGGCGGGTTCAAATCCAGCCTGGACCTGCCAAATGACAACAGCTGCAACCAAAAAATAGCTGGCATTGTGGCAGGCGCCTGTAGTCCCAGCTACCTGGGAGGCGGAGGCAGGAGAATCGCTTGAGCCCAGCAGTTGGAAGTTGCTGTGAGCTGTGATGCCACCACACTCTACCCAGGGCAACAGCTTGAGGCTCTGTCTCAAAAAAAAAAATAAAAAAAATAAAATAAGGACTAAGAATACACAAGTGAAATCTATGTAAAAATAGACCAGAACTTTTTTTTTTTTTTGAGACAGTTTCATGTTGTTGCCCCTGGTAGAGTGCCATGGCATCACAGCCTACAGCAACCTCAAACTCTTGGGCTCAAGTGATCCTCTGGTCTCAGCCTCCTGATTAGCTGGGACTATAGGAGCCTGCCACAATGCTTGGCTATTTTTATTTTTTTATTTATATGTGTGTGTATATATATATATTTTTTCTTTCTTTCTTTTTTTTTTTTTTTGCCTGGGCTGGGTTTGAACCCACCACCTCCGGCATACGGGGCCAGTGCCCTACTCCTTTCAGCGACAGGAGCCACCCTTTTGTTTGAGGCAAAGTTTCACTGTGTCGCCTTGGGATGAGTACCATGGTCTCATAGCAACCTCAAAATCCTGGGCTGAAGTGATTCAGTTGCCTCAGCCTCCCGAGTAGCTGGGACTACAAGCACCTGCTACAATGCCGGACTATTTTTTAGAGATGGGGTCTCGCTCCTCCTCAGGCTGGTCTTGAACCTGAGAGCTCAAGCAATCCACCGGCCTCAGCCTCCCAGAGTGCTAAGATTACAGGAGTGAGCCACCCCAGCAATGCCTAGCTATTTTTAGAGATGAGATCTCGCTCCTTGCTCAGGCTGGTCTTGAACTTCTGAGCTAGAGCTATCCACCTGCAGGGGCCTCCCAGAGTTCTAGGATTAGACGTGTGAGCCACCATGCCCTGCCTACTAGAACTTTTCGTATTGTCCTAGAATTGTAGCTAAGGCCCAGTGCATAGGACCAAAGATACTTAATCTGTCACATCCTAAATATGTCATCATCCGAGGCTGGCAGTGTCACTCCAAGGCTTACAAGTAGCCAGAAGCATCTTGGGACTGGCTCCATCTCCCACTGCCTCCCTTCCTCTTGCCCCAGGGGCACTGAGAGCAAAGAGGTGGCACCAGGGGCACTGAAGTGTTGGAGACCATTCCCTCTGCTCATCCTAACAGAGGCCTCAAGACCCTCACCTGTCGAGACAGTGGAGGCTGAAGGAAGAAGAGACCAGCCGTTATTCCTTAATTAGACAGCTGAGTAGCTAGCCTTCCTAGTGATCTGTCCCCAGTGCCTCTGACCACGTAAAAGAGAATTATGGAGATGATGCATCAGGGCAGGAGGGGCAAGCCCGAGACTGCCTGGGGAAAGATAGCTGGAACCACTCCCTGGAGTCCCTAGGGGAAGAAGGTATAGAGGATAAATCTCGTATTGCCAGGGGGTTATCTCCAGATGGCAGCAAGGACTGGGGACTCTCACAGGATGAAGGACGAGAAGGTGCATCCCTCAGGGAAAGGCAGTGGAGGGCTGCCAGCCAGCAGCCCACTGTGAGACGCAGCAGGACTGGGAAAGGACCTAGGGAACTGCTTGGGAGCAACCCCCTGGTCAGTGGGCAATGACAAGGACCATCATCCCTAGCACTGAGCAAGAGAGCATCACAGCCAGCCCAGGAGCAGGCACACTGCCCAGCATGGCAGGCAGGGGTCCGCCCATTTTCACCTCCTCCCCCAGTGCCTTGGAGAAGTTAGTTCTTTTTTTTTTTGTAGAGACAGAGTCTCACTTTATGGCCCTCAGTAGAGTGCCGTGGCCACACACAGCTCACAGCAACCTCCAACTCCTGGGCTTAAGCGATTCTCTTGCCTCAGCCTCCCGAGTAGCTGGGACTACAGGCGCCCGCCACAACGCCCGGCTATTTTTTGGTTGCAGTTTGGCCGGGGCCGGGTTTGAACCCGCCACCCTCGGTATATGGGGCCTGCGCCTCACCGACTGAGCCACAGGCGCCGCCTGAGAAGTTAGTTCTTAGAAGAAGGAGATGTCTCTAGAGCTGGTCCAACTCCCCGCCACAAACTCAAAAAGACCCTACCTCTTGATAATATTGCACTGGAGAGTCCAATGTGTAAATTTTAGGGAGACATAAACATTCAGAACATACTACTAGCCCATGCTAGAGAGATGGGAAAACACAAAATCTGAATCAGATTTTGAATTATATTTTTATTATTTTATTTATTTTTTATTTATTTCTTTTTTAGAGACAGAGTCTCACTTTGTCACCCTCAGTAGAGTGCCGTGGCGTCACAGGTCACAGCAACCTCAAACTCTCGGGCTTAAGCAATTCTCTTGCCTTAGCCTCCCAAGTAGCCGAGACCACAGGTGCCCACCACCACACCCAGCTATTTTTTTGTTGCAGTTGTCATTGTTGTTTAGCAGGCCCAGGCCGGGCTCGAACCCATCAGCCTCAGTGTATGTGGCTCGTGCCCCACTCAACTGAGCGACAGGTGCCGAGCCAAAAACCCTGTTTCTAAATAACAACAACACCCACGCCCCAAAATAAAAGAAAAGCCTGAATCTTGAATACGAGAATAGTAACTATTCTAGTAATCAAAAACAGCTACATTATGGAATTTAGCACAAAAATCCTTATGGGAGACACTACTGAACAGATAAAGGTGGGTTCCAAATATACAGTTCAAATTGTCCCATAAACTAGGTTTGGAAAGAACTGAAAGGGGCCAAACAATTTAATCTACGGGCACCACAGCTATGTGGGGACAGAGAGGCCCACCCTTTGGTGGTAGACAGTTACCTGACAGCTGTTCATGAAGCAGCCACTGCTGTTCCATACAATTTACTGCAGATGGAGAAAGGGTGAAGACCCGGGCTCCCTCTTCCAGGACCCTACAGGAGACTAGTACAGACAGCTCTCGGCTAAGGATTTATGAAACTGTCCAAACCTTGCCCGAAGGGACTGGTCCGGGCTTTGAGCCCTTACTCTTCAACCTTCTAATCACCATGAATCCTTCCAGGATCCTAAGACCACTTCCTGCTCTAAACTATTAGATGCTACACAGATTGCAGTAACCACAGTGAAATCACAGAGCTCCTCCAGCGGCCTTTTCTGCATTACGTGTTGCGCCTTCGGTGCAGCCCGGCAGGGCCTTCGTGAGCCAGCCGGCTCCGGTTCCTCCCCTCTGGCTCTGCTTCTCCTCTTGCTGTCTGTCTCAGGTAGAACAGTGGGGCCGGGATCCAGGATAGGAGAAAAGGACTAAAAAATTAATCTGGGCATACATTTTAAGTTCATTTAAAAAAAAATGCAGATTAAGATCTCTGTATCACCTGCTAGCAATTTAGAATTATTTATGGAAACATGCTAATTCTTTTCTAATCACACTGACCCAAAGGAATCATGGAAAGTCTGAGGAAACTCCCATTTTTAACAAACCAATGGCTTTGTACATTACCAAATTTCAACCATGTTAACCTCACAGGCTGAAGGCATCCGTCACCTAAATTTGAAACCACATGAAAGTCCTGAAAACTTGGGGTGGTGCCTGTGGCTCAAAGGAGTAGGGTGCCAGCCCCATATACTAGAGGTGGCAGGTTCAAACCCAGTCCCTCCAAAAGCTGGGAAAAAAAAAAAAAATCCTGAAAACTCAGTTATTGTATTCCTGGATTCAGGATCCTTGGTGACAAGTTGATTTTTTTTTTTTTTTGAGACAGAGCCTCAAGCTGTCGCCCTGGGTAGAATGCTGTGACATCACAGCTCACGGCAACCTCCAACTCCTGGGCTCAAGTGATTCTCCTGCCTCAGCCTCCCAAGTAACTGGGACTACAGGCACCTGCCACAACACCCGGCTATTTTTTGGTTGCAGCTATCGTTGTTTGGCAGGCCCGGGCTGGATTCGAACCTGCCAGCTCAGGTGTGTATGGCTGGTGCCTTAGCTGCTTGAGCCACAGGCAACGAGCTGACAAGTTGTTTTTTGGTGGTACATATCAGTAGACAGAACAGTTTGGCTTTGAAGAAAAAGCATAGTAAAACTGTAAGAGAGCCCAGCGCTTCTCTAGCAATGAAACCTCAAACACAGAGTCATGTGAGTATCTGCCTGCTGTGGTGACAAGGTAAAGGTGACTGAGAAAAGTCCAAGAAGCTAATAAGAGGGGACAGTGACCCATGCAAGTCCTGATGACCATACACCACCCAAAGGTGGGAGAGGATGAACGTGGATACTGCTTTTGTACATTGACTTTACTGAAAGATACACATCAAGTAAAAGTTTATCTATATTAGATGTTACCAATTTCTTTCTTTTTTTTTTTTTTTTGTAGAGACAGAGTCTCACTGTACCGCCCTCGGGTAGAGTGCCATGGCGTCACATGGCTCACAGCAACCTCTAACTCTTGGGCTTACGGGATTCTCTTGCCTCAGCCTCCCGAGTAGCTGGGACTACAGGCGCCCGCCACGACACCCGGCTATTTTTTTTTGTTGCAGTTTGGCCGGGGCTGGTTTTGAACCCGCCACCCTCAGCACAGGGGGCCGACGCCCTATTCACTGAGCCACAGGCGCCACCCCCAATTTCTTTCTTTTATTATTTTTTTTTTTTTGAGACAGATCCCTCAAGCCGTCGCCCCAGGTAGAGTGCTGTGCCATCACAGCTCACAGCAACTCAAACTCCTGGGCTTAAGCAATTCTCTGACCTCAGCCTCCCAAGTAGCTGGGACCACAGGCACCCACCACAACACCCAGCTATTTATTTTTGGTTGTAGTTGTCATTGTTGATTGGCAGGCCTGGGCTGGATTCGAACCTGCCAGCTCTGGTGTATGTGGCTGGTGCCTTAGCTGCTTGAGCTACAGGTGCCAAGCTGATGTTACCAATCTTCTTTTGTCTTGTTTGATTTTTCTTTTTGTAAATGAAATAATAAAAAACAGAGGGAGAATAACTATTTTAAAGCAAAGTCCTTTTTATTTTTTTGAGACAGAGTCTAACTCTGTCACCCTGGGTAGAGAGCCGTGGTGTCACAGCTCTTGGGCTCAAGCCATCCTCTTCCCTCAGCCTCCTGAGTAGCTGGGACCACAGGCCCGGCTAGTAAACTAAAGTCCTTTTGAATAAACTGTAAATGTCACATTTGCAGTAGTCACATGACACAAAGGTCACGTGTGAGGTAAAAGGAAGAGGACAGAAAACCGAAATATTTTATTTGAGTTCTCTGTGGAGACCATTTTTTTTTTTTTTTTTGGCCGGGGCTAGGTTTGAACCTGCCACCTCCGGCATATGGGACCGGCGCCCTACTCCTTGAGCCACAGGCACCACCCTCTCTGTGGAGACCATTTAACAGACCACCAGGCGGTCTCAGAAGGTTTCAGCCTGATCTGCTATAACAATTATTCTAGTCTATTTTTGTCTAAACAGCACAGGGAGCAGTGCAGGCCAGTGAGTGACAATCCCGGCTCTCCAGTCCACCTGGCCTGGCTTCAAATCCAACCCTAACTTTCTGCTTGTGAAAGCTTGAGAAAGTCATCTCTCTGATGGGGGCACCATGGCTCGTGCCTGTAATCCCAGCACTCTGGGAGGCTGAGGCAGGTGGATTGTCCAAGCTCAGGAGATCAAGAGCAGCCTGAGCAAAGTGAGATCCTCTCTCTAAAAATAGACGGGCGTTGTGGCGGATGCCTGTAGTCCCAGCTACTTCGGAGGCAAGAGAAATTCTTGAGCCCAAGCGTTTGAGGTTGCTGTGAGCTATGATGCCACAGCACTCTCCCAAGGGCGAAAAAGTGAGACTCTGTCTAAAAATACATATATAGAAAGCAGACAACAATCATCTAGTAGTGGAGAGAATTAAATGAGGGAATGAGTGCAAACAATTTCTTTTTTCCCACAGTGCTAAGATTACAGGCGTGAGCCACTGCGCCCAACCTGAGCTCAAATGTTTAGAAAAATGCTTCATGCATAGAGAGTGCTCAAAGCATGCCAATGATTACTCTTATTACAAGTGTTTATTGAGGGCGGCTCCTGTGGCTCAGTGGGTAAGGCGCCGGCCCCATATACCAAGGGTGGCAGGTTCAAACCCGGCCCCGGCCGAACTGCAAAACCAAAAAATAGCCGGGCGTTGTGGCGGGCGCCTGTAGTCCCAGCTACTTGGGAGGCTGAGGCAGGAGAATCGCTTAAGCCCAGGAGTTGGAGGTTGCTGTGAGCTGTGTGAGGACACGGCACTCTACCAAGGGCAATAAAGTGAGACTCTGTCTCTACAAAAAAAAAAAAAAAAAAAAACAAGGGTTTATTGAGCAAGTGATTCCAAAGAGCAACAGCCCCACTCACTCCTTTCTCTACTGACAGAACAATATATTTTTTGGGGGGGTTACAGCATTCCACTATGTCACCCTCAATAGAGTGCCATAGCATCACAGGTCACAGCAACCCCAAACTCTTGGGCTTAAGCAATTCTCTTGCTTCAGCCTCACAAGTAGCTGGGACTACAGGCGCCCACCACAATGCCTAGCTATTATTTTTTGTTGTTGTTGCAGTTGTCATTGTTGTTTAGCTGACCCAGGCCGGGTTCGAACCCGCCAGCCTCGGTGCATATGGCTGGTGCTGTAACCACTGCACTACAGGCTCTGAGTCCTGACAGAACAATATTGAGGCAATCCCGCTTTTCTAAGCCAAATAGAAATAAGAAAATGCTAAACTTCTAGAAACAAAATTGTTTGACATAAGAACCCCTTTGTGATAATTAATTAATAAGACTTCAAGAAGCAGCTTCTCATCCAAAGGAGGTTCTCGGGGTGGTGCCTGTGGCTCAAAGGACTAGGGCGCCAGCCCCATATGCTAGAGGTGGCGGCTTCAAATCCAGCCCTGTCCCTCCACCACCCCCCAAAAAAAAACTGCAGAGGAGGTTCTCAGGTTCCTTGAGCACCTGTCTGTGACGTGGACACCTTAGAATGCTGTGGGGTTTGTGGTCAGCTATGGTCAGCCTGCCCACGGGCAGTGGATGGAAGCGGAAAATTCCCAGACTCTGAAGCAGCGGCCCCAGGACCCAGACAGTGGGTTTGGGGGACGCAAGCTTGCCAAGTGGCAGAATGACAGCCTTAGTAAGTAGCAGAAGTTGTTTCTGGGTGCTGCTGTGGCTGAGGCTCAGGGACAACAGCTCTCTGGGGTCATCTTCCTCCACCCGGACTGCCAAGGTCACCAGACAAGAGAGATCCCTACTGAGGAAACCAGAGAGGCGGGAGAAGCCGTTTCCTTCCATCTACACCCTTGGAAGAGTAAATCCTTCAATGGCTTCAGTGTTGGTGGTAAATCAGGATAAGAGCGACCTTGAACTGAGCCTAAGCTGTCCTTTCCAGCCATCCTCACACCTGGCCAGGGCTAACCCACAGATGTGCCACCCTCCATCCCTGGCCAGGCATGTCCCAGGGATCACAGCACTCTGCCCTGGGAGTCCAAATGCACCCACGATTCTTCCCAACAGTGGACAATCCAACCAGAGCCAGCAAATAGGTTCCAGCCAATTTGCCAAAGTTGCCCAGTGCTGAATTTTATGCAGGGACTGAGAAGTGCTGAACAACGCCAAGTTAAAGGAATCAGGAAAGCAAAACTTTTTTTTTTTTCTTATTATTAAATCATAGCTGTGTACATTAATGTGATCATGGGGCACCATACACTGGTTTTAGAGACTGTTTGATCCATTTTCATCACACTGGTTAACATAGCCTTCCTGGCAATTTCTTAGTTATTGTGCTAAGACATTTACATTCTACATTTAGTAAGTTTCACATATACCCTTGTAAGATGCGGCAGGTGTGATCCCACCAATCAGGGAAAGCAAAACTTGTGCCCTACTATTTCTCACATTAAAGAGGATATGCAATAAAAATAAAAAGTATTGCTGGAATTGGCTCATCTTGCTGAAGATTTTTATTGTTTTCGTGGCTTTCTAAACTCACTTCTGTTTTAAAATTTCCACTCTGTTTCCAAACTGGTTCTGACTCAATCCTTTCTTGAACCCTCTTAACTGGGACGGCCACTCGGTGCCTGGATCCGGCCTCTCCATCTAAGAGCACTTCCCCACCGCAGGCCTTCCCACATTTAATAACCTCTCAGTGTCACTCTCAATAGAGCTGGGAGTGAGCTCAACCTTTCCCTGGAAGTGGTGATTTAATGTGTGAATTATATGGTTATTAGAATGGATGTCAGGGAAACAGTGTAATGTATGTAACGTGGAGGCTGATGGGCTGGAGGAGCCAAATCCGTCTAAATGATTTCTGGCGCTTCTTTTAATGCTATGTCAATTTTTCTTATGACCGATCCTTCAGAGCTGTCTATTACCTTCTAATAATAATAATAATATTTTTCACTTAACGTTGCACCTTTCACCAGAGGATTTCAAAGAGCTTTGCAAACATTCATTAACACTTTATGAAGTGGGCAGGTAATATATAAATACCGAGTCACATGTCTCTGAACAGCAGCCATTAATAGTTCCCTTGACACCATATTCAGGTTAGAGCCGAAACTAAAAGAGACCCCATAAATGAAAAGTCACGCACCATCATTACTGGTGTTTACTGGGCCACAGGGGCGGCCAGGGATGAGCCTCATTTTTATCATCTCTAAGTGTGGTAGGGAAAGTGGTCAGTTCCTTCCTTATGCTACTTCCCTCATACACACAAACCCCTCTTCCAAGACGTGGTAAGAACACTGAATTCTTTCAGCTTCATACACTTAGAATCCCTGGTGAGAGGAGGCCGTCTTTATTGGGGGGAAGTTCTGTTTGCCCTACAGATGATTCCTACACAGAAATCCCATCTTCACCTCTATCCACAGAACAAAATGGAATGGTTGCCGATGCAAATCCAGAGGCCAGGAAAAACATGCCATCAGGCCCTAGGGAAGGGGGGCTTAGAACAAGGACCACCTGAGGATGCTTCAGAGCCAAGGTGACAGGGGCCCTGTGTGAGCAGCTTGTAGGGAAGGACAGAGATGGGGAGTCGCCTTGAAGCACTTCTGTCTGTAATTTGTCTGAATCAGAAGATATAATTAGAAGCAGCACCAATGGCCTATTTTGCATGTTCCTCTTGACTTCCTGTGTGCAAGTAATCACATACGTACCTGCTGACTAGCATGTTAATCGGGACAGGCCAGACTAGGCTGTGGTAGGACACATCACCCAGATGATCACGGTGTCAACACAACAGTCTTTTGCTTTTTATTCACACTAAATCCACTGCAGAGCTACGTGGCTCTCGGGGACATTTGTGCACCACGTGGTGGCTCACCATTCCAGGCTTCCATCCTGGGCATCTCCGTCACAACATGACCCTCCCTGGGTCACCAGGGGAGAGGAAAGAAGATAGAAAATCACACACCAGCTTCTCAATGCTTTCCCCAGAAGTGATACATGTCATTCTTTTTTTTTTTTTTTTTTTTGTAGAGACAGAGTCTCACTGTACCGCCCTCGGGTAGAGGGCCGTGGCATCACACGGCTCACAGCAACCTCTAACTCTTGGGCTTACGCGATTCTCTTGCCTCAGCCTCCAGAGCAGCTGGGACTACAGGCGCCCGCCACAACGCCCGGCTATTTTTTTTGTTGTTGCAGTTTGGCCGGGGCTGGGTTTGAACCCGCCACCCTCGGCATATGGGGCCGGCGCCCTACTCACTGAGCCACAGGCGCCGCCCCATACATGTCGTTCTTATTGCTAAGCCTACTGGCTAAAACTAGTCACGTTACTGCCGTCCAACTAGTGGAGGGACAGGAAAACATAATCTTCAGTACATCCCAGGAGGGGAGGGGATGTGGTAATATTAGTGACATTAGCAGTATCTTCCATAGCCATTAGTGCTGGGTTAGTTTTGGGACCACGGCAGTGGAATTTTCTCTAGGCCTCAAAGACGACGTGATTGAGCGCGGAACAAGAGCATGCTGGTGCGGGGGGTGGCTTCTCTAGCTTCGTGCTTTGCAGAGATGAACTGACTCAAGCCAAACACATCTTCAACGTGGCCCAGCCCAGATACACACAGGGGCGCCTTTGTGTTTCTTCCTGCACAAACCCAAGTTTCCCCACCAATTAGTCCTCTCACGCTTTCTTTCTTGTCTTAATCCATTAATCAAGAAAGAGCTTGGTCAGTGTACTCCTCTCCTTCACCCCAAATTTCTTTTACACAAAGTTTGTTCACTGACTGCAAAACCATCATGCAATGGGGAGAATCCTGTGAGCCAGTATTTCCATGCTCACTGAGAAGGTTTTCTCCTGTGTGCTTGAAATTCAAGAAATGATGGTCGTTACCCTGACTTACGCAGAATTTACCCTTGATTGCCCACCAGTGGGTCAGCCATATTGTTGTCTTTTTTCTTTCTTTCTTTCCTTTTTGTTTTTTCTTTGTCACCCTCAGTAGAGTGCTATGCCATCACAGCTCACAGCAACCTCAAACTCTTGGGCTCAAGCGATCCTCTTTCCTCAGCCTCCAAGTACTGGAGTACAGGCACCTGACACCATGCCTGCCTAGTTTTTCTATCTTAAGTAGAGACGAGGTCTCACTCTTGCTTAGGCTTGTCTCCAACTCTGAAGCGCAAGCAATCCACACACCTTGACCTCGCAGAGTGCTATGATTATAGGTGTGAGCCACCATACCAGGCCAACCATATTGTTTCCTAATTATTTGTGACATCATGGGTTAGGATGATATTTTTTTACTCTAATTTACTATCCCTTTTTATAAGAAGTAACTTCTCTTGAGGAAGTTTTCTTTTTAAAAAAAACAAACAGGCTGGGCGGCGCCTGTGGCTCAGTCGGTAAGGCGCCAGCCCCATATACCGAGGGTGGCGGGTTCAACCTGGCCCGGCCAAACTACAACCAAAAAATAGCCGGGCCTTGTGCCGGGCGCCTGTAGTCCCCGCTACTTGGGAGGCTGAGGCAAGAGAATCGCTTAAGCCCAGGAGTTGGAGGTTGCTGTGAGCTGTGTGAGGCCACGGCACTCTACTGAGGGCCATAAAGTGAGACTCTGTCTCTACAAAAAAAAAAAAAAAAAAAACAGGCTTAGCACCCATAGCTAAGGGCACCGGCCACGTACACCAGAGCTGACCGGTTTGAACCCGGCCTGGGCCTGCTAAACAACAATGACAACTACAACAAAAAAATAGTCTGAAAAAAAAATAGTCTGGCATTGTGGGCAAGCACCTGTTGTCCCAGCTACTTGGGAAGCTGAGGCAAGAGAACCACTTAAGCCTAAGTGTTGGAGGTTGCTGTGAGCTGTGACAGCACAGCACTCTATGGAGGGTGACATGATGAGACTCTGTCTCAAAATAGCAATAATAATAAATAAATAAACCAAACAAACATGGCGCACCTATAGCTCAGTGGATAGGGCACCAGCCACATACACCAAGGCTGGCGAGTTCAAACCCAGCCTGGGCCAGCTAAAACAACAATGACAACTGCAACAACAACAAAAAAAACAGCCAGGCATTGTGGTGGGCACCTGTAGTCCCAGCTGCTTGAGAGGCTGAGGCAAGAGAATCACTTAAGCCCAAGAATTTGAGGTTGCTGTGAGCCGTGACACCATGGTACTCTGCCCAGAGCGACAGCTTAAGGCTCTGTCTCAAAAAAATAAAAATAAATAGGGCGGCGCCTGTGGCTCAAGGAGTAGGGCGCCGGTCCCATATGCCGGAGGTGGCAGGTTCAAACCCAGCCCCAGCCAAAAACCAAAAAAAAACAAAAATAATAAATAAATAAATAAAATAAATAAAAATAAAATAAAAACCAAACGGATTTTATGTTCCTCATATTAGAAAGCGTATGAAACAAAAATGTACCAGCTTGCTTCTCTACTCATGACCAGAGGTCCCTCCCTTGCTGCCACCCATCTGGATTCGGGGGCCCCATCCACCCTTCATTCTCACTCAGAAGCTAGTTTAGGGCAGAGTCTACCATGGCAGAAAACAGCCAAGGCAAAGGGGAAGGAAAGGAAGACCCTTCCATGTCACGAGTTCCTGGACGCCTCTTGTTCTAGTTCTTTCTAGCAGTGGGAAGAAAGGCTGTGAGAGGTACAAGGACTCAAGACAGGGGCTGACTCTGTAATCAAGCCCTGGCTCGTCTGCTCGCCGCTTGCAAAAGCCAACAACAAGGACAAGGTGCAGGGACAGGAAAGTGACTTCGTTTCAGGGTGAGCAGTGGAGAAATGGTCAGGGCCTGTGCCCCAAAGAAACCCTTCTGCAGTCTTGGGTGAGGGTAGGGTTTGCAAAAGGGAATTGGACCTGAAGGGAACACAGGAGTGGCAGGAGGTACCGGTCAGCGTGTTACTGAAGGTCAGTATTTATCTCCCAAAGCCAAGCTGCACCAAAAAAAAGTGGACAAGCGATTTGAGAAGGGAAAGAGAAATTAGACAGAGCCTCAAGTTGTTGCCCTGGGTAGAGTGCCATGGCATTACAGCTCACAGCAACCTCCAACTTCTGGGCTCAAGCGATTCTCCTACCTCCACTTCCCAAGTAGCTGGGATTACAGGCTCCCGTCACAATGCCGGGCTATTTTTTGGTTGCAGCTGTCATTGTTGTTTGGTGGGCCCGGGCTGGATTCGAACCTGCCAGCTCAGGTGTATGTGGCTGGCGCCTTAGCTGCTTGAGCCACAGGCGCCGAGCCGAGTCTCTGGTATTTCTAATTAAGGGGAAATTTGTGCAGGAGATGCCTGGTGGAAAGAGGGAGGGTAAATAAAGGTCAGAATTTCTTCATTAAGAGCAAAGAAGCCACAGAAAGGACCATTTCAAATTGGGGTGCTGAAACACAGGGCACTGGTTCCACGTCCATGACTTCCTCACTATACGACTTGGACACTTCAACCTCTTGGCTCTCCATGCACCTGTCTTTGGAAAGGAAACAATAATACAGCCAACATCGAAAGACTGTCGTAAAGAATAATAAAACAAAATTATATATCTATGAGATAACACAAGGAAGCTATCTAAAATTTATCTCCCTTCCAGAAAAGTCATTCCATCCCCCTCTCCTCTCCTTTTCCCTCTTCCCTCTGCCCCCTGACCTTAGCCTAGACAAAGACTGAGATGTCCACGATGAAACTATTTTTTGCTCAAGGCTTAATCCCAGTAGACTTCTGCCCATGACAAAGCTCCACTAGCCATACCCAGGTGAAATTCCACCAGACCTTAAACGAAAGGACAAGTCTCTTATTAAATACACTGGAGGCAATGAAGGAAGAATTCCTAATAACGAATCTGCATATATTATTATTTTTCTTTTTATTTTTTTTTGTAGAGACAGAGTCTCACTTTATTGCCCTTCGTAGAGTGCTGTGGTATCACAGCTCACAGCAACCTCCAACTCCTGGGCTTAGGCGATTCTCTTGCCTCAGCCTCCCAAGTAGATGGGACTACAGGTGCTCACCACAACGACCAGCTATTTTTTTGTTGTTGCTGTTGTTGTTGCAGTTTGGCCAGGACCGGGTTTGAACCCGCCACCCTCAGTATATGGGGCCACTGCCCTACCCACTGAGCCACAGGCACCGCCTCTGTATATATTATTTATTGTCCCTTAATGAAAGTACCCAGGGCTAGCCGGGCGCTGTGGTGAGCGCCTGTAGTCCCAGCTACTTGGGAGGCTGAGGCAAGAGAATCACTTAAGCCCAGGAGTTGGAGGTTGCTGTGAGCTGTGTGAGGCCATGGCACTCTACTGAGGGCCATAAAGTGAGACTCTGTCTCTACAAAAAAAAAAAAAATAAAGAAAGTACCCAGGGATCCTTTGTATATCGTTGTTAAGAAAAATTATTTTAATATTAATACACTCTCTTCTGATTTGAAAGAAAAAGTCTTATGTAACATGTGGGTATGGGATTTCAGGTGCCACATCCGGAGGGTAACGTGGTACATTACATCTTCCCTAGGGAACCTGCTACCCTTGGTTAAAGTACTTCCTTCATGCTTCCACCTCACGAACCTCAATCCATCTTTTGGGAAGCCCCAGCTCCTCCTCTGAGAGATTGGCTTTCATCCCAAATCAATTCCCTCCCACGCCCCAATCCAAGGTGTATTTCTCCAGTCTGAGTGGTTATGTACCCAGCAACACCTCATCCAGGAGGAAGGTACAGCACAGCCCAGGACAGGGGGGCACAGACCTTCAAGAGCAAGTTTGTCCCCATCATTGTAAACTGAAGGCTCATCTAGTTAGTTTCCCGATCTTATAGCTAGTAACTGTTGGGCTAAACAGACATATCCCCCAAAGATAAAAAAGAAATTCTCATTTGCTCATTCATTCTACAAGTATTTGAGGGCACCCATGTGTGCCAGGAACTAGGCTTTGGGGAGAGTTGCTCCTCCGCTGACGCTTACACTCTCGAGGGACGGGAGGGACAGTGTGCCCTTCTGCCTACCAGACCCTCTGGGTCTCGAGACACCAACCTTCAGGGTCCACATCAACGGGCAGCCTGGCCCTTCGTTTTCTGGTTGGGTTCAGCCACCAGGAGCCCCTAGCAGATCTCCATCATCAGGAGGAGAAGCCTGAGCCAGAGACTAGGCCAAAGCAGGAGAGTGAGGTCTGCGTGGCGATTCCCTGACTGACGGGTCACAGTCCTGGCAGGTGACCTCTCCTTCTAACTATAGCTGTGCTTTTCAGGTTCAAGTGGCTGCTCCCCACGCTCACCCCTTCCCTGTTCAGGCCGAGGGGTGGTGACAGTGCCCTGCCATTGCTTAAAGGAGCACCGTCATCCCTTGCTGGTTTCCCTTTACCTGCCTGCATCTCAGTAAATGGTCACTTTATTAACTTTTCTTCAACTGTCTCATTTCAGTGGAATGTTTTCTGCTGCAACTTCATTGATAGAGGGAGATAGACGCATAATCAAAATGAGTCCCGAGACTGCTCAGAAAGGGTGGTGGTTACTGTAAAAGGAGACCGACAGCTGTGAGAAGGCGTGGTACAGGGTGGTTAGGCGCTTTGCACAGCGCCCCTGACCAATGGACAGAGCTCAGCAATGCTCTCGAGTGCCAGACAGAAGGAAAGCAGGTGCGAGAGCCAGGAAGCAGGATGAGCTCTGCAAAGCCAAAGGAAGGAAGTGGGGTCAGGCTGCTGGGGGAGGAGTGTGATGCGTGACCAGGCGGAGAAGCCCTAGGGAGCCAGGTCCTGGCTGTGGGAGGAGGCTGGGTTCAGCCATGGACTGCAGACAGGCTTTCCATCTGTGAAGCATGCCCTCAGGCAGGCCTGTGAGATGGGGTCTTGGGGCCAAGGAAGGAAGTGGGAGACTCAATCGGGCCCCTGGCAGCAGCCCCAAGGGGAGGAGGAGACCTGGACTCAGGAGCAGGGGTGGACAGGGGCAGGAAGAGTGTCAGGGAGTGGCCCTGCACAGGAAGACCTCACAGGACTTCCCCAGGAATGAGAGGTGAAGACTGAGGGAAGGAGCGACCAGGATGACCAAGGGGCTAGGAACTTAAGCAGCAGATGGGGATGGCGAAGGGGCGGTTTGGCTGATGGGGAGGCTGTAGACACAGTGGGCGTCATCTGAGTACAGGAAGGGTTGACTGCAGAGGGGCGGGACCGCTGACTGGGGGCGGGGCGCCGTGCACCTGCACCGTCTGAGCCTGGCAAGGAGAGGAATGATTCTCTCACTGTGCACCCCTTCCAAGGAGCTGCTCCAGCAACAGAGTCCGCAGGTCACGTTAACACACAGAACAATGTTTAGTTTGTTCCCTTCATTTCTTACCTCCCAATTGTGTGTCTTCAGGCCTCGGAAAATAAGAAAAAGGCCCAGCTCTCTTTAACACCTTTAATAGCTGTTCCCTTAGAAATGCACACAGAGGTCTTAAGCTAGTAAGGGAGACGGGATTCCTTTTTTTCCCCATGGAGCCTCTCTCCTGCACTTCTGTCTGGAGGAAAGGAAGGGCTGGCTTTATTCATTCGTGTATTCGACAAACATTTATTGACTATCCAGCTTGGACCAGCTTCTAGGTACTGGGGTAGAAAACAGGGAAGAAAACAGACACAAATTTCTGTCCTTACAGAACTTAGCTTTAATGGGAGGGTACAGAAAACAAACAACAAACATTGTTTTAAAAATTAAAATGAAAGTCTTTAGGCCTGACGAGAAATATGGAAAAATGAGATCAGGATATGGGACAGAGTACAGAAGGGGACTGTGCTTTTAAACAGGGTAGTCAGAATAGGTCTCACTGAGCTGGTGACATTAGAGCATGACTTGGAGGTGAGGGATTAGCTGGACAGCCATAGGGATAAGGTCAGGCGGAAGGAGCAGCTAGGGTCAGGGTGCTGGAGGAACAAGCCGCTGTGATGTGAATAGCTGTCCCCAGCTCCCCATCCTTCAGAGTACCACTCAGGTCCTGTCTCCTCCATGAATCTCTCCCCAAACCCCACAGCCCACGCTTATCTTTCTGTTGCAGGAAGATGAGGCCCAATGGAGAGAAAGAGCACGGAAACACAGTATTTAAGAGGAAAAGGGCTTTTATTTCAGCCGGGGGAGCTTACAGCATAGAAGAATTCAAAATGGCCACACTCTCTGACTGGGTTAGTCTTTCCCTTTTTATCTCCAAAGTTCCAACCTTTCTCATTGGTCATTTTGAATCAAGTGAGAGAAGCTGTTCCAACCCGCACAGAACAGGATTTCACAGAAGTGGAAATTTCCATGTCCCAGGAATTTAAGTCTACAAATTCCTAAGAGCTGAGTCACCATGGAGAGGACCCTGCAGGTGTATCTCCTAGACCTCACTCTTCCCGGTGGCCTCTTTCATTTCCACTCTCCAAACTGCTTCTGTACCCACAGTCGAGGTCTGTAGTTTAGAAGTGATTTTCAAAGGGATTGATTTTGCCTGCCCAAGTAAACTCTGGAGCTTTCTAACTTCTGCAAACTGTTCTTTGTATTTCTTTATGTCACCCTTGGCACACAACAAGTGAATAATAAATGTGATTGATTTATTGACTAAATGAAGGATTCTTAAATCATTTATATTTGACTTTGAAATGCAGGTACATAAATATACATATGCCTAGAATCTTCCTCTTCAGAGCTGCTAACCCTCCTCAGGACCTGGCTGTGATAACAGAAGACAGGGATTAAGATGGGACAGGATAGGAGGGCAGGAGGTTGGGAGGCTTCAGCTGACCATGACTTGTTTCAAAGATGAAAGCTTGAGCCACAGACACTTGGGGACAGGTTTTTTTAAATGGCACAGGGCAAGAAACAGATAGCCCTGGTGCCTCAGGGAGGAAGAACCTGGCAGCGGGGGAAAAAGGAGAAAAGATTTTTTAAAAAAACTTCAAAGTCAGCTCAGCGCCTGTAGCTCAAGCAGCTAAGTCGCCAGCTACATACACCTGAGCTGTCGGGTTCGAATCCCACCTGGGCCCGCCGAACAACAATGACGGCTCCAACCAAAAAATAGCGAGGCATTGTGGTGGGCGCCTGTAGTCCCAGCTACTTGGAAGGCTGAGGCAGGAGAATTGCTTGAGCCCAGGAGTTGGAGGTTGGTGTGAGCTGTGATGCCACAGTACTCTACCTAGGGTGACAGCTTGAGGCTTTGTCTCAAAAAAAAAAAAACTTCAAAGTCTGTTTTTAAAGAAGAAAAACACTCTAAGCCAGTGGTTCTCAACCTTCTTAATGCCACGATGTATTTTCACTGTTACAAAGGGGTCGCGACCCACAGGTTGAGAACCGCTGCTCTAAGCATTGTAAGAGAGACTCTCTTAGTAACTGTTGAACTAGGTTGGCAAGAACTGACAAAGGTTTCTTCAGTGGGGTCTCCAAAGTTGAAAGGAAAGTAAGTGTCCCTGATAATCTGCAGCTTTCATTAGAAAGGCACAGCTTCACTTTGCAAATAGACTTCCTATTTTTCAGTTTCCCTGGGTGCAACCAAGAAATAAATGTGGGCAATGGTGCGGGGAGAGCACTGTTCTTTCCACCCCCATATTCTCACCCTAAACCACAGACAAGATACCATCTCCTGCCTATCCTGGGCCCCATAACCCAGGAGGCAGAGCCCCTCCAGGGAGCAGGGGGCCAGCTTTGGTGCACTCCTTCCCCTTCACACCCAAACCCCCAGGTCTGTACGTGCTCAACAAAATGGATAATTGCATCCTCCACGTCCTCTCCCAACGAGTAAATAGTCCGACTGAGGCTGCAGGCATGTCTGGCCAGGTCTCAACCTACCTCGTACGAGCTGAGAATGGTTAGGTCAGAACTTGGGAGGGTAAGGAAGGTTCTGCTTTGGAGTGGAAGTTAGAAATCTTTGCCACATCCTCTAACATTAACTAGAAACAAAGCTGATCAGCATCTCAATAGGGTAAGAACCTGCAGAAGAGAAAGGCTGATTAATTAGCACCCGCAGCCCTCCAACACTGTTGAATTCTTCTGATTACAAAGAATCTTAGAGATGTACCTAAGATATTTAAACACGAAACACATTTGTACCAGTCTATCTCCTGAGGAAGACTAAAAAGATGAATCTAGAATCTACAACCATTTTTCAAAAAAATGGTGGCAGGTTTTATGTATCTGTTGTTTTACGTAGTAAGATTTTTAAAGAAATTTTTCCAACTATGAAATATTGCATATTCTTCATTTCAACAAGTAAGTAAAACTATTAAAAATATTTAATGCTGGCGGCGCCTGTGGCTCAACGGAGTAGGGCGCCGGTCCCATATGCTGGAGGTTGTGGGTTCAAACCCAGCCGCACCGGCCAAAAACTGCAAAAAAAAAAAAAGTATTTAATGCCCTTGAACATGTTCAGGCTGACATTGTGCATTCCCTGGCATGTGGCACTGAGAGGGACACAACATCATTTTAGTGACATTCCTGCTAAATACGCCTAACTTGAAAGACATTTTCAGGAGGGTGGCGCCTGGGGCTCAAGGAGTAGGGCGCCGGCCCCATATGCCGGAGGGTGGCGGGTTCAAACCCAGCCCGGACCAAAAACTGCAAAAAAACAAAACAAAACAAAACACATCTTAAGGAAAGAATCAGACAAACAAAACTGAGGGACATCTTACAAAATAAGGGGTCTGTACTCTTCAAAAATGTCAATGTCACAAAATGCAAAGAAAGGCCTAAGAATGGTTGTACATTAGATCAAACTAAAGTAACATGGTATCCAAATTCAATATATGATCCAGGAATTGGAAAAAAAAAAAAAAACCCAGTTGCTATTAAGGATACTTTCAGGATAATAGACAACATTCGATTATGGGCTGTGGAGGAGCTAATTTTTATTTTTTTAGAGACAGAGTCTCACTTTGTGGCCCTTGGTAGAGTGCCATGGCATCACAGCTAACAGCAACCTCCAGCTCAGACTTCCGAGTAGCTGGGACTACAGGCGCCGGCCACAATGCCCAGCTATTTTTTTGTTTCAGTTTGGCCGGGGCCAATTTCAAACCCGCCACCCTCGGTATATGGGGTTGACGCCCTACTCACTGAGCCACAGGTGCCACCCGGAGCTAAGGAAATTTTACCCCAAAATATGACTCCTTGGTATAAAGGATATTTTGAATTAATGGCTATTCATGACCCCAAGAGGCCTTCCTACATAATACCCTACTAGCCTGACTGGGAATCAAAAAGGGCCTCTGACTTCCTTTTCTGAATGCTAGCAGACCTGACCACAAACCATTTAAAACACAATACCTGTCTCTCAAGTTCATTTACAAGTCAGTCTGTTTCCCCCATCTGCATAACTCCCGCTAGCAGCCACTTGATGCATCTATACTTTCCGCGTTCTCCCCACTCCCTTTTAAAAGGCATCTATAAAGGTCTCTGACCATCACTGAGACCTTGGGTAATAATCTTTTTTGTCCCCCCCATGCACATGGTATTTAGAAATAAACTTTGTCTTAGTAATCTACCATAATTTTGAGTTGATCTTTCAGCGAACCAATCAAGGGAAAGAGGCAGGTTTCACAGTGATCCCTACAGTTGGATACTGTATAGTTTCCTATATCACCATCAAATTTCCTACGTTTGATAAGCTCATGATGTTGATTCATTAATGTTCTTAGGAAATATTTGTGGATACCATCATGATCTCTGCCATTTACTCTCAAAGTGTTCAGTAAAAAATAAATAAAATGTTTTGCGGACCATATACATATCATATCATGGACATTCATAGGCAGAGCAAATGTGGCAAAATACTAACAATGGATCGGGTGGTGCCTGTGGCTCAAAGGAGTAAGGCACCAGCCCCATATGCCAGAGATTGTGGGTTCAAACCCAGCCCCGGACAGAAACTGCAAAAAAAAAAAAAAATGGGGCAGCCCCCGTGGCTCAGTGAGTAAAGCACCAGGCCCCATATACTGAGGATGGTGGGTTCAAACCTGGCCCTGGCCAAACTGCAACAAAAAAAAGCCAGGCGTTGTGGTGGGCACCTGTAGTCCCAGCTACTAGAGAGGCTGAGGCAAGAGAATCGCCTTAGCCCAAGAGCTGGAGGTTCCTGTGAGCTGTGATGCCACGGCACTCTACCGAGGGCAACAAAGTGAGACTCTGTCTCTAAAAAAAAAAAAAAATACTAACAATGGATCCATCTTGAGGAAGATAACATGACAACTCTCTCTTACAACTTTTCAGTAGAGCTCAACATTTTCTTTTGTTTTGTTTGAGACAGAGTCTTACTCTGTCACCCCGGGTAGAGTGATGTGGGGTCACAGCTCACAGCAACCTCAAGCTCTTGGGCTTGAGCGGTCCTCTTGCTTCAGCCTCCTGAGTAGCTGGATTACTAAGTGTGCACTATCATGCCAGGCTAATTTTTTTTCGTTTTGTTAAGGGTTTTTTTTTGTTATTGTTGTTTTGAGAGTCTCACTCTGTTGCCCTGGGTACAGTGCCGTGATGTCATAGCTCACAGCAACCTCAAACTCTTAGGCTCAAGCGATTCTCTTGCCTCAGCCTCCCGAGTAGCTGGGGCTATGGGTGCCTGCCACAGCACCTGGCTAGTTTTCCTGTTTTTAGTAGAGATAGAGTCTCACTCTTACTCAGACCGGTCTCTGGGCCTCCCATACTGCTCAGATTACAGGCATGTGCCTCTGTGCTTGGCCAGGGCTCAACATTTTCAAATTAAAAGGTAAAATTAAAAAAAAAAAAATTCTCCCCAACAAGATCCTATAATTCTTATGTATTCTTGAAACTTTGAGAGAAGATTAAATAAGACTCGAGGATGCCATAAGAGACAGAAAATAATTTTGTAGCAAATCCCCTGTGCCTCCGCACACTGCGGCTGTGATTTAGGTCAGCTCACAAGGGGCTCTGCATTCCACATTGTGCGTCAAATACCAAGTACAGACCTACCCAAAGTGCAGGGTAGAGGCCCAGAAAGTGAGACTTGCTTTAACTGGTCCCCTTGCGGGGCCTTCCTCATTTTTCCATCCCTCCCTTCGTCTTCCCATCTCCATTCCAATTCACCACTATATCCGAAAGACCCGTGTCTTCAGAAAGGGAAAAAATTAAAAATTAAAATTAAAAACCATCCAATACTCAGACTAACCTAGATCACAGATTGTATCTTTAAAGCGTCCTCCCACTGCTCTCAGGTCTTTGCTATAGAAACAGACATGCATAATTCCCCTTTATGACAAGGCCTTTTTGTTATGCCAGTTTAAAAATATTTCCCTGAAAAGGGTCCAAGACAGCCATGCCTTATGCCAAATAGCGTTAGGGCGAAGTTTCAACGTATAATCATGACCATTTCCTACAATTCGTTTCTATCATAAATGTCAGGGAATTTGCAAATCCTGTTTTAGCTGCACAGCCGCTATACTGTTACCTCCTCCTCTTCAGCCCATTTACTAGCCGAGGCAGCATTTATGGACACCCCAATCCAGCCTGTCTCAAGTACTGTGCTCTATAAACATTATCTTATTGGGCCCTCATTGCATTTTTAGGTATAAGGTGTGTTCTCTACTTTACACACAAGAAAACTGAACTGCAAATGGTTAAGTCACTTGCCCAAGGACACACAACTTGTCAACAGCACAGCCAGTACTGGAGCCCAGATCTACCTGACTCCACAGTCTAGACTTTAACATTACTCCACATCTACGTCCCATCACCGGCAAAGCAACATCTTGGAATCCATGAGACCAATATGAGGCCACTCAGAGACCCCAGAACTTTAAGAAAACGCTAGGACAACCCAAACAAGAAAACAAGCTCATTTCCTATCATAAGAAGAATGAAAGACTTTGTTAAACGCTCACTTTTTGTCTGGATCACCTGAACTTCATACCATGGGGGCAGGGGGAGCCAGTGTATTTGATTGCCATTTGTTCTTTTCCTAAAATATACGTGGATCTCTCAGGATGGTCTTCTGAACCAGAATTAAGTTTTTCTGTCAATCATCCAAAGGTTCAAAATGCCTGTTTCAGACAGACTGCACCAAAAGCTTCAGAACGTAACTCACCCACAAAAAGTATAATACTGAATATGAAAATCTGAAATACACACTGCATAAGTAATGGTAGTAAAAAGCCAATGATATTTTAAAGATATTTTAAAGATTTAGTATTTATCATCGTAACACAGCTTTTATGTTTGATGTTGTACGAAGCTATGAGCTCACTTCTGAATCAATGCTATTTTATTGCTTGCTGTTATATTTATGCAATGTTATTGTGAGCAAAGCCGAGGAGGCCAAGTCTATTCCCAACATAACTTATAAATAATGTAAGTAAATAAACTAAGCAAATCTTCCCAAAGCAATACATTATTTACCATTCCTTGTTGCTGAAATATGAGTTTTAAGTTTTGGCTACATATTAATATAAGATCATAGCCTTTTCTAGGTTTCTCTGGGAAGTCAAATCCTAAAGCTTAACTCAGAATTAACCTTGCAGGTCTTCCTAAGTGTTAACTAAAAGCCACACTCCCCTCCAGAGTCAGGAGACTCTTCTCCTGGCCAGGCGCAGTGGCTCATGCCTGTAATCCTAGCACTTTGGGAGGCTGAGGCAGGTGGATCAACTGAGCTCAGGAGTTGGAGTACAGCCTGAGCAAGAGTGGGTCCCCATTTCTAAAAAATATCTGGGTGTTGTGTGGCACCTGTGTAGGGGAGTAGGGCGCCAGTCCCATATGCCAGAGGTGGCAGGTTCAAACCCAGCCCTGGCCAAAAACTGCAAAAAAAAAAAAAACAAAAAAGGGTGGCGCCTGTGGCTCAATGAGTAGGGTGCCGGCCCTATATACCGAGGGTGGCAGGTTCAAACCCGGCCCTGGCTGAACTGCAACCAAAAAATAGCCGGGCTTTGTGGCGGACGCCTGTAGTCCCAGCTGCTCGGGAGGCTGAGGCAGGAGAATCGCGGAAGCCCAAGAGCTGGAGGTTGCTGTGAGTCCTGTGACATCATGGCACTCTACTGAGGGAGGTAAAGTGAAACTCTGTCTCTACAAAAAAAAAAAAAAAATAGCTGGGTGTTGTGTTCAGCACCTGTAGTCCCAGATATTTGGGGGGCTGAGGCAAAAGGATTGCTTGAGCCCAAGCTGGTGACCCATGGTCTTTGGCCAGCTGGATTTTGCAAGAAAAAAATCACCAAGCTAGCATTTTGCTCCACTGATCAAAGCTACTTTAATTTTCATATCTTATATTCCAAGTGGGAGTCACTCACTCTTTCTTCTAGTTTTTAGAGTGTATTTAATGATTCATTCTTCCATTCAAATACTACATGTATCCATTGAGTCCTACTAAGGTGCCAACTCCTGTTCATGCTAGGGTATCACAGTGAACAAGATACCAAAGAGTCTCTCTACAGAGTTGACATTCATGAGAGCATAGAGCCTGAGACAGCAAACAAATTCACAAACAAGACAATTTCAGCAGCAATGAAGAAGATAAAATACGGTGATATAATGCAAAAGGGCGAGGTCACTTCAGAAAGGAAGGCTGGAGAAGGAGTTAACATTTCAACTGAAGTATTCTAAAGACAGACTAGCACTTTTTTGGGGGGAAGGACAGAGTCTCACTTTGTTGCCCTCGGTAGAGTGCTGTGGCATCACACAGCTCACAGTAACCTCCCGCTTTTGGGCTTAGGTGATTCTCTTGCCTCAGCCTCCCAGGTAGCTAGGACTACAGGTGCCCGCCACAACGCCTGGCTATTTTTTTGTTGCAGTTTGGCCGGGGCCACGTTTGAACCCGCCACCCCCGGCATATGGGGCCGGCGCCCTACTCACTGAGCAGCCCAAACTAGCACTTTTTTTTTTTTTTTTTTGAGACAGAGCCTCAAGCTGTCGCCCTGGGTAGAGTGCTGTGGCATCACAGCTCACAGCAACCTCCAACTCCTGGGCTCAAGTGATTCTCCTGCCTCCGCCTCCCAAGTAGCTGGGACTACAGGCACCCACCCCAACGCCCAGCTATTTTTTGGTTGCAGCCATCATTGTTGTTTGGTGGGCCCAGGCTGGATTTGAACCAGCCAGCTCAGGTGTATGTGGCTGGCGCCTTAGCCACTTGAGCCACAGGCACTGAGCCAGTACTTTTTATTTATTTATTTTTTTAGAGACAAAGGTTCACTTTGTCACCCTCGGTTGAGTGCTCTGGTGTCATAGATCACAGCAATCTCCAGCTCTTGGGCTTAGGCGATTCTCTTGCGTCAGCCTCCAGAGTAGCTGGGACTATGGGCGCCAGCCACAATGCCTGGCTATTTTTTTTCTTGTTTTTGTTGCAGTTTGGCCAGGGCTGGGTTTGAATCCGCCACCTTCAGTATATGGGGCTGGCACCCTACCCACTGAGCCACAGGCACCACCCCTAGCACTTTTTAAATGAGAAGGAATAGTATCCTCTTTTTTTGCCTGTTGAGTGCCAGCTGAAGTTCACTGATCCATGGGAAAGAGGCGGTATAAACCCCAGTGAGGAAACACTCCAAGGTAACTAGGGCAGAGGCATCTTGGAGAAGGGAGTCAAGTGCCAAAACGCTGGCTGCCATCACTCACAGACAGCAGGGATTCAAAATGGTGCCTGGGGAAAAACCCTAGGAATCACTCTGGGAGTGGGGTACAAGGAGACCACAACAGAAGTAGGGGTGAAATAAGAGAGTTGTGTGGCCATGGGCGGCCTCCAAGGATGCAGGAGAAAGAGGCTGGAGTGGTAGGTACAGATGTCCTGACTAAAGGCCAACCATGTGGTTCACATCACCCTGGTCATTCATCCCCGTGTGTGGGATTCCTGCTTGGTCCCTGTGGCCTCCCTCGCAGCTTGCCGGGGTCATACTCCTTTTAGAAGGTGGCCGTCATTGCTTAACCATGCTTGAACCATTCTACAGCTTGGCCATACTTGTGTACCACCCGGATAGATTTAATTTCCTAAACCCGAAAGGCCAGAAAAGATCTCCAACAGTTTCCCAATCAGGGTTCTGCCTCTAAAGAGAATAAATGAACAATCCACAAACAACAGAGATTAAGCACTTAGATGCCCTAACTCAGATTTGTTAAGGGATGAAAGCTGATTCTTTTATTTTTTTTTTTTGAGACAGAATCTCGCTATGTTGCCCTCGGTAGAGTGTTATGGCATCACAGTTCACAGCAACCTCAAACTCTTGGGCTCAAGTGATCCAGTGATTCTCTTGCCTCAACCTCCCGAGTAGCTGGGACTACAGGCGCCTGCCACAACGCCCGGCTATTTTTTTGTTGCAGTTGTCATTGCTGTTTAGCTGGCCTGGGCCAGTTCTAACCCGTCAACCCTGGTGTATGTGGCCGGCAACCTAACCACTGAGCTATGGACACCGAGCCAATGTGTCTTATTTTCCTAATGCCTAACATTTGTTTCAAGCTGTCTGCACCTGTTCTCTCCACCAGTTTGCCCCTTCAGTAAAATAGCAGGTAGAAAAGACCATAATAAATGAACCCGCTCTAAGTAGTCATGAACTCAAATCAGTTTAATATTATATAATCATAACCCTTATTAAAGATTTACCCAAGCTGGGCAACGTGGTTCATGCCTATACTCCTAGCACTCTGAGAGACAGAGGAGGGTGGATTGCTTGAGCTTAGGAGTTTGAGACCAGTCTGAGCAATATCAAGACACCGTCTCTACTAAAAATAGAAAAATGGAGGCAAGAAGATTGCTTGAGCCCAAGAGCTTGAGGTTGCTGTGAATTAAGATGGCACGGTGCTCTACTCAGGGCAGAGTGAGACTCTGTCTCAAAAAAATTAAAAAATTAAAATAAAGCCAGACACGATGGCTCACACCCATAATCCTAACACTCTGGGAAGCCGAGGTCAGTCAATTGCCTGAGCTCACAAGTTCCAGACCAGCCTGAGCCAGAGCAAGACCTCATCTCTAAAAATAGCTGGGCATTGTGGGGCACCTATAGTCCCAGCTACTTGGGAGGCTGAGACAAGAGAATGGCTTGAGCCCAAGAATTGGAGGTTGCTGTGAACTGTGACACCACAACACTCTACCGAGGGCAACCAAGTGAGACTCTGTCTCAAAAAGAAAAAATATACATATATATTTTCCCATACGATGGATGTGGATGGAGAAGGGAGAATGGTTGTTATCTATGAAGGACACTAAATAGTCCAATTAAGGGAAGGGAAAGGAAAAGAAGGACGCAGAAATTAAATTTTTTTTTTTTTTTTTTGGTTTTTGGCCGGGGCTAGGTTTGAACCCGCCACCTCCGGCATATGGGACCGGCGCCCTACCCCTTAAGCCACAGGCACTGCCCAGAAATTAATTTTTTTACTTTTTATGGACATATATAGGAAAAGTATACTTATCATAAATATACAGTTAATGAGATTTTTTTTTTTTCAGCTTTTGGCCGGGGCTGGGTTTGAACCCACCACCTCCGGCATATGGGGCTGGCACCCTACCCCTTTGAGCCACAGGCGCTGCCCAGTTAATGAGTTTTTTTTTTTTTTTTTTTGTAGAGACAGAGTCTCACTGTACCACACTCGGGTAGAGTGCCGTGGCATCACACAGCTCACAGCAACCTCTAACTCTTGGGCTTACACGATTCTCTTGCCTCAGCCTCCCGAGCAGCTGGGACTACAGGCGCCCGCCACATGCCCGGCTATTTTTTTCTGTTGTTGCAGTTTGGCCGGGGCTGGGTTTGAACCCGCCACCCTCGGCATATGGGGCCAGCGCCCTACTCACTGAGCCACAGGCGCCGCCCCCAGTTAATGAGATTTTTAAAAACTGTACTCACGTTCTCAGCACATAGATGGAGAAACTGAGCGTGATCAGCACAGCCCTCTGTCATATTCCTTCCTGTCACTCCTTGACGCCCCAGAAGCAACCATTTTCCCAGCTTCCACCGCCATTGATGAGTTCTGCTGTCTTTGACCTTATGTAAATGGCATCATGGAGTGTACTCTTTTGTGTCTGGCTGTGCGTGTGAGATCTGTTCCACGTTGATGTGTGTGGTTCCAGTCATTCATTTTCATTGCTGTACGGTCTAAGAAGTCATCTTGTAAATGTCAATATTTGACCCTCAGGACTGAATTTCAAGCATGCTCTAAGAGAAAAAAAATATAAACTCATCCCCAGAGTAAAATTAACTCCCTTGGCTGAAATCATTTTTATTTTGTTCATTGAGCACTGAGCTCATAACGCATTCTTTTAGACGTTCTTATTTAATTTGAAATTTGCATCTGAGCTACTCTTAACATCGGGATACAGACAGATGAGTTCAAGTCACAAGCCCTTTCCAGTACCGGAGGAATGGAGCCAAGCTGTTCTCTTGCTCCAATTTCGCTTCTTCTACACAAGTAACTACGCTTGAAGATACAGGAAGAACGGCTGCCAGAGACCCATCCTCTGGGGAACTCATCCAGCTTAGCCAGCCAGTCAGTTGTTGGCGTTTGTTCACAGGTGGTAAACAACAGAAAGTACTTGTGATCATTATCTAGACAGTTCTAAGCCTTGCAAACACATACTTACAAAGGCATAGGCCAAGGCTGCTCTCTAATTCCTAAGTGTACGCTCTGTCCCTTCCCCCAGGATGCCTCTCCTAAATAACTTGCCTCCCATCAGATACCTAGGGGATACGGACATTGGACCAAGAGCTCCAAGTCCTCCCTAGACTGCAAACCATCCCGAGTCTTTGCTTGTGTGACAGTAAGATGCAAAGCAGGGCAGGTAGAAGTTGGTGTCACTTTGCCTCTAGGTGACATGCCTGGTCTGGCAGGACATGGTCTTGGCCAGCCTGTGATCTGTTTACTCTGTATTTCAAAAACCAGAGTTTAAAACAGCAGAATATTTTCAGGACTGTAAGATACTTAAGGTTCATTACAATAGCCTGTAAAATCCTCAAAGGACATCTAAATTGGTAGGGGAAAAAACTATTACCATTTGGAACAGGCTTGAGCCCAAAACTACAAAACGAGCCAGGTGAGAAGCAGTGTGGGGCCATGCAGAGAACAGTACCACGTTCCGTGTTGGAAAATTCAAGCGTCTCTTCACATCACAGCGTCATGAGCTATGACACTGGTGTTCTTTAAGAATTTCATAGGCCCTAGGATCTTCACAATCAAAGGTCTATTTTTTTTTTTTTTTTTTTAGAGACAACTCCAACTCCTGGGCTTAGGTGATTGATTCCCTTCCCTCAGCCTCCCGAGTAGCTGGGACTACAGGCAGTTGCCAAAACAGGCAGCCGGCTATTTTTTGTTGTAGTTTGGCTGGGGCCGGGTTCGAACCCACCATCCTTGGTATATGGGGCCAGCGACCTACCCACTGAGCTACAGGCGCTGCTCTAATCCTAGCAATCTGGGAGGCCAAGGTGGGTGGATCCCTTGAGCGCAGGAGTTCAAGACCAGCCTGAGCAAGAGCTGCAAGGTCTGGAGGGACAAGGTCTCTCCTAAAGAGCAAGAGATCCTGTCTCTACTACAAATAGAAAAACTAGCCGGGCATAGTAGCTCCTGCCTATAATCCCAGCACTCTGGGAGGCCGAGGCAGGTGGACAGCCTGAGCTCAGGAGTTCAAGACCAGCCTAAGCCAGAGAAAGACCCCGTCTCTAAAAATAGTCGGGTGTTGGTGGACTCTGCACGGCAGTGCCTAATTGGGGTGCAGCTGCTGCTTGGTCATTAATAATAAAAATAAATTAAAAAATAATAAAAATAGCTGGGTATTGCGGCGGGCTCCTGTAGTCCCAGCAACTGGGAGGCTGAGGCAAGAGAATGGCTTGAGCCCAAGAGTTTGAGGTTGCTGTGAGTTATGATGCCCTGGCACTCTACCAAAGGTGACAAAGTGAGACTCTGTCTCAAAAACATAAAAAAATAAAGATACAAAACTAGCCAGGTGTAGTGGCAGGCACCTGTAGTCCCAGCTACTTGGGAGGCTGAGACAGGAGGATTGCTCAAGCCCAAGAGTTTGAGGTTGGTATGAGCTCTGATGCCACAGCACTCTACCCAGGGCAAAAGAGTGAGACTCTCCCTCCCTCCCCCCAAAAATGACACAATCTAACAATGTATAAAGAAAAAGTCATGCAACTCTCTCTGTCTTTATTAAATCATAACTGTGTACATTAATGCATTTATGGGGTACAAGGTGCTGATTTGATATACAATGTGGAAAGCTTACATCAAACTGTTAACATAACCATCACCTCACTTACTTATTTGTTGTGCTGAGACATTTATACTCTACTCTTTTTTTTTTTTTTGAGACAGAGCCTCAAGCTGTCCCCCTGGATAGAGTGCTGTGGCATCACAGCTCACAGCAACCTCCAGCTCCTGGGCTCAAGCCACTCTCCTGCCTCTGCCTCCCAAGGAGCTGGGACCACAGGTACCCGCCACAACGCCCGGCTATTCTTTGGTTGCAGCTGTCATTGTTGTTTGACAGGCCTGGGCTGGATTCGAACCCTCCACCTCTGGTGTATGTGGCCGCACCCTAGCCACTTGAGCTACCGGTGCCGAGCCACATACACCATTCTATTGGCTTAAATACAACCCACTTGGCAGGGTTAAAGTTTAAGTACATTAGTCACTTTAATACATATCAACACATAGCTTTCCTTAATCCATCTGGATCTTAAGTATGATAAGCTAGAGGGTATAATTTTTGTTTGCTTGCACAGGTAGCCTATTTTGTCAGTATCACCTTTGATGCTGTGAGAAGCTATGAGCTTACTTTTTTTTTTTTTTTTTTTTGTAGAGACAGAGTCTCACTGTACCGCCCTCGGGTAGAGTGCCGTGGCATCACACGGCTCGCAGCAACCTCTAACTCTTGGGCTTACGCGATTCTCTTGCCTCAGCCTCCCGAGCAGCTGGGACTACAGGCGCCCGCCACAACGCCCGGCTATTTTTTTGTTGCAGTTTGGCCGGGGCTGGGTTTGAACCCGCCACCCTTGGCATATGGGGCTGGCGCCCTACTCACTGGCCACAGGTGCCACCCTATGAGCTTACTTTTGAAACACTCCTACAGGGCAGTACCTGTGGCTCAAGGAGTAGGGCGCTGGTCCCATATGCCGGAGGTGGGGGGTTCAAACCCAGCTCCGGGCAAAAACCACACAAAAAAAGAAACACTCCTACATTATTGCTTGCTCTTCCATTCATGCCGTGTTACCAGAACAGAGCAAGCAACATTTTGATGTTTTGAGGGCCACTTCTGAATACAGTAAGGTCCCATAAACACCCAGATCTTTTCCTGGAGTTTCGACTCTGTTGCTCTGATGTATTTATTGGATTTGATGCCAGTATCAAGTAATTTTTTTTCTTAAGCAATTTTAATTATAGTAGCTCTAAAGTTACTTTTAATATCCAGTAAGGTATTTCTTATTATTCTTTTGCATAATTTTTTATTATTTTAAGATAACTTTTTTTTTGAGACAGAGTCTCACTTAGTCACCCTCAGTAGACTGCCATGGTGTCATAGCTCACAGAAACCTCAAACTCTTGGGCGCAAGCAACTCTCTTGCCTCAGCCTTCCAAGTAGCTGGGACTACAGGTACCCACCACAGTGCCCGACTATTTTTTAGAGACAGGTTCTCGCTCTTGCTCAGGCTGGTCTTGAACTCATGAGCTCAGGCAATCTACCTGCCCCGGCTTCCTAAGTGCTGGAATTATAGGCGAGAGCTACTGCGCCTGGCTTAAGATAACTATTGTTCCTGGTGGTGCCTATAGCTCAGTGGGTAGGGCACGGGCCACACACGCTGAGTCTGGCAGGTTCAAACCTGGCCCCAGCCAGCTAAAACAACGATGGCAACTGCAAAAAAACAATAGCCAGGCGTGTGGCGGGCGCCTATAGTCCCAGCTACTTGGGAGGCTGAGGCAAGATAATCACTTGTGCCCAAGAGTTTGAGATTGCTGTGATGCCACAGCACTCTACCCAGGGCACAGCTTGAGACTCTGTCGCAAAAAAAAAAAAAAAAAGGCTCAGCGCCTGTGGCTCAAGCGACTAAGGCGCCAGCCACATACACCTGAGCTGGTGGGTTTGAATCCAGCCCGGGTCCGCCGAACAACAATGACGGCTGCAACCAAAAAACAGCCGGGTGTTGTGGCAGGCGCCTGTAGTCCCAGCTACTTGGAGGTGGAGACAGGAGACTCCCTTGAGTCCAGGAGTTGGAGGTTGCTGTGAGCTGTGATGCCATAGCACTCTACCCAGGGCAACAGCTTGAGGCTCTGTCTCAAAAAAAAAAAAAAAATAATAACTATTGTTTTATTTATATATTTATATATTTATTTATTTATTTATTTATTTTCTGAGACAGAGTCTTACTCTGTCACCCTGGGTAAGTTCCCCAGCACCATAGTTCACACCAACCTCAAACTCTTGGTCTTTAGCAATCCTCCTGCCTGAGGCTCTCAAGTAACTGAGACTACTGGCGCTGAGCTAATTTTTCTATTTGTAGTAGAGATGGGGTCTCTCTCTTGCCCATGGTGGTCTGGAACTACTAAGCTCAAGGGACCCTCCCTCTTCAGCCTCCCAGAGTGCTAGTGTTATAGACATGAGCCACCATGCCTGGCCCCAACTTACTTTTACTAAAAAATCCCGTTAAAGTTTTGAATGAGGAGCTCAGCCCCTGCGGCTCAAGTGGCTAAGGCGCCAGCCACATACACCTGAGCTGGTGGGTTTGAATCCAGCCCGGGCCCGACAAACAACAATGACAGCTGCAACCAAAAAAATAGCCAGGCGTTGTGGAGGGCGCCTGTAGTCCCAGCTACTTGGGAGGCTGAGGCAGGAGAATCGCTTGAGCCCAGGAGTTGGAGGTTGCTGTGAGCTGTGATGCCATGGCATTCTACCCAGGGTGACAGCTTGAGGCTCTGTCTCCAAAAAAAAAAAAAAAAACTCTGTCTCAAGATTTTGAATGAGGGCAGTGGCTCACGTCTGTAATCCTAACACTCTGAGAGGTGCAAGTGGATTGACTGAGCTCACAGGTTCAAGACTAGCCTGAGCCAGAACGAGACCTCTGTCCCTAAAAAGTAGCTGGGCGTTGTGGCAGGCACCTGTAGTCCCAGCTACTCAGGAGGCTGAGACAAGAGAATCTCTTGAGCCCAAGAGTTTGAGGTTGCTGTGAGCTATGACACCACAGTGCTCTAGTGAGAGTGACAAAGTGAGACTCTGTCTCAAAAAAAAAAAAGATTTTGAATGAGACTCCCAATATGTATTTATAGATTTTGAAAAAACTGAAAAATTTATGCTTTTTTAAGTCTTCCACATCATTGATTATTTATCTCCCTATTTAAACAACGTGATCTCTTAAGCCGGTTTTAGAGGATAGGATGGTAAGAATCTTGTGAAGTTACCTCCATGAATATTAAATTTTTGTTGCTGGGTGGCGCCTGTGGCTCAGTGAGTAGGGCGCCGGCCACATATGCCGAGGGTGGCGGGTTCAAACCCAGCCCCGGCCAAACTGCAACAAAAAAATAGCCGGGTGCTGTGGCGGGCACCTGTAGTCCCAGCTACTCGGGAGGCTGAGGCAAGAGAATCGCTTCAGCCCAGGAGCTGGAGGTTGCTGTGAGCTGTGTGATGCCACGGCACTCTACCAAGGGCCATAAAGTGAGACTCTGTCTCTACAAAAAAAAAAAAAAATTTTTGTTGCTATTATAAATGAGATGCTTTCCAAAGTCCATTTCTAGCTATCTGATGCTAGTAAAAAAAAAATTATCTTTTTTTTATTTTTTTTGGCTGGGGCCGGGTTTGAGCCCACCACCTCAGGTATATGGGGCCAGTGCCCTACTCCTTTGAGCCACAGGCACCACCAGTAAAAAAAATTATCAATTTTTTTGTATTTATCATATATCTAAACACCTTATCTAAAGCTCCTATCAAATCTTTTTTTTTTAGAGACAGAGTCTCACTATGTTGCCCTCGGTAGAGAGCCGTGGCATCACAGCTCACAGGAACCTCAAAGTCTTGGGCTCAAGTGATTCTCTTGCCTCAGCCTCTCAAATAGCTGGGACTACAGCTTCTCAAATAGCTGGGACACAACGCCCGGCTATTTCGTTGTTGTTGTTGTAATTGTCATGGTTGTTTGGCAGGCCCAGGGCCGGGTTCAAACCCACAAGTCCTGGCTAGGTGCCTGTGGCTCAACCAGCCACATACACCTGAGCTGGCGGGTTCGAATCCAGCCTTGGCCTGCCAAACAGCAATGACGGATGCAACCAAAAAATAGCCGGGCATAGTGGCGTAGTGGCGGGCGCCTATAGTCCCAGCTACCTGGGAGGCAGAGACAGGAGAATCACTTGAGCCCAGGAGTTAGAGGTTGCTGTGAGCTGTGATGCCACAGCCCTCTACCCAGGGCGACAGCTTGAGGCTCTGTCTCAAAAAAATAAAATAAAAAATAATAATAATAAATGAATAAATTAAAAAAGATTAAAAAAAATACAAAAAACTCCCTACCAGGGTGGCGCCTGTGGCTCAGTGAGTAGAGCGCCGGCCCCATATACCGAGGGTGGTGGGTTCAAACCCAGCCCTGGCTGAACTAGCTGGGCGTTGTGGCAGGCGCCTGTAGTCCCAGCTGCTCGGGAGGCTGAGGCAGGAGAATCCTGGAACCTCAAGAGCTGGAGGTTGCTGTGAGTCCTGTGACATCATGGCACTCTACCAAGGGCGGTAAAGTGAGACTCTCTCTACAAAAAAAAAAAAAAAAAACACCAGTCCCATTGTAGGTGGCCAGTGCCCTAACTGCTGACCTATAGGCGCTGAGCCCAAATCTAGTATTTTTTTAGTCTCTTGGGTATGCTAAGTGCCTAGTCATAATCACCTGAAAATATAGCAGTTTCACCACTTTTGAATTTTTTTTTTTTTTTTTGCAGTTTTTTGGCCAGGGCTGGGTTTGAACCCACCACCTCCGGTATATGGAGCCAGCACCCTACTCCTTGAACCACAGGCGCCACCCACCACTTTTGATTTTTACAACTATTATTCACTTTTTTCACCTTATTGTATTACCTAGTACCTTCAAATCAATGCAAATAATTACAGTCCTGCTTTTTTTTTTTTTTGTAGAGACAGAGTCTCACTTTATCACCCTCGGTAGAATGCCATGGCATCACACAGCTCACAGCAACCTCCAACTCCTGGGTTTACGCGATTCTCTTGCCTCAGCCTCCCGAGTAGCTGGGACTACAGGCGCCCGCCACAATGCCCAGCTATTTTTTGTTGCAGTTTGGCCGGGGCTGGGTTTGAACCCGCCACCCTCGGTATATGGGGCCGGCACTCTACTCACTGAGCCACAGGCGCCGCCCTACAGTCCTGCTTTATTCCTAATTTAAAACAAAATAACTTCATCATTTGATTGCTTATTATATTTGCTAAAAGAATTTGATAATCTCTTCATGTTTAAGTAGAATTCCCTATCTCACTACTTTGCTTACAGTTTTATCAAGAATGGCATTTAATTTCACAAAATTATACTGTATTATGGCATCTAATGATTTAATCCTGTGATTTTTTCCTCTTTTAATTTGTTAACTTGAAGATTTTCTGACATTAAAATAGCTTTATTTAGAAAATCCTACTTATTCATGGTGTATCTTTCATTTTATACAGTGCTAGATTTAGTAAACTGATGTTTTAGTTAGAACTTTTTGTATCTATATTAGTGAAATCAACATATAATTATCAGATTATCCAGGGTTTATGAAATGAGTGAATTGTCCTTTCTTTTCCTATGGCCTGACGATATTTAAATAATAAAGACATTTTCACTTAATAATAATTTAAAGAGGAATGATTAGATATTATTAGAAAAGACACTATTCTTTTTTTTTTTTGGTGAGACAGAGTTTCACTTTATGGCCCTCGGTAGAGTGCCGTGGCATCACACAGCTCACAGCAACCGCCAACTCCTGGGCTATTCTCCTGCCTTAGCCTTCCGAATAGCTGGGACTACAGGCGCCCGCCACAACGCCCGGCTGTTTTTTGGTTGCAGTTTGGCCGGGGCCAGGTTTGAACCCGCCACCCTTGGTATATGGGGCCAGCGCCCTGCTCACTGACCCACAGGCGCCACCCAGAAAAGATACTATTCCTTTTTTTTCTGAACCCCATAGGCACCCCAGAAGATATTATTCTCTTTTTTTGTTTTGTGTTTTGTTTTGTTTTGTTTTGTAGAGACAGAGTCTCACTGTACCACCCTCGGGTAGAGTGCCGTGGCGTCACACGGCTCACAGCAACCTCTAACTCTTGGGCTTACGCGATTCTCTTGCCTCAGCCTCCGGAGCAGCTAGGACTACAGGCACCCGCCAAAACACCCGGGTATTTTTTTGTTGCAGTTTGGCCAGGGCTGGGTTTGAACCCGCCACCCTCGGTATATGGGACCAGCGCCCTACTCACTGAGCCACAGGCACGGCCCTTGTTTTGTGTTTTTGACACAGAGCCTCAAGCTGCCACCCTGGGTGGAGTGCTGTGGCATCACAGCTCACAGCAACCTCCAACTCCTGGGCTTAAGCAATTCTCCTGCCTCTGCCTTCCAAGTAGCTGGGACTACAGGCACCTGCCACAACACCCGGCTATTTTTTGGTTGCAGCCATCATTGTTGTTTGGCAGGCCTGGGCTGGATTCGAACCCACCAGCTCAGGTGTATGTGGCTGGCACTTTAGCCGCTTGAGCCACAAGCGCTGAGCCAGAAGATATTATTCTCATATGCCATTTAAGTATGCCAAGGAGCTGATGTTCAGAAATGTATGTAAGTTGATTAAAATCAGGTAACCAGGGCGGCACCCCCATATACCAAGGGTGTTGGGTTAAAACCCAGCCCTGGCCAAACCACAACAAAAAAATAGCCAGGCGATGGTGGTGCCTGTGGCTCAAAGGAGTAGGGCGCTAGCCCCATATGCCGGAGGTGGCGGGTTCAAAGCCAGCCCCTGCCAAAAACTGCAAAAAAAAATAGCCAGGCGTTGTGGCAGGTGCCTATAGTCCCAGCTACTTGGGAGGCTGAGGCAAGAGAATCGCCTAGGCTTGGGAGTTGGAGGTTGCTGTGAGCTGAGAGGCCACAGGACTCTACTGAGGGTGACAAAGTGACACTCTGTCTCTACAAAAATTCAGGTAACCATTATGGGGCAAAGCTGGGGGTAGGAAATTGTCCCGGTCCGCGGGGAATTCAACGGGGACCTGGGAAACAAAGGGGTCAGTCGAATGAGGGGACAAGAGACATGAAAGAATGAGAGCAAGTCAAGAGTCTGATCAAGCTCCGCCGAGTTTATTTTTCAGCTGGACTTATAAGCACACAAACGAGGAAGTAACTAAGGGCTGTTCCTAGCAGGGCGGGGAGGGGGCTAGTTTCTGGAAAATTACTAGGAGAAGGTCCCTAAGGTGGGGGGTGCATTTTTGAAGAGATACGCAAGCGGAAAGTACCGTTGCTATTATGGTTGAATTCCTGAGAGTAGTTTGCTCGTAAAACTGCAAATCAAGCAGGCTAGCAAGGGACATTTTTGCGAGATGTTTTGGCTCCCGGCAGGACACTGTGCTTCCAGTTTCAGGTATGGTGCTGGGTGGGCTATTTACTTCATCTGTCTGGGGAAGATCCTGGAACCCTGACCTAAACAAAGGTGAGCAGAAATCCCACAGCAGGACCAAGGGAAGAAAGACGCCCTTTGGAGAACACACAACAGGGGAGTCACAAGCTTTGCGAAGAAAAACTATGGACACCGGGAAGATACAAGTACAGAATGATCACTCTGGCAGCTGATGCTTTAAAATGGGATGGCTTCTCTTGTATTTACCTGGATGAATCTGGAGAACATCCTTCTTAGTAAAGTATCATGAGAATGGAAAAACAAGTATCCAATGTACTCAATGCTAATGTGAAACCAGTAGATGAACAATGACAAGGGGCAGCACCTGTGGCTCAAGCGGCTAAGGCGCCAGCCACATACACCTGAAGTGGCGGGTTCGAATCCAGCCCTGGCCTGCCAAATAACAGTGACGGCTGCAACCAAAAAATAGCTGGGCGTTGTGGCAGGCGCCTGTAGTCCCAGCGACTTGGGAGGCGGAGGCAGGAGAATCGCTGGAGCCCAGGAGTTGGAGGTTGCTGTGAGCTGTGATGCCACTGCACTCTACCCGGGGTGACAGCTTGAGGCTCTGTCTCAAAAAAAAGATTGTATCTGGAGGGTAATGAACCACTCCGTAAACCTCTTTGAATTATGTTCCTGGGCTTCCCTTACAGCATTTGTCACTCTTATTGAAATTGTTTTACTTATTTGTGCCACTGTTCTTTGCCTGCTGGCCCCCCTCCCCACCGGAATGGTAGCAACGTATGAGCAGGTGCCATAGCGTATGACTGCTTTATCTACAGGCAGGAACAGAGTGAAAAGACATTCACAACATATTTGTTCTATGATTGAAAAAAATAAATACCGTATACCATTTATACCTAAAATTATCCTTCGGGTGGTGCCTGTGCCTCAGAGAGTAGGATGCCAGCCCCATATACCAAGGGTGGTGAGTTCAAACCCAGCCCTGGCCAAACTGCAACAACAACAACAAAAAATAAATAAATAAATAAATAAAATTATCCTTCAATGCTTGTATCCTATGTAGAAAAGACACCATCTTTCTCTCCAGGATGGTGGTCCCATTGCACACAGGTTAGTAACCACACTGTTAGCTGTACGTTCAAGTCTGAGCTCTCCATATTAATCTTATAAATCACTTTAGTTGACAGTGACATTCTTTTTAAAGGCAAATCAGCGTGAACTTCCAATATCCCAAATTAGATCAAGCAAACAAGTTCAAATGAGTTGGCCGTTAATTACTCACCACCACTGGCCTAAGTTTGAAACAACCATATCTCATTTTTCACCAGACTGACATCCTGAAAGGCACCATTTGTCAGAGACCTCCCTTGTATATTTTTCTTTTTTCCTCCAATTGTTTCACTGAATTAACAAAAGTAATATTAAATAAGTTGCTAAATACAGATATTAGTTCATTTGTAGCTAATTATTATAGGTAAATGGTGCAGCAAATGAAGCCCCCTCTACCCTCCCTCTTGGCCTTTTTTTTTAAAGCTTTTGTGATGTTCTTCAGGTAAGTCCCATGCATAATGTAAGAGAGGCAATGTTGTTTGCATAATAAGCTATTTTCTACCACAGAAGCAGAAACATTTTATCGCTATAGAGAAAGCTCAAATTATGAATACATTTTCATATAAGTTGATTTATGTGAAAATTACAAATAAATGCCGAGCCAAGCTGCAAGTGAATTGTTTGTTCCCATTTCAAGAAGTGGTATTATTTGAAATTAAAAAAGAAAACAACCTCACCGCATCCTGCTAAGAGAAATATTTTTAATGTTATTCAGACTGAAGCACATACCATGGGGTCCAGGAAGGAAAAGCCTCACTTGGTCTGGCAGGGGGACTTGAGGTTGCGAAAATTAACACAAACTCGTCCGCTGATTTCTGAAACCATCTTGTCTATGTTTTTTACTTACTTCAACTTGGACTACACAGATTCTCAGCAAACTCTATAATTATTTCTTTCAGTAGTGGAAGGAAGTTGAAAGAATAGATGGCTGCCCATTATCACCCCTCACAAGTAAAAGCTAAATGTGTGTTGAAGACATGAAAATGGTTTTGCACAGGACTTAAAGCTTCTCAGACACCTGCAAAGCTCTCTCAATGTGGGGTGCGCATTTCTAATTCCAGGCAGAATCACTGGGAATAGAAAGGCAGCTTGCTAGACGTCCCCAGGGACACTCTTTAGCACCCAGGTGGCTGATCTATAACAAGGATGTCCAGATGGCCACAAAGCTTTGGCCAATATCTAAGATAGGGAGAAGCTGGTTTTAGGGAAAGGAGTTAGTGCCACCTTGGACAATCTATACAGTCACATAAATGCAATCTATTTAGCCATTTACACAGCAAATTTCTTTTAGTAGAGATGGGGGTCGCACTCTCGCTCAGGCTGGTCTATTGGAGATCACCCAGAGCTGGGCATGATCACAGCTGTTACTACAGACTTCTCTTGCCCACTGATGCCTGAACTGCTGCTTGCTAATCTCCTATCTTTCAAATTCTTGGTTTTAATAATGATTTCTATCCCCATCTTAACATTTTTAGCCCCTCACAAGTCCCAGACTACCTTATGGACTTTGGGGTCTTGTTCAGCTTTCTCTCTGCATGTTCCCCAGAATCTGGTGATGCTTAAAGCCTCGAGGGAGACGTCTGTCTAGTCCCTGCCCATGTTGGGAAGCCCCGAGAGCACCATGAGCACCTCTTTCTCCCCCCATAGCACAGGGCCTCTTGACTAGTGCAGGTAGATAATATGAATACCTGTCTCAAAGTCATTGTCAGTTCACTGACCTGTCAAGACATGTTGCACACGTGGGCCCTTTTTTTTTTTTGCAAGTCTTCTCTGTTGTTTGTTTTTTTTTGGTAGGGACAGTCTCACTTTGTCACCTTCCGTAGAGTGTCATGGCGTCATAGCTCACAGCAACCTCCAACTCCTGGACTTAGGCGATTCTCTTGCCTCAGCTTCCTGAGTAGCTGGGACCACAGGCACCTGCCACAATGCCCAGCTCTTTTCTTTTTTCTTTTTTTTGAGACAGAGGCTCAAGCTGTCACCCTGGGTAGAGTGCTGGGGCATCACAGCTCACAGCAACCTCCAACTCCTGGGCTCAAGCGATTCTCCTGCCTCGGCCTCCCAAGTACCTGGGATTACAAGCGCCCACCACAACGCCCAGCTATTTTTTGGTTGGAGCCGTCATTGTTGTTTGGCGGGCGGGGTTGGATTCAAACCCGCCAGCTCAGGCCTATGTGGCTGGCGCCTTAGCGGCTTGAGCCACAGGCGCTGAGCCAGAAGAGGCTTTTAAAGGGCAAATACTGTATGATTCCTCCTATATGCGATTTCCAGAGTAGACATATTCACAGAGACAGAGAAAAGAATGGTGGTTCTGGCCAGCGCTGGGGAAGAGGGAAACGGAGAGTTATTTGTTAGAATTTTTTTGTTGTTGTTGAGACAGGGTCCCACCCTATGCCCCTGAGCAGAGTGCAGTGGGCGTGGTAGCTCACCACAACCTCAGACTCGGGCTGCGGGCACCCCGCTGCCTCAGCCTCCGGAAGCCTCTGGGATTTCAGGCGCTCGCCACAGCGCCCGGCTGGGTTTTTCCATTTTTTTAGGAGTCAGGGTCTCACTCTCGCTCAGACGAGTCTCGAACTCCTGAGCTCGAGCAATTCTCCCTCCTCAGCCTCCCACAGTGCTGGGATTACAGGCGTGAGCCACCGCGCCCGGCGTTAGAATTTTTTTTTTTTTGTGGTTTTTTGGCCAGGGCTGGGTTTGAACCCACCACCTCCGGCATATGGGACCGGCGCCCTACTCCTTGAGCTACAGGAGCCACCCAGAATTTTTTTTTTTAATTATTTTTGTTGGGGATTCATTGAGGGTACAAAGAACCAGGTTACACTGATTGGGAGAGTTATTGTTTTCCTTTTTAAGAGACAGAGTCTCACTTTGTCTTCCTCGGTAGAGTGCTGTGGCATCACAGCTCACAGCAACCTCCAGCTCTTGGGCTTAGGCGATTCTCTTGCCTCAGCCTCCCGAGTAGCTGGGACTACAGGCATCTGCCACAATGCCTGGCTATTTATTTTTTTGTTGTTGTTGTTTTTGCTGTTTTGGGCCGGGGCTGGGTTTGAACCCGCCACCTCCGGCATGTGGGGCCAGTGCCCTACTCCTTTGAGCCACAGGCGCCACCCTGCTCAGCTATTTTTTTTTTACTGCAGTTTGGCCGGAGCCGGTTTTGAACCCTATACCCTAGGTATATGGGGCCTGCGCCCTACTCACTGAGCCACAGGCGCCACCTAGGAGAGTTATTTCTTAATAGGTATAGAGTTTCAGTTTTGCAAAATGAAAAGTTCTGTGGAAGGATGGTGGTGACAGTCACACAACGTGAATGCTCTCAATGTCACTAAACTGTATTCTTTTTTTTTTTTTTTGTAGAGACAGAGTTTCACTTTATGGCCCTCGGTAGAGTGCCATGGCATCACACAGCTCACAGCAACCTCCAACTCCTGGGCTTAAACGATTCTCCTGCCTCAGCCTCCCGAGTAGCTGGGACTACAGGAGCCAGCCACAATACCCAGCTATTTTTTGGTTGCAGTTCAGCCAGGGCTGGGTTTGAACCCGCCACCCTCGGTATATGGGGCTGGCACCTTACCAACTGAGCCACAGGCACCGCCCTAAACTGTATTCTTAAAAATGGTTAATATGGTAAATTTTATGTTATGTATATTTTACCACATACCAACAATGATAACAATAAGGGAGATTTAGTGGGCCACATTTTAACAGGGTAAAAATATACCTCTTAAAAATGTCAGATTTAAAAATTTTAGTAGAATGAGTATTGAATCATTGATGTAACCCTATTAACACCTACTACATGCCTTGTACTCTGCTAGATTCTAGAGATGAATAATGATCACAAGAGACAGACGCGAGCTCTGCCGGCATGGAGCTGAGAGCCAGAGGGAAGAGAGGGTTACAAAGAAGCCCATTACAGTTTGATGAGGGTTTTGAAGGAAAAGTGAAGGCTTTTTTTTTTTGAGACAGAGTCTCACTCTGTCACCCTGGGTCGATTGCTGTGGCATCCTAGCTCACAGCAACCTCAAACTCTCGAGCTCCAGAGATGCCCTTTGTCCCAACCTGCGGGACAGCAACGGGGGGCACAGGAACCACCTAAAGGAGAAAAACAAACAAGGGGCACGAGAAAGGGAGACAAGACAGTTTTCTGATCAAGTCTCAAATTTTATTGAAAAAACTTGTGCCTTACAAGCATTACGGGGAAGGTGGGTGGGTCTTGTTGGGAGGTTCAGAGGAGTTGTTAACTGGGAATTGGCTAGAGTAAGTAAGATGGGGCATAAGGTGATTGGTTGGCTAGTTGCCAGGTAAAGTTACCGGGAAAAGGTAAAACTGTTTTTTACTTGAAGAGGAAGTAAGGCCGAGCTGTACCTTATATGGCTTCCGATAGCCCTTGCCTCAGCCTCCCTGGTAGCTGAAACTATAGGCCCCCAGCATGACGCCTGGCTAATTTTTCTATTTTTAGTAGAGCAGGGGAGGGGAGGGGGTCTCACTCTTCTTGCTCAGGCTGATCTTGCACTCCTGAGCTCAAGCAATCCACCCTCCACCCACCTCAGCTTCCTAGAGTGCTAGGATTGTGGGCATGAGTCACTGTGCCTGGCTGGAAAGTGAAGGCTTTACAGGACCATCATTTTCCTATCAAGATCTGCAGGATGGGAAAAGGCTTTCCTGAGGAAGGGGCATTTAGGCATTTAAATCTTATTTAAAAAAAAAAATTACTGGGCCTTTAAAGAATTTCGTTATTCCCTCTATGCTTTGGAAAGAAAAGAAATAACAGGAGATTAAAATGCCCTCCTTTTATCACTGACCTTGGCTACTGTCTAGGCGTACTCCCTAAAACTTGCAAGATGAAGGAGAGGTTAGTAAACAAGAAAGTTCTGTGTGATACTCAAGCTCAGATTTCTCCATGTACCATCTCCCGTGGTGGACTTCTTGGTTTCTGTAATGCTTGTCATCAGGCAGTTTTCTAGAGACCAGACTCACACAGACCACAGCTATCTTTCTTTTAATTCAATGCCATGCCAGGCCCAGTGGCTCACGCCTGTAATCTCAACACTTTGGAAAGCTGAGGTGGGCGGATTCCCTGAGCTCACAGGTTCTAGATCAGCCTGAGCTACAGGGAGACCCCAACTCTAAAAATAGCCGGGCGTTGTGGCAGGCACCTGTATTCCCAGCTACTTGGGAGGCTGAGGCAAGAGAATCGCTTGAGCCCAGAAGTTTGGGATTGGGATTGCTGTGATCTGTGATGTCACAGCACTCTACTGAGAGCAACAAACTGAGACTCTGTGTCAAAAAAAAAAAAAAAGGCTGGCCCCTGTGGCTCAAAGGAGTAGGGCGCCAGCCCCATATACAGGAAGTGGCAGGTTCAAACCTGGCCGCTAAAAACTGCAATTAAAAAAAAAATATTCAGGCTGGTGTGGTGGCTCACACCTGTAGTCTCAGCGCTGTGGGAGGCCCGGGGCGGGGTGGGGGTGGGGCGGATTTCCTCAGCTCGGAAGTTCAAGGCCAGTATGAGCAGGAGTGAGCCGGAGTGAAACCCCAGCTCTACAAAGAAAAAAAAAAAAAAGCGGGCGCCTGTAATCCCAGCTACTTGGAAGGCAAAGGGCAAGATAATTGCTAAAGGAAGAAAGGAAAAAAAAGAAAATTGAACAAAAAAAAAACAACTTCAAACTAAGAAGAGTGAAAGCCAGCTGAAATTCAAAGAAAAAAAAATTCAATGCCAAATACCAAAGGGAGTAAGCCTAGATACTTAGGCTAGATACCTAGATACCTAGCCCAAGGTCAGTGATAAAAGGAGGACATTTTAATCTCTTGTTTTACTTTTTCTTTCCAAAGCATATAAAGAATAACAAAATTCTCTAAAGGCCCAGTAATTTTGTTGTTGTTGTTGTTGTTTCTTTTGCAGTTTTTGGTTGGCCGGGTCTGGGTTTGAACCCACCACCTCTGGCATATGGGTCTGGTGCCCTACCCCTTTGAGTCACAGGCGCCGCCCTAATTTTTTTTTTTTTTTTTAAATAAGATTGGAAGAAATTCCAAAAAGGCAAAATGGTTTTTAGCCTAAAGTTTGTCATTAGAATTTCAGTAACAGGAGGCGGCGCCTGTGGCTCAGTTGGTAAGGCGCCGGCCCCATATACGGAGGGTGGTGGGTTCAAACCCGGCCCCGGCCAAACTGCAACCAAAAAATAGCCGGGCGTTGTGGCGGGCACCTGTAGTCCCAGCTTCTCGGGAGGCTGAGGCAAGAGAATCGCTTAAGTCCGGGAGCTGGAGGTTGCTGTGAGCTGTGTAAGGCCACGGCACTCTACCCGAGGGCCATAAAGTGAGACTCTGTCTCTACAAAAAAAAAAAGAATTTCAGTAACAGTTGCATATTTTCCTCTAGGTTTCCAGATCCTCATTTCTACCAATCATACAGTTGATCTTAGACTTACAGAAGTTTTCTCACTTACTCATAGTAGTATGATAAAAAAAAAAAAAAAAAAGAAGGGGCAGCACCTGTGGCTCAAAGAGTAGGGCACTGGCCCCATTTGCCAGAGGTGGCGGGTTCGAACCCAGCCCCAGACATAAACTGCAAAAAAAAAAAAAAAAGAAAAAGAAAGAAAAGGAAGACTTACAGAAAATTTCCATCATCTTTAATGTCTGTTACCCACCAAAATGTATAAGTTTGGAAGCAATATCTCCCTCCCTCAAAATATACAACAAACACACGTGTATATACACACATGCACACACACAATTTCCACTCTTTATTAGATTATAGGCTATACAAAGGCAGGGCCCAGTTTCGTATTATTCCTAATGCATAGGAATAGTCTCAGTGGTGATTGATCATCATAGGTGATTGATAAATATTTTCTTTTCTTTTTTTTTTTTGAGACGAAGCCTCATGCTGTCGCCCTGAGTAGAGTGCAATGCCATCACAGCTCACAGCAACCTCCAACTCCTGGGCCTAAGCAATTCTCTTGCCTTAGCCTCCCAAGTAGCTGGGACTACAGGTGCCCACCACAACGCCCAGATTTTTTTTGGTTGTAGTTGTCGTTGTTTGGCCTGAGCTGGATTCAAATCCACCAACTCTTGTGTATGTGGCTGGCACCTTAGCTGTTTGAGCTACAGGCGCCGAGCCTGATAAATATTTTCTAAATGAATCCTTCTCTTGTTTTCTCTGAATCATTTTCTTTCTTTCTTTTCTTTTTCTTTTTTTTTTTTTACAGTTTTTGGCTGGGGCTGGGTTTGAACCTGCCACCTCTGGAGTATGGGGCCGGCGCCTTACTCCTTTGAGCCACAGGCGCCGCCCAGATAAATATTTTACAGTTTTTTTGTTTGTTTGTTTGTTTTGGCCAGGGCCAGGTTTGAACCCACCACCTACAATACTACAATACTACTAATACTGCAATAATACTCCTAGTTTCCAAGGCTAGAATGCTATATGGGGCGGCGTCCTATTCCTTGAGCCACAGGCGCTGCCCTTCTGAATAATTTTCTAACTGATTTCCTTCTCTTTCAGCTTCTAAAATCCCTATCACATGTAGCTATGATGAAGCTCTCGTCACATATAGGTATGTGGGTTTGAGAGTTAGACACACCTAGATTTAAATCCTGGCTCTGCTGTTCGCTAAAATATGAATTTCGGGCAATTCATAAGTACTCCAGGTGTCGTACCCACATCTGCAAAACAGGAGGAATAGTGCACTTCTCTCCTTTTTTTTTTTTTTTTTTTGCTAGCAGACCGTGCACGAACAGCTTACTTTTATTCCTCTAAATAAATATGACAAGGAGAAAAGAAATGTAAAAGATAGGCTGCGCCTGTGGCTCATATAGATAGATAGAGCACTGGCCCCATATGCCGGAGGTGGCGGGTTCGAACCCCGCCCCAGCCAGAAACTGCAAAAAAAAAAAGAAATGTAAAAGAACCCAGAGTCAACAAAATTCTCAACATGATGAAGACAAAGACACACATAAATGTATACAGCATTTCAATGCATAACTTGGTGCCACTTAACACATTTGATATTTTTAAAAAATTATATGTATTTTTTACTCCATGGTAATTGCTAAAATATTTTAAAACCTCTGCAGTCATTAGAGTCATCTGAACTTTAAGAGACAGGTATTGTGTTTCCAAAAAGCATACCTGTTCCTCTACAGATTAATAATGGAATAAAGAATTTGACTTCACATCTACTTGTCCCATGATAGCAATATTCTAGTGAGGTTCCAGTGAACTGTAGGAAAGTGATGACTAGGTAGTATATTCATCTAACTATATTTAGACAAAATTCAAATCCTTGAATCACATTCAGTTTCACAAATAGCATGCTACATTTTTCATTACCTGGTCAGGCCACCAGCACTTTAAATTCAACATGTTTAAAACTATCTTTTTTTTTTTTTTTGTAGAGACAGAGTCTCACTTTATGGCCCTCGGTAGAGTGCCGTGGCCTCATCCAGCTCACAGCAACCTCCAACTCCTGGGCTGAAGTGATTCTCTTGCCTCAGCCTCCCGAGTAGCTGGGACTACAGGCGCCCACCACAACGCCCGGCTATTTTTTGTTTGCAGTTTGGCCGGGGCCGTGTTTGAACCCGCCACCCTCGGGATATGGGGCCAGTGCCCTACCGACTGAGCACAGGTGCCGCCCTGAAACTATCTTTTAATCTCTACTCATAAATCAATCTTAATCAGTATTTCAGTATTTTTTGTGTATACTACAATAATACTCCTAGTTTCCAAGGTCAGAACCTTTGTATTATGTTTTCATCTCACTTGGCCTTATGTCCTTATTTAACTAGGTTTTTTTTTTTTATATTAAATCATAGCTGTGTACATTAATGCGATCATGGGGCATCATACACTGGTTTTATAGACCGTTTGACACATTTTCATCACACTGGTTAACATAGCCTTCCTGGCATTTCCTTAGTTATTGTGTTAAGACATTTACATTCCACATTTAATAAGTTTCACATGTACCCTTGAAAGATGCACCGCAGGTGTAATCCCACCAATCACCCTCCCTCCGCCCCCCTCCCCCCTCCCCCCTCCCTTCCCTCCATATCCCCCTTCCCCGTATTCTTGGGTTATAACTGGGTTATAGCTTTCATGTGAAAGCCATAAATTAGTTTCATAGTAGGGCTGAGTACATTGGATACTTTTTTTTCCATTCTTAGAGATAATTTACTGAGAAGAATATGTTCCAGCTCCATCCATGTAAACACGAAAGAGGTAAAGTCTCCATCTTTGTTTAAGGCTGCATAATATTCCATAGTGTACATATACCACAATTTATAAATCCATTTGTGTGGGCAGCGCCTGTGGCTCAGTGAGCAGGGCGCCGGCCCCATATACTGGAGGGTGGCGGGTTCAAACCCAGCCCCGGCCAAATTGCAACAAAAAAATAGCCGGGCATTGTGGCAGGTGCCTGTAGTCCCAGCTACTCGGGAGGCTGAGGCAGAAGAATCGCCTAAGCCCAGGAGTTGGAGGTTGCTGTGAGCTGTGTGAGGCCCCGGCACTCTACCGAGGGCAATAAAGTGAAACTCTGTCTCTACAAAAAAAAAAATAAATAAATAAATCCATTTGTGGATCGATGGGCACTTGGGCTTTTTCCATGACTTAGCAATTATGAATTGGGTTGCAATTAACATTCTGGTACAAATATCTTTGTTATGATGTGATTTTTGGACTTCTGGGTATATGCCTAGTAGAGGAATTACAGGATTGAATGGCAGATCTATTTTTAGATCTCTAAGTGTTCTCCAAACATCTTTCCAAAAGGAATGTATTAATTTGCATGCCCACCAGCAGTGTAGAAGTGTACCCATTTCTCCACATCCACACCAACATCTCTGGTCTTGGGATTTTGCGATATGGGCTAATCTTACTGGAGTTAGATGATATCGCAAAGTAGTTTTGATTTGCATTTCTCTGATGATTAAAGATGATGGGCATTTTTTCATATGTCTGTAGGCCGTGTGCCTGTCTTCTTCAGAGAAGTTTCTCTTCAAGTCCCTTGCCCAGCCTGCGATGGGATCACTTATTCTTTTCTTGCTTATAGGTTTAAGTTCTCTGTGGATTCTGGTTATTAAACCTTTGTCGGAGACATAACCTGCAAATATCTTCTCCCATTCTGAAGTCTGTTTGCTCGCTTTACTTACACTGTTCTTGGCTGTGCAGAAGCCTTCTAGTTTGATGAGTTCCCAGTAGTGTATTTTTGAAGCTGCTTCAATTGCCTGGGAGGGTCCTCCTCATAAAATACTCGCCCAGACCGATTTCTTCAAGGGTTTTCCCTGCACTCTCTTCTAGTATTTTTATAGTTTCACATCTTAAGTTTAAATCTTTAATCCAGTGAGAGTCTATCTTAGTTAATGGTGAAAGGTGTGGGTCCAGTTTTAGTCTTCTACAGGTTGCCAGCCAGTTCACCCAGCACCATTTGTTAAATAGAGAATCTTCTCCCCACTGTATGTTTTTAATTGGCTTGTCAAAGGATCAAATAACGGTAAGTAGCTGGATTCATCTCTTGGTTCTCTATTCTGTTCCAGACATCTACTTCTCTGTTTTTGTGCCAGTACCATGCTGTTTTGATCACTATCGACATGTAGTATAGTCGGAGGTCTGGTAGCGTGATTCCTCCTGCTTTGTTTTTATTTCTGAGTAATGTCTTGGCTATTTGAGGTTTTTTCTGATTCCGTATAAAATGAAGTATTATTTTTTTCAAGATCTTTAAAGTATGACAGTGGAGCTTTAATAGGGCTTGCATTAAAATTATATATTGCTTTGGGTAGTATAGACATTTTAACAATGTTGATTCTTCCCAGCCATGAGCATGGTATGTTTTTCCATTTTTTTTTTTTTTTTTTGTAGACACAGAGTCTCACTTTATGGCCCTCGGTAGAGTGCCGTGGCCTCACACAGCTCACAGCAACCTCCAACTCCTGGGCTTAAGGCGATTCTCTTGCCTCAGCCTCCCAAGTAGCTGGGACTACAGGCACCTGCCACAACGCCTGGCTATTTTTTGGTTGCAGTTTGGCCGGGGCCTGGTTTGAACCCGCCACCCTCGGTATATGGGGCCGGCGCCATAGGCGCCATACCGACTGAGCCATAGGCGCTGCCCTATTTTTCCATTTGTTAACATGTTCAGCTATTTCTTTTCTTAGAGGTTCATAGTTCTCTTTATAGAGATCTTTCATGTCCATTGTTAGATAAACTCCCAAATATTTCATCTTCATTGGCACTACTGTGAATGGAACAGAGTTCTTAACTGTTTTTTCAGCTTGACTATTGTTGGTATAAATAAAGGCTACCAATTTATGAATGTTGATTTTGTAACCTGAGATGCTGCTGTGTTCCTTGATCACTTCTAAGAGTTTTTCAGTAGAATCTCTGGTGTTTTCCAGATATACAATCATATCATCTGCGAAGAGCAAAAGTTTGATCTCTTCTGACCCTATATGGATACCCTTGATTGCGTTTTCTTCCCTAATTGAGATGGCTAAAACTTCCATTACAATGTTAAAGAGCAGTGGAGACAATGGGCAGCCTTGTCTGGTTCCTGATCTGAATGGAAATGATTTCAATTTAACTCCATTCAATACAATATTGGCTGTGGGTTTGCTGTAGATGGCCACTATCAGTTTAAGTAATGTCCCTTCTGGTGGTGCCTGTGGCTCAAAGGAGTCGGGCGCCAGCCCCATATGCCAGAGGTAGCGGGTTCAAACCCAGTCCTGACCAAAAACTGCAAAAAAAAAAAAAAAAAAAAGAAATGTCCCTTCTATACCAATTTTCTTAAGTGTTCTGATCATGAAGGGATGCTGTATATTATCAAAAGCTTTTTCTGCATCAATTGAGAGAATCATATGGTCTTTGTTTTTTAATTTGTTTATGTGCTGAATTATACTTATAGATTTATGGATATTGAACCAGCCTTGAGAACCTAGGATAAAACCAACTTGGTCATGATGTATAATTTGTTTGATGTGTTGCTGGATTCTGTTTGTTAGGATCTTGTTGAATATTTTTGTATCTATATTCATTAGTGATATTGGCCTATAATTTTCTTTTCTTGTTGGGTCTTTTCCTGGTTTGGGGATCAGGGTGATGTTTGCTTCATAGAACGTGTTGGGTAGATTCCTTCTTTTTCTACATTTTGGAACAGGTTTAGTAATATAGGCACTAATTCCTCTTTAAAGGTTTGGTAGAACTCTGACGTGAAGCCATCTGGTCCTGGGCTTTCCTTTTTAGGGAGGTTTTGTATGGTTGATGCTATTTTAGAACTTGATATGGGCCTGTTCAACATTTCTACTTGATTCTGGCTATGTCTTGGAAGGTGACGTGCTTCCAAGTATTGGTCAATTTCCTTCAGATTTTCATATTTCTGAGAATAAAGTTTCTTGTAATCCTCATTAAGGATTTTTTTTGTGTGTGTAGAGACAGAGTCTCACTGTACCGCCCTCGGCTAGAGTGCCGTGGCATCACATGGCTCACAGCAACCTCTAACTCTTGGGCTTACGCGATTCTCTTGCCTCAGCCTCCGAGCAGCTGGGACTACAGGCGTGTGCCACAATGCCCGGCTATTTTTTTTCTATTACAGTTTGGCTAGGGCTGGGTCCGAACCCGCCACCCTCGGCATATGGGGCCGGCACCCTACTCACTGAGCCACAGGCACCACCCCCATTAAGGATTTTTTTAATTTCTGAGGAGTCTCTTGTTATTTTGTCTTTGTCACTTCTGATTGATGAGATTAGAGATTTTACTCTTTTTTTCCTGGTTAGGTTAGCCAAAGGTTTATCTATTTTATTGACCTTTTCAGAAAACCAACTTTTTGATTTATTGATCTGTTGTATAATTCTTTTGTTTTCAATTTCATTTAATTCTGCTCTAATTTTGGTTATTTCTTTTCTTCTGCTGGGTTTGGGGTTGGAATGCTCTTCCTTTTCCAGTTGCTTGAGATGTCCCATTAACTTGTTAACTTCCTCTCTTTCCATTCTCTTGAGGAAGGCTTGCAGTGCTATCAATTTCCCTCTTAGGACTGCCTTTGCGGTATCCCAGAGGTTCTGATAATTCGTGTCTTCATTGTCATTTTGTTCCAAAAATTGGCAATTTCCTTCTTAATCTCATCTCTGACCCAGCTATCACTCAGCATAAGGTTATTTAACTTCCATGTTTTTGTATGAGTATGCAGATTCCTGTTGTTACTGAGTTCAACTTTTATTCCATGGTGGTCTGAGAAGATGTAAGGAATAATTTCTATTCCTTTAAATTTACTGAGGTTAGACTTGTGACCTAAGATGTGATCGATTTTGGAGTATGTTCCATGGGCTGATGAGAAGTATGTGTATTCAGTTTTGTTGGGATGAAATGTTCTGTAGATGTCTGCTAATTCCAAATGTTGGATGGTTAGGTTTAAATCTAAAATTTCTTTGCTCAGCTTCTTATTGGAGGATTGATCCAACACTGCCAAAGGAATGTTGAAATCTCCAACTATTATGGAGCTGGAGGAAATCAAGTTGCTCATGTCTGTTAAGAGTTTCTCTTATAAATTGAGGTGCATAGATATTAATAAATGAAATCTGATCGTATTGAATTATACCCTTAACAAATATGAAGTGACCATTCTTATCCTTCCTTACTTTTGTTGTTTAAAGCCTATTGTATCTGCAAATAAAATTGCAACACCTGCTTTTTTCTGATTACCATTTGCCTGCAATATGGATGACCATCCTTTTACCCTGAGTCTATATTTGTCTTTTAAGGTAAGATGTGACTCTTGTATGCAGCAAATATCTGGCCTGAGTTTTTGTATCCAGTCAGCTAACCTGTGCCTCTTTAGAGGACAATTTAAGCCATTCACATTAATGGAGAATATTGATAAGTCTGGTAAAATTTTGGGTGTCGAGTTTTTCGAAAGTCCAGTGGACATTTTTAATCCTTTTGCCACTGTGGAAGTTGGAGTTTGATTAAAAGTTTCTGAGTGAGTTTAGTTTTGTGGTAGAGGATTGGGCTGGTCGTTACGGAGGATAGGTCTGAGAATATCCTGAAGAGCTGGTTTGGTTATGGCAAATTTCTTCAACATATGAATTTCATTAATTTCTCCATCATAAATGAAACTCAGTTTAGCTGGATACAGGATCTGGGGTTGAAAGTTATTTTGCTTTAGGAGATTAGAAGTCGATGACCACCCTCTTCTGGCTTAAAAAGTTTCAGCAGAGAGATCTGCAGTCATTCTAATAATCTTCCCTTTGTAGGTAATGAATTTCTTTCGTCTGGCTGCTTTCAGAATTTTCTCCTTCATATTAACTGTAGTGAAGTTAATTATGCCCGGGGGATATCTTATTCGGATTGAGTCATGCTGGGGTTCAGATACTGTCTGCTATCTGAATTTCAGAATCTCTTGGCATGACTGGAAAATTCTCTTTCATAATTTCATGGAGAAGGGCCTCCGTGCCTTGTGAGGCCACTTCATCAGTTTCAGGGATTCCAATGAGGTGGATATTAGCCTTCTTCCAATTATCACAGAGCTCTCTGAGAGAATGATCCGTTTTTGCTCTCCATTTCTCTTCCTCTTTGAGAGTTTGGGAGCATTCAAAGGCTTCGTCTTCAATGTCAGAAATTCTTTCTTCTGGTTGCTCCACTCTGTTATGAAGGGATTTTACTGTATTTTTCAGATCTTTGAGGGCTTCAAATTCTTGCTTCAGTGCGTCAAAATCTTTGGTGGTTTTGTCTTTAAATTCGTTAAATTCTTGGGCGGCGTCTGTGGCTCAGTCAGTAGGGCGCCGGCCCCATATATCGAGGGTGGCGGGTTCAAGCCCAGCACTGGCCAAATTGCAACCAAAAAATAGCCGGGCGTTGTGGCGGGCGCCTGTAGTCTCAGCTACTCGGGAGGCTGAGGCAAGAGAATCACTTAAGCCCAGGAGTTGGAGGTTGCTGTGAGCTGTGTGAGGCCATGGCACTCTACCGAGGGCCATAAAGTGAGACTCTGTCTCTACAAAAAATAATAATAATAATAATATGAAAATAATAATAAATTCGTTAAATTCTTGAGACAACTTTTGAATTTCTCATTGAATTTCTAATTCCGACTTTTTAATTGCTGCTCGAGTTTCTAATTCTAAATTTTCTTCCATTTTATTAATCTTGTTTGCAATCCAAATTTTGAATTTGATTTCTGACATCTCGGCCAGCTGTTTATGAATGGGATCTTCAGTTACATCTGCCGTATCTTTCCTTGGCCAGGGGTTGATCGATTCTGGTTATTCATTTTACCAGAGTTTTTCTGCTGAATCTGTGCCATGATTGTTTTACACCATTTGATTTTTCCCCTGGAGTTTTGTTAAAGACCCATACAGTGCTATGGCCTGAGAAACTGGGGTCCTGTTTGGTGTGGTGGGGCTAAGTGGTTCTATCTCGTTTTCAGCTGGTTTCTGTTCGACCCTAGTGAAACAGTTACTCTGGGTTGAAGTCTCAGCTGTGGAGAAATACCAGCAATTAAGTCACCTCGCCCACCACAGGCAACCACTGGAAAAGGAAAATCAAACCTTCCTACAACCACACACCCAGGGCACCACCTGAATATTCCTTGGGCAATTGGCTCAGTTCAAAAGGTTCAAATCAATTTTCTCAGTCAGCACCTGTCTCAGGTGGGAGAGTTTAAAAGGTCTCTGGCAACTGGATCGCAGGGGTCTGGTGACTACTCAGATATGGCTTGCTCCAGTGCTGCATGGAGTCAGGAGGAGCCACCCAGCAAGTAGATCAGTCTGGGAAGGTTGATGCCTCCTTCGCCACCTTGCACCTCTGTCACACCCAGTCACTGAGAGTCCTGCAGGGCTTTGACCCAATTGCCTGTAGTGAACAGATACTACAGGGGTTTTCACCTGCCTGAATCACAAGGAAATCTATTTCTGCTCAGCCAGACCACTGCACTCTGCCTCTATCTAGCAGGGGGAAGTGAAGCCTGGCAACCTCGGGCACTTGATGGAGGCTGGGGGGTCTTCACTCAGTTCCAGCCCCACACCTGATTGATGTTACTGACAGAACAGAACAGAACAACTTTTCAGGAATTGGTTTCTGTCCTTGTTAAATTCCCTTGCAGAAGAGAAGCTGTTTTGAGTTCCCAGAGCCTGCGCCTCAGGCCCTGTCTTTGCTCCTGCAGGTTTGTATTTGGTTATCTGTCAGTTCTAGCCTCCTGTCTTCCTTTGTCTATAGGCTTACGATCCCCTGAGGGCCGGGTGCGTCTTAGGCTCAGGAAAGCGGTCCTCTCAGTCAGCCCCGCCCTGGGAACTTCCCGGGTCTGCGAGCGCGTTTCTAGTTCCTGTGCTCCACCCAGATTGGTACCACCTTAGGCAAACCCTTTACTCCCGGGGCCTGTGTTTCCGTCCCAGATTTGTTCCATGGTGGTTGCCACGTGAGTAGATACCCAGCCTCCTCTGGTTGCCCAGGGGAACACGGGGTGTGGCTTCAGAATATCCAGGAGTGAGCCTTATTGTTCCTAAAAGAGGGCTGCTGCTCTGCGCCTCAGGGCACTGCTGCTCCAGTGTGGTTCCCTCTCAGTCAACCGTCCTCTCCTCACTCCTGTGCCCCAAAGTCAGCACTGACCAGCTGCAGTTTAAGCACTGTCCACACTCCTCAAGAAATCACGCAAGAATCTGGACTCCTGGGGGACAGGCCTCAGACCTCAGAGTGAGAGTGGAGGGGAGTGCTGGGAGCTCAGAGTTGCAGGTAGAGAATATATACAGTTTTATACAGTTTTATGCCTGGCAGGAGAATGCCGTGACACCCTAGTAGGGGAGGTAGGTCCAGTTTTTAAAGGGTCTCTCCCGTGGAGTGTAGTGGGAGGACCTTTGAACTCTGCTCATTTGTTTGTGGGGCACTCTGAACTGTTCTTATGGGGGAGTGGACTCCCGTCCGTTTGGTGCTGGATTTTGTACCTTTTGTTTGTATCCTTGTGGTCGCAGCTCGCCTCAGTGGGGTTGATGTGCATTCTTCGACCTTCTCTCTTGGTGCAGCCCAAATCCACCAGGTTACTTGCTGAATTTCTGTCCTTTAACTCTCCTTCTCAGTACACTTCTCAGTGATGTGAAGGATGCAAATGTGACACACACGTGTGGCACCAAAAAAGCACCACAATGAGGCACAAGGCATTAAGTCACTTCCCCGCGGATGCAACTTCTGAGCTTCTTACGCTTTATTTTCAGAAAAGTAAAAAGGTTAAATAGTGTAATTATTGGGCGGGGCCTGTGGCTCAGTGAGTAGGGCGCTGGCCCCATATGCCGAGGGTGGCGGGTTCGTACCCAGCCCCAGCCAAACTGCAACAGAAAAATAGCCGGGCGTTGTGGCACGCGCCTGTAGTCCCAGCTGCTCAGGAGGCTGAGGCAAGAGAATCGCGTAAGCCCAAGAGTTAGACGTTGCTGTGAGCCGTGTGATGCCAAAGCACTCTACTCCAGGGCGGTACAGTGAGACTCTGTCTCTACAAAAAAAAAATAAATAAATAAATAAATAGTGTAATTATTGAGGCTGGGGCTAAATCTCGATTTATTAGACCAACAGAAAGTCTTGCACTTTTGAGAAGGGTCAACTCAACTCATATAGGATTTAAAAAAAAAAAAAAAAAAGCCGCAGAGTGTCTCAAACCTCAGTGTGCACACAGAGCCCCCTGATGATTTTGTTAAAATACAGGTTCAGGGGCGGCGCCTGTGGCTCAGTCGGTAAGGCGCCAGCCCCATATACCGAGGGTGGCAGGTTCAAACCCGGCCTTGGCTGAACTGCAACCAAAAAATAGCTGGGGGCAGCGCCTGTGGTTCAAGGAGTAGGGTGCTGGCCCCATATACCGGAGGTGGTGGGTTCAAACCCAGCCCCAGACAAAAAGTGCCAAAAAAGAAAAAAAAAAAAATAGCTGGGCGTTGTGGTGAGCGCCTGTGGTCCCAGCTACTCGGGAGGCTGAGGCAAGAGAATCGCTGAAGCCCAGGATTGGAGGTTGCTGTGAGCTGTGTGATGCCATGGCACTCTACCGAGGGCCATAAAGTGAGACTCCGTCTCTACAAAAAAAAAAAAAATACCGGTTCAGATTTACTGGGTGGGGCCTGAGACTCTGCATTTCTGAGGAGCTCCCAGATGCTCCCCATGTGCCTGTTGTCTGCAGACTTACACCCAGAGCAGCAAAGGCTCAAACCACTAAGCAAAATATTGGGTATCGTAACTCCAAGGGCCATACTGTTATAATGATAATGTGGAAGCATCTCATTTCTGTGCTCCATGCAATGATTTCCCCCAAATACTGTGCCTTTCTCAAAATGTCTTTTAAATGTCACAAAAATCATCCTTGACTCTACTCATGACCATGATTAAAGCATCTGAGTAAGCACCCTACACCCCCACGCTTCTGCTGGGCTGTATCCGTGAGCTGTGTACCATATTGTTTGTAGTTGACTTTGCTTTTCTCCTCTCCAATCTGTTGTCACGCCAGCGAAACAGACTCACATCAAAGTCAATTTGAATTCATTTGGTACAATTTCTACAAATTCTATTTCAAAAGGCTCTGCTAACTTCAAAAATAATATTCATTACCTGGTTGTTGGAAGAAACTGCTCTCAGGATATTGTAGCCCGCCATCCCTTAATTTGGTAATTCTATCAGGAAAAGCAATTAAGTTTGTCTGACATGACTTGTTTTTATAAATCCATGATGCTTACTGCTCTTAATTTATTTCTCCTCTTACCACTTATAATTTCATTCTCATCTGACAGTTCATATTTTCTTTCTGAATAATTTTTTCCCCCTTTATATTACTAATCACAGAAAATGTAGTGAATAACATCAGCCTTTGGGTAGGAAGGAGACTAGACAATGACGAGGCATCCACAGGCTCCCCTCGGGGAGAGCAGGAATTTTGTTTCTTATAGTTTCTGCAGCCCCTAGAGCAGTATTACGAACACAGTTGGTGCTCAATAAATACTTGGAATCAGGCACCATGACAAGCACTGAGAGACCAAGAAGACGCTGACCGAGGCCTTCCCCTAACATGTCACATTAGTTGGGAAGCAGATAATTAAAGAAATAATTATGGGGATGGCACCTGTGTCTCAGTCAGTAAGGCGCCAGCCCCATATACCAAGGGTGGCAGGTTCAAACCCAGCCCCTGCCAAATTGCAACAAAAAAATAGCCGGGCATTGTGGCAGGTGCCTGTAGTCCCAACTACTCGGGAGGCTGAGGCAAGAGAATCGCCTAAGCCCAGGAGTTGGAGGTTGCTGTGAGCTGTGTGAGGCCACGGCACTCTACCGAGGGTTATAAAGTGAGACTCTGTCTCTACAAAAAAAAAGAAAGAATTATGAAGCAATCTGGGGGGGATGTGTATGTAATACTGTAACAGGATTTCCAGAGGCTAGACCTTACAGTTTTATTGCATTTTCAGTGATGGAAAAACTTCCATTTAAAAGCTGTCAGTGGGCTGGCGCCTGTAGCTCAGGCAGCTAAGGGACCAGCCACATACACCAGAACTGGTGGGTTCGAATCCAGCCTGGGCCTGCCAAATAATGACAACTACAATAAAAAAATAGCTGGCTCAGGGCAGCGCCTGTGGCTCAGTCAGTAGGGTGCCGGCCCCATATACCAAGGGTGGCGGGTTCAAACCCGGCCCCGGCCAAACTGCAACAAAAAAATAGCCGGGTGTTGTGGCAGGCACCTGTAGTCACAGCTACTCGGGAGGCTGAGGCAAGAGAATCGCTTAAGCCCAGGAGCTGGAGGTTGCTGTGAGCTGTGTGATGCCACGGCACTCTACCAAGGGCCATAAAGTGAGACTCTGTCTCTACAAAAAAATTAAAAAAAAAAAAAATAGCTGGCTCAGTCGGTAAGGCACCAGCCCCATATACCAGGGGTGGCGGGTTCAAACCTGGCCCCAGCCAAATTGCAACAAAAAAATAGCCTGGCATTGTGGCAGGTGCCTGTAGTCCCAGCTACTCGGGTGGCTGAGGCAACAGAATTGCTTAAGCCCAGGAGTTGGAGGTTGCTGTTTGCGGTGATGCCACTGCACTCTACCCAGGGCGACAGCTTGAGGCTCTGTCTCAAAAAATAATAACAATAATAATAATAATAATAATGCTGTCAGCGGTTTCTGCCTTATTGACCTGGATGGCCTGTGATAACGTACAAGTTGGGGTAACACAAATGAGGCACTTGCCAACCATTCTGGGAGCCCGAGGGCGGGGACGGCATCGGGGAAGAGAAGGAAGTCACCTGGTGGGTGAGCTCTGGAAGGATGAACTGGGCTTGGAGACAGGAAGGCAGGAACACACCGTCTCCAGGGAGAGGGGTGTGTGCAGATCCATAAACGCATGAAACAGCGTGGTGTGTTCAGGGGATGGTGGGCATTTGCTCCGTCTGGAATACAGGGCTCCAGTGGGGAAGCAGCCAAAGACAGATTCGACTCTGCGTAGGAGCCAGATCCCAGGGAATCTTGTATGCTGAACACAGGAACTCAGGGGGCAAGAGGAAGCCACGGAAAGGTGTTTAAGCAGGAGAGAGAGGGGATAAGATATGTGCTCTAAGAAATATTAATAGCCGTTGAAGGAATTTATGGGATGGGCTTGATGGAGAAAGACCAGAGAGCACAGGACACAATCCCAACATTCTGGGTGAACGGGAACCAGAGTCTGGAGCAACTACAGCAGCAGGAACAGCTGCCACCTGGGTACGTCTGTGCCAGGCCGAGACCGTACACTTTGCAGAGCATTAACTTACTGAATTCAGAAATCAAGGTGCAACAAAGAGGAAGGTGTTTGAAAAACATAAAGGGGGGCGGCGCCTGTGGCTCAGTCGGTAAGGCGCCGGCCCCATATGCAGAGGGTGGCGGGTTCAAACCCGGCCCCGGCCAAACTGCAACCAAAAAATAGCCAAGTGTTGTGGCAGGCGCCTGTAGTCCCAGCTACTCGGGAGGCTGAGGCAAGAGAATCGCTTAAGCCCAGGAGTTGGAGGTTGCTGTGAGCTGTGTGAGGCCACAGCACTCTACTGAGGGCCATAAAGTGAGACTCTGTCTCTACAAAAAAAAAAAAAAAAAAAGAAAAACATAAAGGGGCTCGGCGTCTGTAGCACAGTGCTTATGGCTCCAGCCACATACACCAAGGCTGGCAGGTTCAAACCCAGCTCGGGACTGCTAAACAACAACGACAACTACAACAACAACAAAAAATAGCTGGGCGGTGCCTGTGGCTCAGTAGGAGGGCACTGGCCCCATATCCCAAGGGTGGTGAGTTTGAACCTGGCCCCAACTAAACTGCAACAACAACAACAACAAAAATAGCCAGGCGTGGTGGCACCTGTAGTCCCAGCTACTCAGGAGGCTGAGGCAAGAGAATCGCCTAAGCCCAGGAGTTTGAGGTTGCTGTGAGCTGTGATGCCACGGCACTCTACCGAGGGCAACATAGTGAGACTCTCAAAAAACAAAAAAATGGGGCGGTGCCTGTGGCTCAAAGGAGTAGGACGCTGGCCCCATATGCCGGAGGTGGTAGGTTCAAACCCATCCCTGGCCAAAAACAGCAAAAAAAAAAAAAAAAAGGAAAAACGGGTGGCACCTGTGGCTCAGTGAGTAGGGCACCGGCCCCATATACCGAGGGTGGCGCGTTCAAACCCAGCCCCGGCCAAACTGCAACATAAAAATAGCCGGCATTGTGATGGGTGCCTGTAGTCCCAGCTACTTGGGAGGCTGAGGCAAGAGAATCACCTGGGCCCAGAAGCTGGAGGTTGCTGTGAGCTGTGTGACGCCATAGCACTCTACTGAGGGCGATAAAGTGAGACTGTCTCAAAAAAAAACAAAGAAAAACATAAAGGAGAAACATCAATAACCATAGTGACCAGACATGGGGAGGTAAGGAAGGGGAGATGCAGGATGATTCCCCCCTTTTGTGACCTGTGGATGGCAATGTCTTTTTATTAGTCTAGGAAATCATCCAGGATATGGTTGAAAACTAAAAAGAAAAAAATTAGGGGAGACTTAAGGTAGAATTTTTTTTTCGTTTGAGGTAGAATATTTTTGAGGGGGTTAATATCAAGAATTCAATTTTATTTTTTTATTTATTCATGTCTTTTTTGAGACAGAGTCTCACTATGTAGCCCTGTGGCATCACAGCTCACAGCAACCTCAAACTCCTGGGCTTAAATGATTTTCTTGCCTCAGCCTCCCGAGTAGCTGGGACTACAGGCGCCCGTCACAACGCCCAGCTATGTTTTTTTATTGTAGTTCTCATTGTTGTTTAGCGGGCCCAGGCTGGATTCAAATCTGACATCCCTGGTGTATGTGGCCAGCGCCCTAGCCATGGAGCTGCAGGCAATGGGACAAGAATTCAATTTTAGACGTGTTGAGTTTGAGGGGCTCATGGGACCTCTGGGTGGAAATGGAAAGCTGGATAAACAAGTCTGGAGCTCAGAGTGGAGTTTTTGGCAGGAGGCAGTTTGGGGAATTTCCATACATGTAGTAGAAATGAAGTAGAAATGGTGGGCATGGGAGAAAAAATGTGCAGATGAAAGAGCAGCAAAGAAGAACAAAAGATACCAAAATTTAACAGGTGAGCAGATAATAAGAAAAAAGGAGGGACTCTACTACAAAACTCTTGGAAGTGATCAAGGAATGCAGCAGCATCTCAGGTTACAAAATCAACATTCATAAATCGGCAGCTTTTATATACACCAACAACAGTCAAGCGAAAAAAACAGTCAAGGACTCTATTCCTTTCACAATAGTGCCAAAGAAGATGAAATGTTTGAGAGTTTATCTAACAAAGGACGTGAAAGATCTCTATAAAGAGAACTATGAAACTCTAAGAAAAGAAATAGCTGAAAATGTTAACAAATGGAAAAACATACCATGCTCATAGCTGGGAAGAATCAACATCGTTAAAATGTCCATACTACCCAAAGCAATATACAATTTTAATGCAATCCCTATTAAAGCTCCACTGTCATACTTTAAAGATCTTGAAAAAACATAGCCAGGCATTGTGGCGGGCGCCTGTAGTCCCAGCTACTCGGGAGGCTGAGGCAAGAGAATCGCTTAAGCCCAGGAGTTGGAGGTTGCTGTTGTTAGGATATCAGAACTAGGCCAACCCCCCTGCTAACATGACTCAACTGTCTGTAGATAGCATGACTCAACTGTCTGTGAATAACTGCCCCACCTGCGCGTGGGCTATGTCTTCCGGAACGCTGTAACCGCTGAAACTGCCCAACTGCCCCACCTGCGCGTGGGCTATGCGGTTGGTTTGTTCCTATAAAAGGGGCCTGAAACCCCAAACTGGGGCGGACTCTTGTAAAACAGTCCGTCCGGGTGCTGCACTCGAATAAATTCCTCCTGCTTTTGCATCAAGGATCGGCTCCGCGTTTGATTGGGTGTTCTTCTCAATCCGAGGGCTCTTTGAGGCCCTTACATTTGGGGGTTCCGCCGAGATAGAGACGACCACCCCTCAAGCGTTGGACCCGCTATCCTTGGAGGTAAGAGGCCTCTGTGAGTCTGTGTGGTCTGTCTGTGTAAGTCTGTGTGTCTGTGTGGTCTGTCTGTATCTGTAAGGCTTTTATCAGGTGCCGGCTTTAGCGGTATATCCGGACGTGCCGCTGTCAGGCTGGGGGACACCCCAGAATCAGGCTGGGGGACGCCCCAGAATCAGGCTGGGGGATGCCCCAGGATCAGGAGGTGACCAACTACTGTTGGTTACCGTCAGTACGGCGACGGGCCCGTCAGGTTCCGGCCGTGTCCAGTCAAGAGGGCTTAGCCCTTTTGAAGCTGTTAGGTTAACCTATTAGGTTCAGTGTCTGTGTTTTCTGTTTGTCTTCCCTTTTGTCTGTGTACGTTCATTTGTTGTCTCTTAAAAATGGGTCATGGGATGAGTACACCTCTATCTCTCACCTTAGACCACTGGAAAGAGGTTAAGGAACGGGGGTGTAATCTCTCGGTCCTCATAAAGAAGGGACCGTGGCAAAATTTCTGCACCTCTGAGTGGCTTACCTTCAATGTGGGCTGGCCCCCTGAAGGTACCTTCAACCTCTCCCTTATCTTTGCCGTTAAAATTATTGTCTTCCAAGCAGGTCCTGGTTCGCACCCGAACCAACAGCCATATATTATCGTTTGGCAAGATCTGGTACAGAACCCACCCCCCTGGGTCTGTCCATGGCTAATACCAGACACCTCACAGGTCTTAGCCCTCCACTCGCCAGGAGCCAAGTCCGCCGACCTATACAATTGGAAAACTAACCATCCCCCTTTCTCCGAGGAACCCCAGTGTTTGACTGGGCTGGTGGAGTGGCTGATGTTCTCGCACCAGCCCACATGGGGTGACTGTCAGCAATTGTTGCAAACCCTCTTCACTACAGAAGAAAGAGAGCGGATCCTCCTTGAGGCGCGGAAAAACGTGCCCGGGGTGGACGGGAGACCAACGCAACTCCCAAACCACATCGAGGAGGCTTTTCCCCTTTCCCGACCAGACTGGGACTATAACACGGCTGACGGTAGGGAGCGACTGACAGTCTATCGCCAGACTCTAGTGGCAGGCCTCCGGGGGGCAGCAAGGCGCCCTACTAATTTGGCTAAGGTAAGGGAAGTGACCCAGGGAATCACGGAGTCTCCCTCCGTCTTCCTTGAGCGTCTCATGGATGCTTTTCGCCGCTATACCCCTTTCGACCCAACGTCAGAGGGGCAAAGGGCCTCTGTTGCTATGGCATTCATAGGGCAATCCGCCTCAGATATTAGGAAGAAGCTCCAGAGAATAGAGGGCTTGCAGGACTATACCTTGCAAGACCTAGTTAAGGAAGCCGAGAGAGTCTACCATAAGAGGGAAACTGAGGAGGAGAAGGAGCAGCGTAAACTAAAAGAAAAAGAAGATAGGGAAGTCAGGAAGGAGCGCAGACAGGAAAAGAATTTAACTCGCATTTTGGCCACAGTAATAGGTGAGTCAGGTCAAACTACGTTTAGGAGAAGGCAGGCAGGGAACCTGGGCAACTCAGGAAGACAGACTAGCCAACCACCACTGGATAGAGACCAATGTGCATTCTGTAAGGAAAAAGGACACTGGAAGAATGAGTGTCCCAAGCGAAGGGGTAAAGGGGACCCAGTTATCCTGACCCTCGGAGGGCATAACGCCTAGGGGCAATGGGGCTCGGAACCCCTCGCCGAGCCCAGGGTAACCTTATGTGTGGAGGGGAAGCCCATTGACTTTTTAGTAGACACAGGAGCTCAACATTCTGTCCTGACTACACCAGTTGGGCCGGTAACAGGAAAAAAATCTTGGGTCATAGGGGCAACGGGACACCAACAATATCCATGGACCACCCATAGGACAGTTGACCTGGGTAGGGGAACAGTAACCCACTCCTTCCTGGTGATTCCTGAGTGCCCGATGCCACTCTTGGGACGAGATCTCTTGACCAAAATGGGAGCCCAAATCAGCTTTACTTCCGAGGGGCCCCAAGTAACTACAGCTTTAACCATCCAACTAAGTGATGAGCACCGGCTTTTTGAAGACACCAGGCTGAGCACCCAACCCCCGCCTGACTTACTTGCCAAGTACCCCCAGGTCTGGGCTGAAACAGCTGGGACGGGACTGGTGATAAATCGCCCCCCCATAGTGGTGGAACTGAAGGCAACTTCTACCCCTATTGCGGTCCGCCAGTATCCTATGCCCCGAGAGGCACGCGAAGGGATACGGCCCCACATCCAACGCCTTCTTCAACAAGGTATCCTACGAGCATGCAAATCCCCTTGGAACACCCCCCTCCACCCTGTCAAGAAAGCAGGCACCCAAGATTATCGTCCAGTCCAGGATCTAAGAGAAGTGAACAGGAGAGTGCAAGACCTACACCCCACAGTGCCAAACCCCTATAATCTGCTTAGCTCCCTCCCCCCAGATAAAATCTGGTATACCGTCCTAGACCTCAAGGATGCCTTCTTTTGTTTACGCTTACACCCTTCCTGCCAGGACATCTTCGCTTTTGAATGGACAGATCCGGATAGCGGCAGCACGGAGCAACTCACCTGGACCCAACTACCGCAGGGCTTCAAGAACTCTCCCACCCTCTTCAATGAGGCACTTCATCAAGACTTAGCCTGCTTTCGTGTCCGCAACCCAGAGGTAACCCTCCTACAGTATGTAGATGGCTTACTACTTGCAGGGGATACCGAGGAAGACTGCCAACAAGGCACAGAACGTCTACTTCAGGAGCTAGCAGCCCTAGGCTACCGAGTGTCCGCTAAAAAGGCCCAAATATGCCAGAAAGAAGTCATATACCTCGGTTACCAGCTCAAAGAAGGGAAAAGATGGCTGACGACGGCAAGGAAGTATGCAGTAACGCAGATTCCACCCCCCCGGACACCTCGTCAAGTACGTGAGTTTCTGGGAACCGCAGGGTTTTGCCGTCTCTGGATCCCTGGTTTTGCTGCTCTCGCTGCTCCTCTTTATCCCCTTACTAAAGAGGCGACCCCATTTCTATGGGGTCCCCAACAACAGCAAGCCTTTGAGAGTATTAAAAAGGCGCTACTATCTGCTCCAGCCTTAGCTCTGCCTGATGTAACTAAACCTTTCACCTTGTATATTGATGAAAGGAACGGGATAGCCAAAGGAGGTTTGACCCAGTCTCTAGGACCATGGCAGAGGCCAGTTGCTTATCTCTCAAAAAAGCTCGACCCAGTCACCAGTGGCTGGCCAATGTGCCTGAGAGCAATAGCGGCAGCCGCCGTGCTGATCAAGGATGCTGACAAGCTAACCATGGGGCAAATCTTGACAATAATTGCCCCACACGCTCTCGAAAGCATTATCCGCCAACCCCCTGACCGATGGATGTCCAATGCCCGCATGACTCATTATCAAAGCCTCCTGTTAGACCAAGACAGGATTCGCTTTGGCCCTCCTGTCACCCTTAACCCGGCTACTTTACTACCAGAGACTAGGGCCTCAGGAGAGGTCCTGCACTCCTGCTCTGACATTCTCGCCGAAGAAACAGGCACACGGCAAGATCTCCGTGATCAACCTCTACCAGATGCACAACTCACCTGGTTCACGGATGGAAGCAGCTACCTCCTAGAAGGTAAGCGAGTCGCCGGGGCTGCCATAGTGGACACTGAATGAACTATATGGGCCGAGCATCTACCCGGAAACATTTCAGCCCAGAGGGCCGAACTAGTCGCTCTGACTCAGGCCCTCCGGTTGGCAGCAGGCAAAAACGTAAACATCTACACTGATAGTCGATATGCCTTTGCCACGGCCCACATACATGGGACTATTTACAGGCAACGGGGGCTGCTCACCTCGGCGGGAAAAGACATTAAGAACAAGAAGGAAATTTTAGACTTACTGGAGGCCATACACCTCCCAAAGAAGGTAGCCATAATTCACTGTCCTGGACACCAAAAAGGGGCCTCCAGCATAGCCACCGGGAACCACCGTGCAGACCTTGCAGCCAAGCAGGCTGCCCAAGGCATTCCCACCTTCTCAGTGTATCTGCACCCCCCCATTGCAGCACCTCCCACCTTGACTTTTAACTATGCGGAAGCAGACTTCCAGAGGATGGAGGATTTGGGACTCAGACAAGAGACCCCTGAAGGAGTCAGACGAACCCCTTCGGGACACAAAATCCTACCAGAAGAACAAGCCCGGTCCTTGATCACCTACCTATACAAACTCACTCACTTGGGACCCAAGCACCTCCGAGCTCTAGTCCGATCCTCCCCTTACTATGTCTTTAACCTGAATAAATTAACTGAAGAAATAACCAAGACCTGCCAACCCTGCCAGCTAGTAAATGCCCACCCCAGTACAGCAACCTACAACAAACGCCTCAGGGGAGACCGCCCTGGCAGCTACTGGGAAGTAGACTTTACTGAAATAAGACCTGCCAAATACGGGTACAAATACTTACTAGTGTTTATAGACACCTTTTCAGGATGGGTGGAAGCTTTTCCAACAAAGACAGAAACTGCCCAGATCGTGGCCAAGAAAATTTTAGAAGATATCATCCCGCGGTATGGCATACCTAAGGTACTTGGCTCAGATAATGGCCCAGCATTCGTTGCCCAGGTAAGTCAGGGACTGGCCAAAATCCTGGGGTACAAATGGAAATTACATTGTGCATATAGACCCCAAAGCTCAGGACAGGTAGAAAGAATGAACAGAACTTTAAAAGAGGTCCTGACTAAATTATCTGTAGAGACTGGCATAACAGACTGGACAGTCCTCCTCCCCTACGCCCTCTTTCGGGTACGAAACACTCCTACCCCTTTCAAGCTGACCCCTTTTGAACTACTGTATGGTGCCCCCCCTCCTTTTACTGCCTCTTGTACCCCTATACCCGATTCTCATTCTTATCCGTTTCTACACACCAGACTAAAAGCCCTAGAAACAATACAGAAAGAAATCTGGAGCCGAATAGCTGAAGCATACATTCCCGGTGATCTCCAAGTGCCACACCAGTTCCGAGTTGGGGACTCAGTCTACATCAGACGATATCGAGCCGCCACTCTGGAACCCAGGTGGAAGGGACCATATATAGTCCTTCTCACCACCCCGACTGCAGTCAAAGTCGACGGCATCTCATCTTGGATCCATGCTTCCCACATCAAACCCGCCCCGCCGTCTGCAGGCCAGCAATGGACGGTGGAGAAGATGGAGAATCCCCTCAAGCTCCGCGTTAAATGGACTTTTCCTCCTGTTTCTAGGCCTCCCTCTGATAAGTACCCAAAGCTATAACCCACATGAGCCCAAACGCTTAACCTGGCAAGTCCTTACCAGTCGAGGTCAGGTAGCCTGGGAAACCAAAGGGCAACACCCCTTACATACCTGGTGACCTCCCCTCACCCCGAATGTGTGTGCCTTAGTCGCAGGTTCAAACACTTGGGACATCCCTGAACTAAGCATTGAACAGGCTCTAGCTCGTGCCTCCGGACCCCCGGCCCGCATCCAGAATGGTCTCCTGGGGTCAGTAGACACGGGAAGTGGTGGAGCCATAGGATGCCAGACAACTGGGCATCGCACTCTTTTAAGCCACACTCCCTTTTATGTCTGCCCTAAAAAACAACCCCCAACCCTTAAACGGGCTTGCGGGGGACCCGATCAATTCTTCTGTGCACAATGGGGCTGTGAAACCACCGGTGACGCCTATTGGCATCCCTCCTCACGGTGGGACTGGATCACTGTACGGCATAACAGCTCAGGGCAATGCACCCTCAATATTACCTTCACTGAAAATGGGAAAAAGCAACAAGAAAACTGGTTACTGGGCCGTACTTGGGGTCTCTGCTTCTACCTTACCTACGACCCTGACCCTGGACTACTGTTTAAAATTAGACTCCTTGCCCAACCGATCCTCCCTCAGCCCGTAGGACCTAACCCCATTCTCCCTAAAAGAAACCCTTATCCGCCTCTAGCTGAGTCACTACCATCCACCAACCACTCTATCCAACCCATAGAGGCTGCCCCCTCCAACACGAGCATAAGCCAAAGACTTTTTAACCTAGTCCAAGGAGCCTTTAGCACCCTCAATACCTCAAACCCAAACCTAACCAACCCCTGCTGGTTATGCCTGAACCCAAACCCCCCCTTACTACGAGGGAATTGCAGTCCGTGGTACCCCTGCATTCGACAACTCCTCCACCTGCTGTGCATGGGGACATGGAAAACTCACCCTCCCCGAAGTCTCCGGACAAGGTACTTGTATCGGGCACAACTCCTCCCTCACACACTTGTGCAACCATACGATCCCGCTACCCCACAACTCGAGCTGGGCAATATCCCCCAACGGCACTTGGTGGGCCTGTACAACAGGGCTCACACCCTGCCTCTCTATATCAGTCTTCAACACCTCCCGAGATGCTTGTGTTTTAGTCCAAATACTCCCACACATCTCATATTACACTGCTGAAAACTTCCAATCCTTTTTCTCAGACCTACCACCCAGAATTAAGAGAGAGCCTATCTCCCTCACCCTAGCCACTCTCTTAGGCATAGGGGCCGCTGCCGGTCTTGCTACTGGCACCGCTGCCCTAGTCCATACCCCCACTCTCGTCACAGAATTACAAACAGCCATAGATGAAGATTTGAGATCCATTGAACTCTCCATAATGAAACTGGAAGAATCCCTGACCTCACTTTCTGAAGTGGTTCTCCAGAACCGACGAGGAACCTCCTTCTCAAGGAAGGTGGACTTTGTGCAGCTCTTAGAGAAGAGTGTTGCTTTTATGCAGACCACTCGGGAGTAATTCGAGATTCTATGTCCAAACTTAGAGAGCGTCTCGACACCCGTAAACGGGAACGAGAAGCCGCACAAAGCTGGTTTGAAAGTTGGTTCAACCGATCCCCTTGGCTCACCACTCTCCTATCCACACTCACAGGTCCCCTCGTCCTCTTATTCCTCCTGCTCACTTTCGGCCCTTGCATCCTGAACAGGCTGATCAACTTTGTAAAAGAACGCATTAGTGCGGTCCAAGTATTGATACTTCAGCAGAGGTATCAACCACTAGATCCCTCTTAGTTTCAGGATTGAAACTTTCCCAACAACTCAAAGGGGGGAATGTTAGGATATCAGAACTAGGCCAACCCCTCTGCTAACATGACTCAACTGTCTGTAGATAGCATGACTCAACTGTCTGTAGATAGCATGACTCAACTGTCTGTGAATAACTGCCCCACCTGCGTGTGGGCTAGGCTATGTCTTCCGGAACGCTGTAACCGCTGAAACTGCCCAACTGCCCCACCTGCGCGTGGGCTATGCGGTTGGTTTTTTCCTATAAAAGGGGCCTGAAACCCCAAACCGGGGCAGACTCTTGTAAACCAGTCCGTCCGGGTGCTGCACTCGAATAAATTCCTCCTGCTTTTGCATCAAGGATCGGCTCCGCGTTTGATTGGGTGTTCTTCTCAATCCGAGGGCTCTTTGAGGCCCTTACACTGTGAGCTGTGTGAGGCCACGGCACTCTACCGAGGGCCATGAGACTCTGTCTCTACCAAAAAAAAAAGATCTTGAAAAAACAATACTTTGCTTTATGTGGAATCAGAAAAAACTTCAAATAGCCAAGACATTACTCAGAAATAAAAACAAAGCAGGAGGAATCACACTACCAGACCTCAGATTATACTACAAATCGATAGTGATCAAAACAGCATGGTACTGGCACAAAAACAGAGAAGTAGAACAGAATAGAGAACCAAGAGATGAATCCAGCTCCTTACCGTTATTTGATCTTTGACAAGCCAATTAAAAACATTCAGTGGGCAAAAGATTTCCTATTTAACAAATGGTGCTGGGTGAACTCACTGGCAACCTGTAGAAGACTGAAACGGGACCCACACCTTTCACCATTAACTAGGATAGACTCTCACTGGATTAAAGATTTAAACTTTTGTGGTGGGCGCCTGTAGTCCCAGCTACTTGGGAGGCTGAGGCAGGAGAATCGCCTAAGCCCAGGAGCTGGAGGTTGCTGTGAGCTGTGTGAGGCCATGGCACTCTACCGAGGACGATAAAGTGAGACTCTGTCTCTACAAAAAAAAAAAAAAGATTTAAACTTAAGACATGAAACTATAAAAATACTAGAAGAGTATTTCTAGTATTTTCAGAAATACTCTTCAAGGGAAAACCCTTGAAGAAATCGAAATCAGTCTGGGTGAGTATTTTATGAGGAGGATCCCCCGGGTAATTGAAGCAGCTTCAAAAATACACTACTGGGACCTGATCAAACTAAAAAGCTTCTGCACAGCCAAGAATACATTAAGTAAAGCAAACAAACAGCTCTCAGAATGCGAGAAGATATTTGCAGATTATGTCTCCGACAAAGGTTTAATAACCAGAATCCACAGAGAACTCAAACGTATAAGCAAGAAAAGAACAAGTGATCCCATCGCAGGCTGGGCAAGGGACTTGAAGAGAAACTTCTCTGAAGAAGATAGGCGCACGGCCTACAGACATATGAAAAAATGCTCATCATCTTTAATCATCAGAGAAATGCAAATCAAAACTACTTTGCGATATCATCTAACTCCAGTAAGATTAGCCCATATCGCAAAATCCCAAGACCAGAGATGTTGGCATGGATGTGGAGAAAAGGGAACACTTCTACACTGCTGATGGGCATGCAAATTAATACATTCCTTTCGGAAAGATGTTTGGAGAACACTTAGAGATCTAAAAATAGATCTACATTCAATCCTGTAATTCCTCTACTAGGCGTATACCCAGAAGACCAAAAATCACATCATAACAAAGATATTTGTACCAGAATGTTTATTGCAGCCAAATTCATAATTCTAAGTCATGGAAAAAGCCCAAGTGCCCATCGATCCACAAATGGATTAATAAATTGTGGTATATGTACACCATGGAATATTATGTAGCCTTAAAGAAAGATGGAGACTTTACTTCTTTCGTGTTTACATAGATGGAGCTGGAACATATTCTTCTTGGTAAAGTATCTCAAGAATGGAAGAAAAAGTATCCAATGTACTCAGCCCTACTATGAAACTAATTTATGGCTTTCGTATGAAAGCTATAACCCAGTTATGACCTAAGAATATGGGGAAGGGGGACAGGGAGGGGAGAGAATGGGTGGAGGGAAGGTGATTGGTGGGATTACACCTGTGGTGCATCTTACAAGGGTACATGTGAAACTTAGTAAATGTGGAATGTAACTGTCTTAACACAATAACTAAGAAAATGCCAGGAAGGCTATGTTAACCAGTGTGATGAAAATATGTTAAATGGTCTATAAATCCAGTGTATGGTGCCTCATGATCGTATTAACGCACACAGCTATGATTTAATAATAAAAGAGAAAAGGAAAAAATAGCTAGGTGTTGTGGCGGGAGCCAGTACTCCCAGGTACTTGGGAGGCTGAGGCAAGAGAACCACTTAATCCCAAGAGTTTGAGGTTGCTGTGAACTGTGACACCACAGCACTCTACCGAGGGTGACATGGTGAGACTCTGTCTCAAAAAAAAAAGAAAAAGAATCTTTTTGTGTGTGTGTGTGTGTGTAGAGACAGAGTCTCACTTTATGGCCCTCGGTAGAGTGCTGTGGCATCACACAGCTCACAGCATCCTCCAACTCCTGGGCTTACGCGATTCTCTTGCCTCAGCCTCCCGAGCAGCTGGGACTACAGGCGCCCGCCACAACGCCCGGCTATTTTTTTGTTGCAGTTTGGCCGGGGCTGGGTCCGAACCCGCCACCCTCGGCATATGGGGCTGGCGCCCTACTCACTGAGCCACAGGCGCCGCCCATCTTAGAAAGAATCTTAAGAGAGGTGGGGTGAAACCCAAGAGGACAGTGCCCAGACAGCCAAAGGAGAAGGGACATTTAAAAAGAATGGAATGGTCCACATGTCCAGTGTTGCTTGCTCAGGGTGTATTCATTAAATTTATTTTGGGGAAAAGGGCATGATTTATTCAGTTAGCACGTGGGGTCTACTTTCACACACTGTAATCCTCATGGAAAGCTTTCTTGCCTATAAGAATACAGCCATAGGGCGGCGCCTGTGGCTCAAGGAGTAGGGCGCCGGTCCCATATGCCGGAGGTGGCGGGTTCAAACCCAGCCCCGGCCAAAAACCACAAAAAAAAAAAAAAAGAATACAGCAATAAGGATGAAAAGGCACCCTCTGAAGCTTTGTTTGCCGATCAGTTTAGCTACATAAAGTCTATAAAATTACAAGAAGTATAATACAGGGTAGTGCCTGTGGCTCAGTGAGTAGGGTGCTGGCCCCATATGCTGAGGGTGGTGAGTTCAAACCCAACCCTGGCCAAACTGCAACAATAAAAAAAATTAAAAAAAAAAAAAAGAAGTATAATACAAATTGGCAGTATTATGCGAATGTCAGAAATCTGTCTTAGAAGCACAGCGTCCAGACAGGCGAGGGTCCCTGGGGTCTGATTATGCTGCACTTGGGGTTCAGCTCTGAGCATTATGCTTTGAAAAGGGTATAAGGTCGGCGGCGCCTGTGGCTCAGTGAGTAGGGCGCCGGCCCCATATACCGAGGGTGACGGGTTCAAGCCCAGCCCCGGCCAAACTGCAACAAAAAAATAGCCGGGCGTTGTGGTGGGCGCCTGTAGTCCCAGCTACTCGGGAGGCAGTGGCAAGAGAATCAAGTAAGCCCAAGAGTTAGAGGTTGCTGTGAGCTGTGTGAGGCCAGAGCAGTACAGTGAGACTCTGTCTCTACAAAAAACAAAAAGAAAAGGGTGTAAGTCAATCGGATGGGAGCATCAGAGATGGAGACAGTGGTGATGAAAGAACTCGAACCCCAACAAGGCTGGAAGCAGAACTTCCTAGTCCAGGTGCCTTAGCATTCGGGTGTGCTCCAAATAGTTCAGAGCTTTACCTGGGGCTGGGTCCCTTTGCTCTTCATTAGGACCTGGAACAACCAAAGGCCCCAAGCCAGCCAGCGCTGGCCCGTGCAGACTTTGTAGGAGTTCTGCAAAGTTATCCAAGACCAGCAGGATCTGAGGACACCTTTCACGCCTACCCAGGGAAAAAGCACCTGCTAGCTGGGACACCCTGATCACTGACAAGATGCTCTACCATCTGGGACGTTTACCTCGGCAACCACCCAAACCCGGCCACGGAGCTGCTGCTGAGGGAGTGAGTTGTCCCAGGTGCTGCCAGTTGGAGGTGGGGGACGTGGGGGGAAGGACTGGGCAGGGGCGTGGCTCAGGGGCTGTCCAGAAACTCTTCACATATATCAAATACTCCCCTCCACGTTGCAGGTCCAGTCCCCAGATGGCCTTGATGACCCAGTTCTTTCCCCACTTTCTTGTTTGTAGTTCTCAGCGCTGCAGAATCTTCTGGAAACACAACATCCTGAGATAAGGAGGAACTGTCTGGAACAGTCCAGGATCTGTTCCTATCCATCCTAAAACAGGATGTACTGCAATGTCTCAGCTTGGCCAGTCCTACTGTGTCCAGATGTAAAACTCAGGGTCCTTCAGCTGCACGGTGACATGGGCACGCATGTACAAGATTTCCTCTGTCCAGTGCAGGTTTCCTGAGCCTGGAGGGACTGGCTCAGCCTGAATCCCAGGCGTAGTCTGTCGCCAACTATCTGCAAGTAATAAAGTTGTCTTGCTTGACTCCTGTGTGTGTTCTGTCTGGCTGGACTTGCGCAGGTAATGGAAATCACAGCCCAAGATGCGATGGCAAAGCTGGTAAAGAACACCAAGTAAATCTGCTTCACACGCAGCAGGGTGAGGCCCCTTTCAGGCCTCCCTGCTGCTGCTCTAACAATGTGCATGCAGTCTGCAAAACTGAGCTTCAACATATTTGGAAATACTCAATATTAAAAACTAGATTAGAGGGCGGCGCCTGTGGCTCAGAAATTTCAATATTACATTTGTCCTGCTCGGGAGGCTGAGGCAAGAGAATCGCGTAAGCCCAAGAGCTGGTCTTGGATAACTTTGCAGAACTCCTACGAAGTCTGCACGGGCCAGCGCTAGCTGGCTTGGGGCCTTTGGTTGTTCCAGGTCCTAATGAAGAGCAGAGGGACCCAGCCGCACAGGTAAAGCTCTGAACTATTTGGAGCACACCCGAATGCTAAGGCACCTGGACTAGGAAGTTCTGCCGGCCCCATATGCCAAGGGTGGCGGGTTCAAGTTCAAACCCAGCCCCAGTCAAACTGCAATAAAAAAATAGCCGGGCGTTGTGGCGGGCGCCTGTAGTCCCAGCTGCTCGGGAGGCTGAGGCAAGAGAATCGGGTAAGCCCAAGAGTTAGAGGTTGCTGTGAGCTGTGTGACGCCACAGCACTCTACCGAGGGCGGTACAGTGCGACTCTGTCTCTACAAAAAAAAAAATAATAGAAAATAAAAACTAGGGCGGCGCCTGTGGCTCAAGGAGTAGGGCGCGGGTCCCATATGCTGGAGGTGGTGGGTTCAAACCAAGCCCCTGCCAAAAAAAAAAAAAAAAGAAAAGAAAAGAAAAACTAAATTAGAAATCCTTTCTTATCACGAAATTTCAATATTACATTTGTCCTGCTCGGGAGGCTGAGGCAAGAGAATCGCGTAAGCCCAAGAGCTAGAGGTTGCTGTGAGCCGTGTGACGCCACGGCACTCTACCGAGGGCGGTACAGTGAGACTCTGTCTCTACAAAAAACAAAACAAAACAAACAAACAAAAAAAACATTACATTTGTCAACGAACATAAACGGCCACTAGCATCTTCAACTATAATTTCAACTACTAGACATTCTTGAAAAGTTGTAAAAATGGTAATGTGATTTTTTTCTTTTTTGAGAAAGAGTCTTACTATGTCACCCTCTGTAGAGTGCTGCACCCTCTGTAGAGTGCTGCAGCATCACAGCTCACAGCAACCTCCAACTCCTGGGCTTGGGCGATTCTCTTGCCTCAGCCTCCTTAGTAGCTGAGACTACAGGTGCCCTCCACAATGCCCGGCTATTTTTTTGTTGCAGTTGTCATTGTTGATTTTAGATGGCCTGGGCTGGGTCCAAACACGCCAGCCTTGGTGTATGTGGCTGACACCCTACCCAGTGAGCTATGGGTGCTGCTGTGGTTTTTTTTTTTCTTTTGTGGTTTTTGGCCGGGGCTGGGCTTGAACCCGCCACCTCCGGCACAGGCGCCGCCCTGGTTTTGTTTTTTTTTTTTGTTTGTTTTTAAAGGCAGTTTCACTTTGTCATCCTTGGTAGAGTGCTGTGGCGTCATAGCTCACAGCAACCTCAAACTCCTAAGCTTAAGCAATTCTCTTGCCTCAGCCTCATAAGTAGCTGGGACTACAGGTGCCCGCCACAACACCCGGCTAGGCTATTTTTTTGTCACAACTGTCATTGCTGTTCAGCAGATCCGAGCCGGGTTCGAACCCACAAGCCTAGATGTATGTGGCCCGCGCCTTAACCACTGAGCCACGGGCACCACCTGATCCTAGTATAGTGTCCCTGTCTTCAGTAAACTATCCACTCACTACTAGATCCTGGGAAGGCTGATTCACCTCTAATTTAACTTTTTTTCTCATACAAACAGTGGGAATGGAGAACAGGATGGGGAAATGGAGTTGATTGCCAAAGGTTTTCTCAGCTATAAATTTTGATCAATCTAAGATTGTAGATATAACTTCTCTTGGTTTTATTGCTCCTGGTATATACAATGAATACAGAATGGACTCTCTCTCGCAAGGTGGTTCTGATCATTTCAACATTTACTAAGGAAATACTATTTGTCAGGCTCTGTGCTGGACACAAATGCATCTAAGTGTAATGGAAGGACAGATCACAAAAAAGCAACGTGAAAGAACAGCATACCGAGAGTCCTTCAAGGGCCACTTAAGTAACTCTCAGAAAACATGGAAAATGATGATGTGGAACAATAAAACCAAGATGGCGACCATTTGAGAAATGAAATAAATTCTCCCATCCAATCTTGTCCCCCATAGCAACACAGCAAAAAAGCGTTTAGACCAGTGGTTCCCAATCTTCCTGAGGCCGTGGCCCTCTAATACGGTTCCTGTGGATCACAACCCACAGGTTGACAACTGCTGATTTAGACCACTGTGTGTCTCTTGAATCAAAAGCAGGCTGGCTAGGCAATCACTACTTCATAATCGAGGACTTCCCTGGAGGGACAGCAAAGATGAGATTGGAGATAAGAAGTGGGACCGACTGGAATAGGACCATTTGGTTCACCCAAGACCAGAATAAGAAGGAATTCCAAATAGCCGGGCGTTGTGGCGGGCGCCTATAGTCCCAGCTACTCGGGAGGCTAAGGCAAGAGAATCGCCTAAGCCCAAGAGCTGGAGGTTGCTGTGAGCTGTGTGAGGCCACGGCACTCTATCGAGAGCCATAAAGTGAGACTCTGTCTCTACAAAAAAAAAAAAAGGAATTCCAGCAAAGCTAACTAATGGAATTCCAGGAAGGCAAGAGCGTCAACAAAGATACGGACATGCTCACCAAGACCTTGTTACCCTACTTAGGTGGGGGAACACAGAGACAGTGGCTGAAGATGAGTTTTGTACACTGAGGCCATCCGAGAATCCCAATGCCATCCCAATGCCATCTGCCCGTGTTAATGTGCTACATTATCAACTTAATATGATCATATAATTTTGTCCTAACAGTGCTTGTTCTATATGCCAGGTAATCCTAGAACTGCTGGGAAAGGGGCATTTTCCATCTGGTGATGTCTGAAACAAATTACCTAGGAGAATTCATGAACAATTCAGTCATGGAAAGAGGAGGCTCTTCATAAAGGGAATAGGACCTCAGTTCCCACAGTCATGGAATTCAAAAGCTAATTGGGTACACAAACAAGTACTCAGCTATCAATGTGAAAACGCAGTGAGGATCAAATGGATGTTATCAACTACAAATCTCGATACACGTCACACAGAAGGCACTTGGCTAATAGTATTGGTGGCAGCAGCTGTGGAACTGTCACAGCGCAGTCCCTGATTTAGACTAACTTCCCTGTAATGAAGAGGTGTAATCTTTCTCTCTGATCATTTGAGTAGCATCTAAACAGTGTCTGTTTCTAAAAATCATTATTCTATGCAAGTTCATGTTTGCCGTTCAGCTGTGCATTAATGTTTTAACCAAGCATCCTAATACCAGTTTAGCCGGTTATATAAGCCTCAGGATTTTTCTCCCGCATTTTGAATGTTTCTTTGTTGTTTACAGCCTTGTTTTCACACAGAACTTCTCTGAATGGTCTGGGTGCTTTTTTTTTTTTTTTTTGTGGTCTTTGGCCAGGGCTGGGTTTGAACCCACCACCTCCGGCATATGGGACTGGCACCCTACTCCTTGAGCCACAGGCGCCACCCAAGGTCTGGGTGCTTTCAATTGGGCCTTATCAGAGATCATGGTGACTCGAACTCTCTGTATTTTACAGCTTCCATCTCATTAATGCCAGCACTAATTTGTGGTCCAATCCAATACCACCTCCATAAGATCTGCATGAATACACACTGGATTTCAATCTGCCATTCAACAAGCACGAAGTCCTTTATGTTCATTATGAGCCAATCAAACAGCCCCAGTTTCTTTTCTCTGCGTCTCTTCCATAGCAAAATCATTTCGTTATTATCCCAAAGCAGTTGTTTGGTAGGACATATTAGGAAAAAACAACAACAACAACAACAACATAAAAAAACAGTGACGACAATAACAGACTTTCCCTTTTCTCTAGCAAATCCAACTGTCTCAACCTGGAAACTCCAGTTCAGATTGAGTCACCGACTTGTTTCTTAAAATCTTCCTTCCCGAAAATAGCTCTTCCCCTGAAATATCTTGTGGTGGATCATAAAATGGGCCTGTTTTCTCAACTCTTAAAGGAGCAAAAGGGCTGTCAAGGTGAAAACTCACTTCTTTTCTGGCAGAGAAACAAATCAGGTTGCCAAACCCAAGCACACTGGTAGAGCCAATGCCATCCACGTGTGTCAAGGTGACCTCATTCCAACACCGCCATTTTCTTTTCCTGAACACGGGGGCCTTGAGGTCATTATCACGGAATTCTCCCTTGTTCAATTTACATCGTTAAATGATTTCCCTTTCACATCATTTCAATCCCATGTGTCATTACCAAAAGTACTCCAGTCTGTTGTAACATTCTGCATTTCCTGTTTCAACAAATGTCTCGTCCTTCAAGTTCCGCGATTTCTGTTCTGCAACAAAATTCAACTGCAAAATTGGTGCAAGTAAGTTTGGCTGGGGGCGCCGGCCCTATATACTGAGGGTAGTGAATTCAAAGCTGGCCCCGGCTGAACTGCAACAAAAAAATAGCCAGGCGTTGTGGCAGGCACCTGTAGTCCCAGCTACTCAGGAGGCTGAGGCAAGAGAATCACCTAATCCCAGGAGCTGGAGGTTGCTGTGAGCACTCTACTGAGGGCGATAAAGTGAGACTCTGTCTCTATAAAAAACAAACAAACAAGTAAGTTTGGCTGTTCACATCTGAGATAAATTAGAACGAGGGTGAACATTAGTAAACAAAGGGAAATAACAAATGGCAGAATGTCTAGTTCAGCAAAAAGAGGTAGTGAATTTCCAAAGGGGTCATTTTTGATTTCTTCTTCAAGGATCAAAGACGGGCTGGGTGTGGTGGCTAATGCCTGTAATCCCAGCACTCTGGGAGGCCAAGGTGGGTGGAATGCCTGAGCTCACAGGTTCAAGACCAGCCTCAGCAAGAGCGAGACCCCAGCTCTAAAAAAAAAAAAGAAAAAAATAGCCAGTCGTTGTGGCAAGCACATGTAGTCCCAGTTATTCATGAGGCTGAGGCAAGAGGATCTTGAACTCAAGATTGATGCCATGGCACTCGACCGAGGGCAACAAAGTGAGACTCTGTCTCAAAAAAAAAGATCAGAGACAGAAGATCTCAAAATCGAGCCTTTTCTCACACAACAAAGACCTGAGAACCAATTCATTTCACCTCCCACTGAAGCCCAGTTTTGTACCCTGGACTCTGAGATGTATGTAGGGGTGGGCTGGAGAGTGTTCCGGATTCAACAGCCGCAGAGAAAAGGGAAGGAAGTGGCAGAGGAAGAAACTGGGAGGTGGTCCCATCACAGGAAGGTCTCAGCCAACCCCACGGGGTGACCTCAAGCAGGCCCTTCAGAATTGGCCACAGTCTGTGACAGCAACAACCAGTCACTGGATGTGGGCTGCCCCTCAAAACACCAAGAACACTCTCCGTCCACCTAACGGTAATTCCCAGAGAGAGACAGCAGAGCAGCCAAAAACATTCCGGTGGTGACTGCTCTGCTGTCTCTCTCTGGGAATTACCGTTAGGTGGACGGAGAGTGTTCTTGGTGTTACTGCTTATGTGTCAGTAATTGCTGTGTGTTAGAGATTGTTCTAAAGGTTCTACATCTATAATCTAAATTAATTCCTACACAATATTGTGAGATCCATCCAAACAATGATTCCATTTTACAAAAAACTGTATAAACCGCCCAAGTCATATGGCAAGTAAGTGGTGGAGCTAGAGATTGAAAGCAGGCAGCCTGGCCCCAGCATCTGGCCTCCTTGATAGCAAACTTATCTGGGTGAATCCTCTAGAAATCAGCAACAGGCAAAATTAATGCCTCTCAGGAGACATATTGAGAATCTATGATAACTGAGATACACAGTAACTTCTTGTATTTGACAGAGAAACAGAACAGATATATGTGTGTGTGTGTGTATATATATATATATATATATAAACACAGTAGAAATTCATAGTTGACCACCTCCTTAAATTGACCTAATTTTCATAGACCAGACATCCAACCATACATACAGTACAGTAGGCCTAGTTCCTCATGTCAACCACTTCCTATCTTGACCAGTTAATCACAGTCCCTTAAGTGGTCAACTTATAGAGGCCCTACTGTGTATGTATGTGTGTGAGTGTATATACGCAGAGAGAGAGATTTATATACGTGGAGAATCAGTTCATGTGATTGCAGGGGCTGGCAAATCCAAAATCTGTAAGACAGACTAGCAGACTAGGGTCTTATCCCAAGTCCAAAGGCAGTCCTCAGGCAGAATTCCCTATTCCTCAGTGGAGTCTGTCTTTCATCTCTAAAGGCCTTCACTGATTGCATGAGGCCAACCCACATCATGGAGAGTAATTGTCTTTATTCAAAGTCTACTGATTTAGGCTCGGCACCTGTGGCTCAAGAGGCTGAGGCACTGGCCACGTACACCTGAGCTGGTGGAGTGGGCCTGCCAAACAACGACAGCTGCAACCAAAAAATAGCCCGGTGTTGTGGTGGGCGCCTGCAGTCCCAGCTACTTGGGAGGTGGAGGCAGGAGAATCACTTGAGCCCAGGAGTTGGAGGTTGCTGTGAGCTGTGATGCCACAGCATTCTACCCAGGGGGACAACTTGAGGCTCTGTCTCAAAAAAAAAAAAAAAGTCTACTGATTTAGGCTTGGCGCCTGTAGTACAGTGGTTACAGCGCCAGCTACATACACCAAGAGTGGAGGGTTCGAACATGACCTGGGCCAGCTAAACCACAATGACAACTGCAACAAAAAATAGCCGGGCGTTGTGGCAGGTGCCTATAGTCCCAGCTACTTGGGAGGCTGAGGCAAGAGAATCACTTGAGCCCAAGAGTCTGAGGTTGCTGTGAGCTGTGACTCCACGGCATTCTACTGAGGGCAACATAGTGAGACTCTGTCTCAATAAATAAATAAATTAATTAATTAAGTCCACTGATTTAAATGTTAATCACACTTAAAAAATGTGAAGTTATTCACAGCAACATCTGGACTGATGTTTTACCAAATATCCAGGTACGATAGCTTAGTCAGGTTGACAATAAAATTAACCTTCATAGGGTGGCGCCTGTGGCTCAGTGAGTAGGGCACGGGCCCCATATGCCAAGGATGGCGGGTTCAAACCCAGCCCCGGCCAAACTGCAACAAAAAAATAGCCGGGCGTTGTGGCGGGCGCCTGTAGTCCCAGCTGCTCTGGAGGCTGAGGCAAGAGAATTGCGAAAGCCCAAGAGCTGGAGGTTGCTGTGAGTCCTGTAATGTCATGGTACTCTACTGAGGGTGGTAAAGTGAAACTGTCTCCACAAAGAAAAAAAATTTGGCCCCTCAGTTTTCACCCAAAAGGCCATGTCTATAACACTGTGTTTGTTAATACTGTTTGGTTCACAAGTAACAGAAATCCAAGTGAAACTGCACTGGAGAAACACAGGGTTTGTTTTTGTTTTTTTTTTTTTTTTTATTTTGGCCAGGGCTAGGTTTGAACCCGCCACCTCTGGCATATGGGACCGGCGCCCTACTCCTTGAGCCACAGGCGCCGCCCAAAACACAGGGTTTGTTATTGGGACTGGACCAATGACGGTAGGCACAGAATCTCCCTCCGCCAGTGTTTAAAGTCAAGCAGTCAGAAGGAATTTCACTAGTGCCAGCCAAGCAAGGGGCATCTAAGGAACGAAGCAGAAGTTCTGGTCCAGCACAGCCCTGAGCACGAGCTTTGGCTGCAGCCCCCTCCAGCCACCCACCGTCCCACTACCCAGCCTGGCCCATCAGACACGGTAGCAGGCAATCAAAAAATCCTCAACTGCAACCACTTTATTCCAAATCTGGAAAGAAGTGAATAGGGGTCATAGTTTCACATTTTCCCTTTTTGTTTGGGGGAGATGGATGAAATGGGAGGAGACATCAAAAGCCCATTTTCTCTGCCAGAAATGAGTCCTCAGTGAATCCAGGGCAGGGTGGGAGCTGGGGAGTGAGGGGATATGGAATGTTTTGGAGCCGAGGGACCTTGTTACATAGGAATGTGATCCACTCCAACTAGCTGGGGTGAATTTCCACAGAGCACATTTGATAAAATCAGAATGCAGAACAGAGCAAGGGTCTCCTGTGCTTCCCACGGCTTCACCTGCCTCTTCCCCATCTTACCTCTTTTTCACCCATTCCCACAGGGTGAAAGAGGAAAGCAGAAAGAAAACCAAACATCCAGGGCGGCGCCTGTGGCTCAGTTGGTAAGGCGCCGGCCCCATATACTGAGGGTGGCGGGTTCAAACCCGCCCCGGCTGAACTGCAACCAAAAAATAGCTGGGGGGGCGGCACCTGTGGCTCAAGGAATAAGGCCCCAGTCCCATATGCTGGAGGTGGCAGGTTCAAACCTAGCCCCAGCAAAAAAAAATAGCCGGGTGTTGTGGTGGGCGCCTGTAGTCCCAGCTACTCGGGAGGCTGAGGCAGGAGAATCGCTTAAGCCCAGGAGTTGGAGGTTGCTGTGAGCTGTGTGAGGCCACGGCACTCTACCGAGGGCCATAAAGTGAGACTCTGTCTCTATAAAAAAAAAAAAAAAAACCAAACATCCAGCCTTCACACAACTCAGTGGGAAAAGACGAGGGCTCATCTACAGAGAGCTGTCAGAGCTGTTCACAGAGGGCGGCACCTGTGGCTCAAGGAGTAGGGCGCCGGCCCCATATGCCAGAGGTGGTGGGTTCAAACCCAGCCCCAGCCAAAAAAAAAAAAAACCAAACATCCAGCCTTCAAACAACTCAGAGTGGGAAAAGATGAGGGCTCAGATAGTGCGGAAGGGTGGAGGGGGACTCATCTACAGAGAGCTGCCAAAGCTGTTCAGAGGAAGTCTAAGAAAAGTGAGACGAAATGACAAGAAATCACCCAACCGCAGCAAAGCAGGAAGAAGAAATGCAAGGGGAGAGGGAGGAAAGGATGGAGAAAGAAGCAGAAGAAACGCAAGGGGAGAGGGAGGAAAGGGTGGAGAAAGAAGCAGAAGAGACGCAAGGGGAGAGGGAGGAAAGGATGGAGAAAGAAGCAGAAGAGACGCAAGGGGAGAGGGAGGAAAGGGTGGAGAAAGAAGCTGAAGAAACGCAAGGGGAGAGGGGGGAAAGGATGGAGAAAGAAGCAGAAGAGACGCAAGGGGAGAGGGAGGAAAGGGTGGAGAAAGAAGCAGAAGAGACGCAAGGGGAGAGGGAGGAAAGGATGGAGAAAGAAGCAGAAGAGACGCAAGGGGAGAGGGAGGAAAGGATGGAGAAAGAAGCAGAAGAGACGCAAGGGGAGAGGGAGGAAAGGGTGGAGAAAGAAGCAGAAGATGTGCAAGGGGAGAGGGAGGAAAGGATGGAGAAAGAAGCAGAAGAAACGCAAGGGGAGAGGGAGGAAAGGATGGAGAAAGAAGCAGAAGAAACGGAAGGGGAGAGGGAGGAAAGGATGGAGAAAGAAGCAGAAGAGACGCAAGGGGAGAGGGAGGAAAGGATGGAGAAAGAAGCAGAAGAGACGCAAGGGGAGAGGGAGGAAAGGATGGAGAAAGAAGCAGAAGAGACGCAAGGGGAGAGGGAGGAAAGGATGGAGAAAGAAGCAGAAGAGACGCAAGGGGAGAGGGAGGAAAGGATGGAGAAAGAAGCAGAAGAGACGCAAGGGGAGAGGGAGGAAAGGATGGAGAAAGAAGCAGAAGAGACGCAAGGGGAGAGGGAGGAAAGGATGGAGAAAGAAGCAGAAGAAATGCAAGGTGAGAGGGGGGAAAGGATGGAGAAAGAAGCAGAAGAAACGCAAGGGGAGAGGGAGGAAAGGATGGAGAAAGAAGCAGAAGAGACGCAAGGGGAGAGGGAGGAAAGGATGGAGAAAGAAGCAGAAGAAACGCAAGGGGAGAGGGAGGAAAGGATGGAGAAAGAAGCAGAAGAGACGCAAGGGGAGAGGGAGGAAAGGATGGAGAAAGAAGCAGAAGAAACGCAAGGGGAGAGGGGGGAAAGGATGGAGAAAGAAGCAGAAGAGACGCAAGGGGAGAGGGAGGAAAGGATGGAGAAAGAAGCAGAAGAAACGCAAGGGGAGAGGGAGGAAAGGATGGAGAAAGAAGCAGAAGAGACGCAAGGGGAGAGGGAGGAAAGGATGGAGAAAGAAGCAGAAGAAACGCAAGGGGAGAGGGGGGAAAGGGTGGAGAAAGAAGCAGAAGAGACGCAAGGGGAGAGGGAGGAAAGGATGGAGAAAGAAGCAGAAGAAACGCAAGGGGAGAGGGAGGAAAGGATGGAGAAAGAAGCAGAAGAAACGCAAGGGGAGAGGGGGGAAAGGATGGAGAAAGAAGCAGAAGAAACGCAAGGGGAGAGGGGGGAAAGGATGGAGAAAGAAGCAGAAGAGACGCAAGGGGAGAGGGAGGAAAGGATGGAGAAAGAAGCAGAAGAAACGCAAGGGGAGAGGGAGGAAAGGATGGAGAAAGAAGCAGAAGAGACGCAAGGGGAGAGGGGGGAAAGGATGGAGAAAGAAGCAGAAGAGACGCAAGGGGAGAGGGAGGAAAGGATGGAGAAAGAAGCAGAAGAAACGCAAGGGGAGAGGGGGGAAAGGATGGAGAAAGAAGCAGAAGAAACGCAAGGGGAGAGGGAGGAAAGGATGGAGAAAGAAGCAGAAGATGTGCAAGGGGAGAGGGAGGAAAGGATGGAGAAAGAAGCAGAAGAGACGCAAGGGGAGAGGGAGGAAAGGATGGAGAAAGAAGCAGAAGAGACGCAAGGGGAGAGGGAGGAAAGGGTGGAGAAAGAAGCGAGGAAGGAGTGTCCGGTCCACGGAGTCTCCCCTTGCTTGGTCTCCCTTGGTTCCTTCCCATCCTGTAAGCAGGAGTCTCTGTCGTCTTCCCAATATCCTACCGATCAATACGTTTTCTGTTTAAATTAACCAAAGTTGGTTTTCACTGTTTGAAACCGAGAACCTAAATTGATAAGATGGTGAGCAATTGAAATAGAAAATTAAGTACCTGAGAAAAATTGGAGCTACAAAATAGGTGTAGATGTTATAAAGTTTGCCAATATTAATATATAACAAAATAATATACCTAACAAAGTCAGGAGCTGGGGGCAGATGGGGGAAGGAAGTGGGAGTGCTAATTTCCTCCTCTTTGCTAGCAGGGAATTAATAGATACTAATTAAAGTGGAAACGTGGTTTTAAACGCATAATGACTCATAATGTTTCTCATATCCATTTAGAAATCTTAGAGCAGTGATTTTAAATCAGGGTACACTAGTGTGCCACGAGAGGATCTCAGGTGTCTCGGGGGGGACAGAGTCTCAAGCTGTCACCCTGGGCAGAGTGCCATGGCGTCATCGTAGCTCACAGCAACCTCCAACTCCTGCTCTCAAGTGATCTTCTTGCCTCAGTTTTTCTATTTTCAGTAAAGACAGGGTCTTGCTCTTGCTCTCCTCACTCTTGTGAGTTCAAGGGCTTCACCCTCCTCGGCCTCCCAGAGTGGTAGGATTACAGGCGTGAGCCACTGCGCCGGCCATTAAGATAATTTTCTTTCTTTTTTTTTTTTTCATTAAGATAATTTTCTAACAGGCAGAAGTAAAATCACATGAGGAAAGGGTGGAGTATTGTCATTCACGTAAAGTTACCATTCAGGTCAGCAGTGGCCCAGACAGCCGTGATGTCAGATGTTTTCCTTCATGTTATCTCATTAATCAACAGAAAACCTTATAAAGTAAGAATTCTAAAACGAAGGAAAAGCTCAGAGACGTTCAGTGACCACACACTGGTGAGAAGCTGAGCTGAAATCTGTTTCCAGATCAGTATATTCCAAAATTCACATTTCCCACTCTGCAACATTGCTTCCATCCTGAAGCTTATTATAAAAGAGATGATATTGGGCGGCGCCTGTGGCTCAGTTGGTAAGGCGCTGGCCCCATATACCGAGGGTGGCGGGTTCAAACCTGGCCCCCGGCTGAACTGCAACCAAAAAATAGCCGGGCGTGTGGTGGGCGCCTGTAGTCCCAGCTACTTGGGAGGCTGAGGCAAGAGAATCGCTTAAGCCCAGGAGTTGGAAGTTGCTGTGAGCTGTATGAGGCCACGGCACTCTACCAAGGGCCATAAAGTGAGACTCTGTCTCTAAAAAGTAAATAAATAAATAAAAGAGATGATATTAATTAATCTCAACCGCACTTTGACTCTGCCTCAGACACCTTCCTAGATGCTTTCACTGAGCACAACAGTGAGGCAGGTCTGATTAAATCTGTGCTAAAGATGAAGAAACAAGTCCAAGGTCTAATCTAAGGCCGTAGAGTTTAGCAACTTGTCCCCCCTGCTCATCCCCCACTCTCTGAGTAAACATTCCCACTTCTCATACCCACTCTTCCTAGGCAATCCACGAGCACAAAATAGCTTATCTCCGACTTATGATATTTTTTACACCCTTTTAGCACAATCAACATCATCAGGCTTGGCACCCGTAGGACAGCGATTGCGGTGCCAGCCACATACACCAAGGGTGGAAGGTTCAAACCCTGCCCGGGCCAGCTAAACAACAATGACAACTGCAACAACAACAACAAAAAGAGCTAGGTGTTGGGCGGTGCCTATGGCTCAGTGAGTAGGGTGCCGGCCCCATATGCCGAGGGTGGCGGGTTCAAACCCAGCCCCGGCCAAACTGCAACAAAAAAATAGCCGGGCGTTGTGGTGGGCACCTGTAGTCCCAGCTACTTCAGAGGCTGAAGCAAGAGAATTGTTAAAGCCCAACAGTTTGAGGTTGCTGTAAGTTGTGACACCAGAGCACTCTACCCAGGGCAGCACAGTGAGACTCTGTCTCAAAAAATATATAATAATCAAAAATAATTCACAAGATAAATAAGGTAGCAATTGTCTGATAGTGCATTTTGATCCCCCCAAATAAATAAATGAAGATCAAGTACCAAAGTAAGCAACAGCTTCACTGAATTTTCGGTGAATACATTTCCAGCTTTTCTTCTTGAGGCATATAGTTTTTATTGAATTGACTTATGAATTTCACCCTAAAGATTAATTTGGCCCTCTATAAAGAGCCTCAGAATTAATATTCAGCCAAGATACGAATCTTTTTTCATTTTCATTTTAGTGGAAGTCAATTGTTTAGGACAATTTGTTACTTATTCACACCCACTTTTCTGCCCAATTCGAGGTATTTGGAAATATCTATATAAACACTTTCTGTCAATACCATCAAGATTTATATTGCCAAGTTACTGTAACTGTTATCTCTGAGAGCACGCTGAATTATGTCTTGTGATGTTAGATTTTATTGAACTTATGTAATGGAGACATGATCAATTAAAAAAAAAAAAAAACCCTACAATGATTTTTGTTTCCAGCAGGCAGGGGATAGAAATGACATTTAGATTAAAGAGATACAATGACAAAAACTGGCAACCCTCTTAATGTCACCTGGCCAGGGCTGCAGGAATTTGTATGTCTTTAATCTATCTTCCCACAGTCAGTAAGCAGTTCGTTGCACTAACTTGGCTGCTTAGCCAAATCCTAAGGATTAGGGTTTAGGGTTATTCAGAAGTATCTGTCTTCTCTCTCTCTGTTAGTTTGCCAGAGCTGCCGTAATAAGCACCAGGAATGGAGTAGCTTATTAGCATATGTAGCTTAACCAACAGAAATGTATCGTCTGATGGTTCTGGAGGCCACAGTTGGAAATCTGGGTGTCAGTAGGGCCATGCTCCCTCTTAAGGTGCCCCGGAAGGGTTGCCCCGGAGCTTGTCACTCAGCTTCTGGTGACTGCTGCCACTCTCTGCCTTTCCTCTGCTTGCAGAGGATGTATCACCCCACCTCTGCCTCCCTGTTCGTGTCTGTGTCCACATTTCCCTTTTCTTTAAAAACCCCAGACCTGGGGCGGCGCCTGTAGCTCAAAGGTGTAGGGCGGCGCTGGCCCCATATGCCGAAGGTGGCGGGTTCAAACCCAGCCCTGGCCAAAACTGCAAAAAAAAAAAAAAAAAAAAACAAACCCCAGACCCACCCTATTCCATATAACCTCATCTTAACTAAGTACATCCGCAAAGATTCTATTTCCAAATAAGATCCCAATCAGAGGCACTGGGGATTACGATTTCAACATATAAATTTCGGGTGACACCGTTCAACCCATAACATGCTCAAACTCCCTCAATATATGGACATACTCTACTGTATTCCTTCTTTTTTTTTTTTTGTAGAGACAGAGTCTCACTTTACCGCCCTCGGGTAGAGTGCCATGGCGTCACATGGCTCACAGCAACCTCCAGCTCTTGGGCTTTTGCGATTCTCCTGCCTCAGCCTCCCCAGCAGCTGGGACTACAGGCGCCTGCCACAACGCCCGGCTATTTTTTTTGTTGCAGTTCCGCTGGGGCTGGGTTTGAACCTGCCACCCTCGGTATATTGGGCCAGCACCCTACTCACTGAGCCACAGGTGCCACCCATACTGTCTCCCTTCTTATAAGTGACAGGGATAGGTTCTGAGAAATGTTTTTTTTTTGAGACCATCTTTACTATGTTGCCCTGGGTAGAGCGCCATGGTGTCATAGCTCACAGCAATCTCAAACTCTTGGGCTTAGCAATTCTCTTGCCTCAGCCTCCCAAGTAGCTGGAACTACAAGTGCCTGCCACAATGCCTGGCTACTTTTTTTGTGGCAGTTGTCATTGTTGTTTAGCAGACCTAGGCCAGGCTGGAACCCGCCACCCTTGGTGTATGTGGCCAGCACCCTACACACTGAGCAATGGGCACCACCCCCGAGAAATGTATTCTTAAGTGATTTCACCATTGTCCATATATCACAGAGTGTCCTTACATGAGCCTAGATGGTGAAGACTACTACACACCCAGGCTGCCTGGTACAGTGTACAGTGTGTTGTTACTGTACTGAATACTGCAGGGAAGTGCAACGCAATGCTAAGTACTGTGTGTCTGAACGTATGGAAAACATAGAAAAGATACAGTAAAAATATAGCATTATAATCTTACAGGACCAATGTCATATATATGTTCTGTCATTGATCAAATTATCATTATGTGGCCAGGTGTGAGCCATGGCAGTAGCTAGCCATCCTAGCACTCTGGGAGCTAGGTGCAAGGTGGGTGGATTGCCCTGAGCTCACAGCTTGGAGATGAGGCTGAGCCAGAGCAACAACTTGCCTCTAAAAATAGCTGGGTGTTGTGCTGGACTCCTGTAGTCCCAGCTACTTGGGAGGCTGAGGCCAGAGAATCGCTTGAGTCTAAGACTTGGAGATTGCTGTGAGCTATAATGCCACAGCACTCTACAGAGGGTGACAAAGTAAGACTGTGTCTCAAAGAAAAAAGAAAGAAAGAAAGAAATCTTCCTCTATGACTTCTGCATTGAAAAATGGTCCTGCCACTGACCCATATGTCATAGTCAGAAACCAATGAGTCAGCACGGCACCTATAGCTCAGCGGCTTGGACACCAGCCACATACAAGGGAGCTGGCAGCTTTGAATCCAGTCCAGGCAAGCCAAACAACAAGGACAACTAACAACCAAAAAGTAACCAGATGTTGTGGTGGGCGCCTGTAGTCTCAGCTACTTTGGAGGCTGAGGCAAGAGAACTGCTTAAGCCCAAGAGCTGGAGGTTGCTGTGAGCTGTGACTCTACAGCACTCTACGGAGGGAGACACAGTGAGATTCTGTCTCCACAAAAAAGAAAGAAACCAGTTCAGCACCTGTAGCACAGTGGTAATGGTGCCAGCCACATACACCGAAGGTAGCGGACCTGGCCCAACTAAAACAACTGCAACAACAACAATAAAAAAACAGCTGGGCGTTGTGGCGGGTGCCTGTAGTCCCAGCTACTTAGGAGGCTGAGGCAAGAGAATCGCTTAAGCCCAAGAGTTGGAGGTTGCAATAAGCTAGTGACGCCACAGCACTATGCTGAGGGCGACATAGTGAGACTGTTAGGATATCAGAACTCGGCCAACCCCCCCCCCCCACTAAGATGACTCAACTGTCTGTGGATAACTGCCCCACCTGCGCGTGGGCTATGTTTCCCGGAACGCTGTAACCGCCGAAACTGCCCAACTGCCCCACCTGCGCGTGGGCTATGCGGTTTTTTCCTTTAAAAGGGGCCTGAAGCCCCAAACCGGGGCGGACTCTTGTAAAACAGTCAGTCCGGGTGCTGCACTCGAATAAAGCTTCCTCCTGCTTTTGCATCAAGGATCGGCTCCGCGTTTGATTGGGTGTTCTCCTCAATCCCGAGGGGTCTTTGAGACCCTTACAAGACTCTGTCTCAAGAAAAAAAAAGAAAAGAAACCAAGGAGTCACTTAGCCTCTTGTTAACTCCTCCTACCCCCAGCGTGTCACATAGTATTCTAACATAAGTGACCTTGGAAATATGACCCATGATTCAGAACAGACTTTGGAAAGGACTCCTTAGTAAACTGACATTTGGATTGTTCTCACAAGGACAAACAATAAATTACAGCTGCTCACTCCGTGGGAGGAGCAGACAGCACTGTTGCATCCTGCCTTTTAGAATCCTACCCCTGCCTTCTGATACTACAGCTTCAAGGCCTGGCCCCAGACTCTGAGCCACGAGGGCCAACTCCTCCATTAGTCAGGGTAGCACAGTGTCTAGGGCCATGGTCCTTTTAGGAGTCTACAATAACGTTTTTATTGATTTATTTATTCATTTATTTATTGAGACAGAGACTCCCTATGTCGCCCTCGGTAGGGTACAGTGGTGTTATAGCTGACAGCAACCTCCAACTCTTGGGCCTAAGCGATTCTCTTGCCTCATCCTCCCAAGTAGCTGGGACTACAGGCGCCCGCCACAACGCTCGGCTATTTTTTGTTGCAGTTGTTTAGCAGGCCTGGGCTGGGCTCAAACCCACCACCCTCGGTGCATGTGGATGGTGCCATACCCACTGTACTACGGGCGCTGAGCCATAATGTTTTAATTTAATTTCTTTTAAAAGCAGAAGAAAGGCTAGGCATGGTGGCTCATGCCTGTAATCCTATCCCTTTGGGTGGGTTATTTGAACTGAGAAGTTCAAGACCAGCCTGAGAAAGAGTGAAACCTCCATCTCTATTAAAAATAGAAAAAGTAGGCTCTGCGCCTGTAGCACATGGGTTCTCTGTAGTTACATTCAGCGGGGCTCTGTGGTTACATTCACCGTGCCTGGGTCCTCTGTAGTTACATTCAGCGGGACTCGGTAGTTACATTCAGCGTGCACGGGTCCTCTGTAGTTACATTCAGCGGGACTTGGTAGTTACATTCACTGGGCCAGGGTCCTCTGTGGTTACATTCAGCGGGACTCGGTAGTTACATTCAGCGTGCACGGGTCCTCTGTAGTTACATTCAGCGGGACTTGGTAGTTACATTCACCCGGCCTGGGTCCTCTGCGGTTACATTCAGCGTGCACGGGTCCTCCGTAGTTACATTCAGCGGGACTTGGTAGTTACATTCACCCGGCCTGGGTCCTCTGCGGTTACATTCAGCGGGCACAGGGTCCTCTGTAGTTACATTCAGCGGGACTTGGTAGTTACATTCACTGTGCCTGGGTCCTCTGCGGTTACATTCAGCTCGCACAGGGTCCTCTGTAGATACATTTAACCTGACTCTTAGCAAATGAATGGCTACAATCCCTTTCATTCCCAGGCCTCTGAAACTTACGTGAAACTGACCAGGCCTTGGAAACTTACATGAAATTGACCAGGCCTCGCAAATGGGGAAGATTTCCCTGTCAGCACCAAGTGCAAGGGGAGGGAAACCTAAGGTGCAGGTGTCCCACCCTCCAGCCCACCGGTTCCTCTGCCCGCTGCCACCGCACCAACACTACCCAGGTGAAGGCATCTGCCCCTCAGCTCTCAGGAGCTGGCTGTGACACCACGGCACTCTAACCAGGGCAACAGAGTGAGACTCTGTCCAAAAATAAAATCTAAAAAATGAATATAATCTAGTCTGGATTATATTGATCTGTATACACCAATGCAATCATAAAATTATTTATTTACTTATTTATTCTTGGAGGAAGAGGCCGACAGTACGTCGGGCATAAAGCAGCCTGTCTCAGTCACTACCTTCCCTCTCTGACAACCACACCAAGGGCCCTTCTCTTAGCTACAAAGGAAAATACATAAATTAATTCATACTGCAGCACCAAATATTGATCATTTAATTGGGTAGCCCTCCAAGGAATATTTGCTTCTAATTTGCCTAAAGCCAAAAGAGAAGGCCCTTTTCATTTTGAGTTTTTTTTTTGAGACAAGGATCCAAGCTGTCGCCCTGGGTAGAGTACCATGGCATCACAGCTCACAGCAACTTCAAACTCTCCGGCTTAAGCAATTCTCTGGCCTCAGCCTCCCAAGTAGCTGGGACTACAGGCGCCCGTCACAACACCCGGCTATTTTGCTGCTGTTGTTGTTGCAGTTGTCATTGTTGTTTAGCTACCCAGGAAGGACTAGAAACCACCAGCCTCGGTGAACATGGCTGGCACCATAACCACTGTGCTAAGGATGCCAAGCCTATATAGCATTTTTTTCCTAGGATGAGTTCTAAAACTTAATTGTCTGACCTCATAATATTATTTTCACTAGCTTTATTGAAATATGACTGATATGTATTTTTTCTTAATCAAAATTGAGATCATCTGGGTGGCGCCTGTGGCTCAGTGAGTAGGGCGCCTGCCCCATATACCGAGGGTGGTGAGTTCAAACCCAGCCCTGGCTGAACTGCAACCAAAAAATAGCTGGGCGTTGTGGCGGGCGCCTGTAGTCCCAGCTGCTCGGGAGGCTGAGTCAGGAGAATCACAGAAGCCCAAGAGCTGGAGGTTGCTGTGAGTCCTGTGACACCATGGCACTCTACCAAGGGTGGTAAAGTGAGACTCTGTCTCTGCAAAAAAAAATTGAGATCATCTTTGTTTACTTATAATTTTATCATGAGCAATTTCCTGTAGCATCAAATATTTATGATTGTTAATGGTATAATTCATCTCCAAAAACTTTTGTCCACATTTCTAATTATTTACTTAGTTAAACACTTTAAGTTAGCCTTCTGGTCAAAAGCTATAAACATTTTTTTTTTTTGAGATACTCTGTCACCCTCGGTAGAGTGCTGCGACATCATAGCTCACAGCAACCTTGAACCCTTGGCCTCAAGTAATCCTCCTGCCTCAGCCTCCAGAGTAGCTGTGACAACAGATGCCTGGCTAATATTAGAGACGGGTCTTTCTCTTGCTCAGGCTGGTCTCGAACTCCTGAGTTCAAGTGATCCTCACCCCCTTGGCCTCCCAGAGTTCTGGGATTACAGGCGTGAGCCACGATGCCTGGTCTTATAAACATTTTTAGTTTCTGATAAATGCTGCCAAACTTTTTTCACCAGAAATATTAGGCATAGTGCAACCTCATCTATGGTACCAATTTCCCCATATACCTCAGCCAGGACTAGATATGATGCTTTGTAATCTCTGACAGTCTGACATGCAAAAAAAAAAGAAATTTCTTTCTTTCATTATACATATATTTGATTATTCATGACATCAAAGATTTTTTTTTTTTTTTCTGTAGAGACAGAGTCTCACTGTACCGCCCTCGGGTAGAGTGCCGTGGCGTCACATGGCTCACAGCAACCTCTAACTCTTGGGCTTATGCGATTCTCTTGCCTCAGACTCCTGAGCAGCTGGGACTACAGGCGCCCGCCACAACGCCCGGCTATTTTTTTGCTGCAGTTTGGCAGGGGCTGGGTTCGAACCCGCCACCCTCGGCATATGGGGCCGGCACCCTACTCACTGAGCCACAGGCACCGCCCCAAAGATGTTTTTTTTTTTTTTCTTTTTTTGGCCGGGGCTGGGTTTGAACCCACCACCTCTGGCATATGGGACCGGAGCCCTACTCCTTGAGCCCCAGGCGCCGCCCCCCAAAGATGTTTTTTATTATTTTTTATTTTTTTTTTTTGTAGAGACAGAGTCTCACTTTATGGCCCTCGGTAGAGTGCCGTGGCCTCACACAGCTCACAGCAACCTCCAACTCCTGGGCTTAAGCAATTCTCTTGCCTCAGCCTCCCGAGTAGCTGGAACTACAGGCGCCCGCCACAACGCCCGGCTATTTTTTGGTTGCAGTTTGGCCGGGGCCGGGTTTGAACCGGCCACCCTCGGTATATGGGGCCGGCGCCCTACCAACTGGGCCACAGGCGCCGCCCGATGTTTTTTAAAATAATTACTAAACAGTTTCCGTGGCTGAGACAATCCCCAGCAAATGAATAGAAAAAACCTGAACAGTTTCTTTTTTTCTCTTTTCTTTCTTCTTTTTAACAATTTTAGTATTCATGATCTAGAAGCTCCGCTACTCAAAGACACCAGATGGCCTAAATAGTACAAATAGCCACATGACCCCTGCTGGATGCTACAAATCCTAACTTGCCCAAAGCTGGTGTGGGCCAGCACAGGAGACTTCCAGTTACCCTTAAATCATTGATATACAATTATAGGCGGTGCCTGTAGCTCTGTGGGTAGGGCGTCAGCCACATATACCGAAGCTGGCGGGTTCGAACCTGACCCAGGTCAGCTAAAACAATGACAACTACAACCAAAAAATAGCTGGGTGTTCTGGCGGACGCCTGTAGTCCCAGCCACTTGGGAGGCTGAGGCAAGAGAATCGCTTAAGCCCAAGAGTTGGAGGTTGCTGTGAACGGTGATGCCAGAGCACTCTACCCAGGGCGACAGCTTGAGACTGTTTCAAAAAAAAAAACAATAAAAAGAAGATGTCATGGGCGGCACCTGTGGCTCAAGGAGTAGGGCGCCAGTCCCATATGCTGGAGGTGGCAGGTTCAAACTCAGCACCAACCAAAAAAAAAAAAAAGAAGATGTCATTATAGGCTTGGCAACTATAGCTCGGCAGCTAGGACACCAGCCACATACACCGGAATTGGCAGGTTCAAACCCAGCCCGGGCCTGCCAAACAACAATGACAACTACAACCAAAAAATAGTTGGGTATTGTGGTAGGCGCCTATAGTCCCAGCTACTTGGGAGGCTGAGGCAAGAGAATCGCTTGAGCCCAAGAGTTTGTGGTTGCTGTGAGCTGTGACACCATGGCATTCTACCAAGGGCAACAGAGTGAGATTGTCTTAAAAAAAAAAAAAAAAAAGGGCGGTGCCTGTGGCTCAGTGGGTAGAGTGCTGGCCCCATATGCCGAGGGTGGCGGGTTCAAACCCAGTCCCGGCCAAACTGCAACAAAAAAATAGCTGGGCGTTGTGGCGGGTGCCTGTAGTCCCAGCTACTTGGGAGGCTGAGTCAAGAGAATCGCCTAAGCCCAAGGATTTGGAGGTTGCTGTGAGCTGTGTGCCGCCACGGCACTGTACCGAGGGCGATAAGGTGAGACTCTGTCTCTACAAAAAAAAAAAAGATGTCATTATAATACTAAAAACCACTGCCCCCAGTTAGAATCACTAGCAGTTGCTGTACTTGCAATATATGAAAAAGCATGTATGTGAACGGCATCTGTGCATCTGAAATTCTACACACCTCCTCTGCCTTGGATTCACCTCTTTCAAACTCACATCTCCCTCTGCCTGGGGAGAAGTTGCTTTTAGAGCACGATTCTCTCTTCTCTATTCTTTGACCCAAGTGTCAGGGTGAATGAGAAGCAAGCCTAACTCCATGTAGTTGTAACTCTTATTCCTGAGAATCCGTGGGGAGGCAAAGCAGGCCTGACTCCAGTCCTTTGTTTTGTTAAATTTTATTGCTTAAAAAAAAAAAAAAAAAAGGTTCCCCACCATTGCATGGTATTTTAAGTATACCTGATTAGAACTGTTGAATTATTAGTATTGTGTAGAAAGTCACTAATTACCCTCATGACAACAGCCCTCGTGATTATGTTAAAGTGGTCTTCATACCATCCATATATGATATTGAAATGTTAAAAGAACAAGCTTGACTCCATTTTACTAATTACTCCCTTTTACCTTCAAAACTAGTTCCTCGGGGCGGCGCCTGTGGCTCAAGAAGTAGGGCGCCTGTCCCATATGCCAGAGTTGGTAAGTTCAAACCCAGCCCTGGCCAAAAAACAAACAAAAAAAAAACTAGTTCCTCTTGTTTGCCCTCCCATTGTGTAACTGTAAATGCATTTCCTTGTGATCATGGCCCTAGTGATTATAGCCGTTTATGATCATGCCCTTTATGACCCTTGCCTGTAAGTTCTCCTAGTCTACTGGTTTGCAACTACCATCCAGTTTGCATATGGTTTTGGTATAAGAGGCCCTCGAATTTTCACTTTACTCCGACCAGCTTTTGTTTAAAACTTCTTGAATTTACTACATCAAGGAAAATTCAGAGCTCACATATTCAATCTGCTGCACTGGAGTTGAAATGTGGAGTCTGTTGAGCTATCTAGTTTCTTTTCTGCCTACTTTGAGTCTATAGTTGCTAAGTTACTGGTGTTGAGATGAAATTCACTGTCTATGGCATTACTGTAAAATTCAAGGCCAAGTACAGCAGCCAGTTCTAGCTAAAATGTAAACACTAAATACTCATTTGAAACTAAAGGAAAAAGTTTTTTTGCTTCTTTGTTTTTAACTCAAACTACCATGGAACTACCATAGTTTTGCTTTATTCAAAACTTCAGCTTATAGCTTTCACTATATGACTCTGGGGCAACATTTACTCAAATGAGTAAGTTCCAGTTTTGTCAGAAACAATTTGGATTTAGCCAACTTTTTCAAACTGCTGAGTTTATATTGCTATCTTATGGCTAGAATTCAGAGATTAAAAACTATCAGGTCGGGCGGTGCCTGTGGCTCAGTGAGTAGGGCGCCGGCCCCATATGCTGAGGGTGGCGGGTTCAAACTCAGCCCCAGCCAAACTGCAATAAAAAAAAAATAGCCGGGGGTGGCGCCTGTGGCTCAGTCGGTAAGGTGCCGGTCCCATGTACCGAGGGTGACGGGTTCAAACCCGGCCCCGGCCAAACTGCAACCAAAAAATAGCCGGGCGTTGTGGCGGGCGCCTGTAGTCCCAGCTACTCGGGAGGCTGAGGCAAGAGAATCGCGTAAGCCCAAGAGTTAGAGGTTGCTGTGAGCTGTGTGACATCATGACACTCTACCCGAGGGCGATACAGTGAGACTCTGTCTCTACAAAAAAAAAAAAAAAAAAAAACTATCAGGTCTTAGTGTGTTCAAATGTATGTATATATGTTATATGTTACATTGACTCTACATGGTACCAAACTAACTTATAAATTAAGGATGTCTAAATGCTTTTCAGGTTCACGTGAATTTAGTAATCTTTGGCAAAATAAAAATAAGAATGTCTCCAAAATTGTCAGCATAGATTTTGCCTAGATTTACAGGTCACTTTGATGTCTTGCCTCTGCTAGATGTTAAAAGTCCCAGGGACTGAAGCAAGAATTACAAAACTATAAACCCAAACTTGGAGCCCATAGCTCAATGAGTAGGGCACCAGCCTTGCTGGTGGGTTGGAGCCTGGCCGAGGCCTGCTAAAACAACAATGACAGCTCCAACCAAAAAATAACTAGACGTTGTGGCAGATGCCTGTAGCCCCAGGCTGCAGCAAGAGAATCATTTAAGCCCAAAAGTTTGAGGTTGCTGTAGGCTGTGATGCAACACCACTCTACTGAGGGGCAACATTAAACTGTCTCAAAAAAAAAAAAGCTCTGGTCTATTTACATAGATTTCACTTGTGTATTCTCAGTCCTTATTTACAGCCACATGACCTTACCAAAACAAAGAGCACAAGATAAGAAGTAAGAGAATGGGGCGGCACCTGTGGCACAGTGAGTAGGACGCCGGCCCCATATACTGAGGGTGGCGGGTTCAAACCCAGCCCCTGCCAAACTGCAACCAAAAAATAGCCGGGCGTTGTGGCGGGCGCCTGTAGTCCCAGCTACTTGGAAGGCTGAGGCAAGAGAATAGTTTGAGCCCAAGAGTTGGAGGTTGCTATGAGCTGTGACGCCATGGCACTCTACCAAGGGCGACATAGTAAGACTGTCTTATAAAAAAAAAAAAAAGAAAGAAAGAAAAGAAAAGAAAAGAAAAAGAAAGGACAAGATGGGCTCGGGAGGCTGAGGCAAGGGAATCGCTGAAGCCCAGGAGTTGGAGGTTGCTGTGAGTTGTGTGACACCAGGGCACTCTACTGAGGGCAATAAAGTGAGATTCTGCCTCTACAAAAAATAAAAAAATTAAAAAATAATAAAAAGAGAAAGGTTGGGCGGCGCCTGTGGCTCAGTGAGTAGGGCGCCAGCCCCATATGCTGAGGGTGGCGGGTTCAAACCCAGCCCCGGCCAAACTGCAACAAAAAAATAGCCGGGTGCTGTGGCGGGCGCCTGTAGTCCCAGCTACTTGGGAGGCTGAGGCAAGAGAATCGCTTAAGCCCAGGAGTTGGAGGTTGCTGTGAGCTGTGTGAGGCCACGGCACTCTACCAAGGGGCATAAAGTGAGACTCTGTCTCTACAAAAAAAAAAAAAAAAAAAGAGAAAGGTTTATTTCCAAATAGCCTGTGCACAGGGGGAACCACAAGAATGATCACCCAGGGTGGCGCCTGTGGCTCAAAGGAGTAGGGGGCTGGCCCCACATGTCAGAGGTAGCAGGTTCAAACCCAGCACCGGCCAAAAACTGAAAAAAAAAAAAAAAAAAAAAAGAATGATTGCCCAATGTCTCAATGATGGTCACAAACCTTTATAAATGCCTTTGGGGGGGGGGGGAAGGTGGAAAGTATAGGTGCAGAAAGTGGTTGCTAGGGGAGGCTGTGTAGATGGGCAAAAACAGATCGACTTGTAAATGAACCTGAGAGACAGGTATTATGTTTTAAATGATTTGGGGCCAGGTCGGCTAGTATTCAGAAAAGGAAGTCAGCAGCCCCTTTTAATTCCCAATCAGGTTATTCGGGTTTTATGCAGATAGAGGGAAGACCTCTTCCAATGTTTTCTGATCATGAATGGCTTTTATTATTTATTTTTTATTGAGACAGAGTCTCACTATGTCGCCCTCAGTAGAGGGTTGTGGCGTCACAGCTCACAGCAACCCCAAACTCTTGGGCTCAAGAGATCAGGCTCACACCTGTAATCCTAGCACTTTGGGAGGCCCTGTTTATAAAAATAGTCAAGTGTTGTGGCAGGCACCTGTAGTATAAGCTACTCAGGAGACTGAAGCAAGAGAATCACGCGAGCCCAAGAGTGTGAGGTTGCTGTGAGCTGTGATGCAATGGTACTCTACTGAGAGTGACATAGTGAGACTCTGTCTCAAAAAAGTAAAAGAGACTGATGTATTTCTCGATTTGTCAACTGAATCCTCCAGTTTCAGAATGTATTATTATGTCAATCTCTTCGTTAAATTTCTCTAACAGGCTGCTGAATTTCTTCTCTGGGTTGTCTCGAAGTTCGCTGAGCTACTTCAGGACAGCTATTTTGAATTCTTTGTCTGGAAGGTCACATATTTCCATCACTCCAGGATTTGTCACTGGTACTTTATTTAGTTCGTTTGGTGAAGTCATGTTTTCCTGAATGCTTTTGATGCTAATCAATGTCTGGGGTTTGAAATGTTAGGTATTATTTTCGTCTTCACACTGTGGGCTGGGTTGAACCCATCCTTCTTCACTGGCTTTCCAGACATTCAAAGGGAATCGTATCAAAATTACACAGTCCAAAAAGAAAAAAGAGCCTTGTGTTTGAGATTTTGGTTTTTGCTTTTTTTTTTTTTTTTTTTGAGACAGAGCCTCAAGCTGTTGCCCTGGGTAAAGAGCTATGGCATCACAGCTCACAGCAACCTCCAACTCCTGGGCTCAAGCGATTCTCCTGCCTCCACCTCCCAACTAGCTGGGACTACAGGCACCTGCCACAACGCCTGGCTATTTTTTGGTTGCCTCTGTCACTGGTGGCCCGGGCTAGATTCGAACCCGCCAGCTCAGGTGTATTTGGCTGGCGCCTCAGCCGCTTAAGCCACAGGCACCGAGCCTTGGTTTTTGCTTTTGTGTTGCCTAAAAGGTCTTTCAGGGTTAGTTGGTGCCTATGCCCCTCCATCTCCATCTGGCCTAAATGCTCTGTTGGCTGTAAGACTTTATGCCTCTAAGCCCTTAACCAGGAAGGTTCCTCTGAGGCCTTGACGGGCATGAGGCAGTTAGCCACAGCACCCCAACATCTAAGTCCTTCACAGGAAGGTCCCTCTGAGGTCTTGACCGACATGAGGTGAAGGAAAGTACTACCAAATCCAAAATTGGGGGGGGAGGAACCAGCCATGTAACAGCACCTCTCGCCCCCTACCATGAGAATGTGACCTTTTGTAACTGTTCCAGGAGATAGCCCCGAGCTGAAGCAGATAAAAGGGCTAAGCAAATGTTTAACTGTTAATCTTGTCTTAAGACAGTTAAGTAATGAACCAGAGTTCTTCTTATCTAAAAAGCCCCTGCTGGGCGGCGCCTGTGGCTCAGTGAGTAGGGTGCTGGCCCCATATGCCGAGGGTGGCGGGTTCAAACCCAGCCCCGGCCAAACTGCAACAAAAAAATAGCCGGGCATTGTGGCGGGCGCCTGTAGTCCCAGCTGCTTGGGAGGCTGAGGCAAGAGAATCGCGTAAGCCCAAGAGTTAGAGGTTGCTGTGAGCCGTGTGACGCCACGACACTCTACCCGAGGGCGGTACAGTGAGACTCTGTCTCTACAAAAAAAAAAAAAAAAAAGCCCCTGCTATGTCTGCTACCCCTCCCTACTTTGTGGTTAAAGCCCCTGCCATGTCTGCTACCCCTCCCTACTTTGTGGTTTTTGCCTTTATAAGCTTGTAAAACCTGCTGTTCAGGGCTTAACTCCTCTGCTCCTGAGAGAGTTACGAGCTAAGCCCCAGCATGCTGGAATAAAACCCTCTTGCTGATTGCATCAAGTGCCGTCTCTTGCGGTTGATTGGGGTTGTCGTAGTCCCGGATAGAGTGGGGGTCTTGTCCCAAGTCTTTCAGAGGCAGTTCACCACAGCACCCCAACAACGACGGGACAAAATGAAGTTCTCTACATCAGTGCTGTCTCTGGAAAATCTCAGTCGAAAAGGAACATTTAAACTAAAATAAAAATCCCAAACACCTCCTCGCTAACAGAATAGCCCTTCTCTTGGACAAGGGAACCCCTGAAAAACCTTAAAATTGAGTTGCTGGCCCCATGGGAACACACCTTGTTACATTCCTCCCGTTCAGAATTTAACACTGATGCTAAAATAGAGAACATAAAACTAATAAAGTGGACTCTGTATGACAATAAAATACCACATTATCAACAGACCCTAAAACCATGTCAGACAAAGATTAAGGTGTTGCTCTAAAACAATTGATAAAAACACTCAGATAATGATTTTATAGCATGCAAGATGGCACCCAATTCAGACTGCCCCTGGTGACAGTGGACAGGAGATGAGCCTACTGACTTCTTTAGTCTACTCAGGGGCCACCCACTCAGTGTTGAACACCCTCAGGGATAAACTCACCCAAAACACAAAATCGAGGAAATATGAGAAAAGGCAACAAATAGCCCTTTTGTTGCTGTGGCTCCTCCTCTTCTTTGACAACACTCTTGCTGTTGTTACATCCTTAGCACCTGGTCAGCTCTGTTAGTAAAAGACTACAGCAATTAAGCTATAGACAGTGACCACTCAGGGATATGAGTAGTTGGAAGTAAAACCTCTAATCCCAGCAAGACCAGCTGCAGAAGATGGACCTCCACACACCGGCAGCCCTGAAAGGATGAGGAACCAATGGGAGAAAAGAGCTTGTCACTGGGAGGCCCCAGCAAAGCCATGCAGAATTTTTTTTTTTTTTTTTGCAGTTTTTGGCGAGGGCTGGGTTTGAACCCACCACTTCCGGCATATGGGCCCAGCGCCCTACTCCTTTTAGCCACAGGCGCCACCCCAGCCATGTAGAATCTTTAGCAGAGTTTCATTCCTCTCTTTTCTTTCTCTCTTTTAACAATTTTTCTTTAGTATTCATTATTTAGAAGTTCAGCTACTCAAAGACTTCAGAAAGCCCTGTGACTGTGCTGGATGCCAAAAATCCTGACCCGCCCAAAGCTGGTGCAGACCAGAGCTGGAGACTTCCAGATACCTAGTTCATTAACATATCATTATGCAACAATCCTAAAAATCCCTCCCCAAATGACAATCACCACCATTTTCAGCACTAACACTTTATTTATTTTTTTTTTTTGAGGCAGCGTCTCACTCTGTTGCCCAGACTAGAGCGCCATGGCATCATAGCTTACAACAAAATAAAACTCTTGGGTTCAGGAGATTCTTCTGCTTCAGCCTCCTAAGTAGTGGGTACTACAGGTGCCTGCCATGATGCCCAGCTAATCTTTCTATTTTAGTAAAGACACGGTCTTACTCTTGCTCAGGCTGATCTCGAACTCCTGAGCTCAAGCAATCCATCTACCTTGACCACCCAGCATTTTCAGTAACATTTCTTTAGTGAACATTCTGTTCTTGAATCTAAGTTATGATATTGGGGTGATGTTTTCCATTTATGAGCTCTCTATACAACAGAGACACCAACTCTTTATATAAGATTGCACATTTTGGTTCAAGTTAAACTTTTCAATTGGGTATTGTGTCTTCAAACATAGAGATGTTCTTTTTTTTTTTTTTTTTTTTGTAGAGACAGAGTCTCACTTTATTGCCCTTGGTAGAGTACTGTGCCATCACAGCTCACAGCAAGCTCCAGCTCCTGGGCTTAGGCGATTCTCTTGCCTCAGCCTCCCCAGTAGTAGCTGGGACCACAGGCGCCGGCCACAACGCTCGGCTATTTTTTGTTGCAGTTTGGCTGGGACTGGGTTTGAACCCACCACCCTCGGTATATGGGGTTGGCGCCCTACTCACTGAGCCACAGGTGCCGCCCCATAGAGAAGGTCTTAAGAAAAATGTAATAAAAGTCACTTAGGGCGGTGCCTGTGGCTCAGGCGCAGGCCCCATATACCGAGGGTGACGGGTTCAAACCCGGCCCCAGCTGAACTGCAACCAAAAAAAATAGCTGGGCATTGTGGCAGGCGCCTGTAGTCCCAGCTACTCGAGAGGCTGAGGCAAGAGAATCGCTTAAGCCCTGGAGTTGGAGGTTGCTGTGAGCTGTGTGATGCCATGGCACTCTACCGAGGTCCATAAAGTGAGATTATGTCTCTACAAAAAAAAAAAAAAAGTCACTTAACCCTTCTTTTTTTTTTTAGAGACAGAGCCATACTTTGTCGCCCTCGGTAGAGTGCTGTGGCATCATAGTTCACAGCAACCTCCAACTCTTGGGCTTAAGCGATTCTCTGGTCTCAGCCTACCAAGTAGCTGGGATTACAGGCGCCTGCCATAAGGCGCGGCTATTTTTATTTTATTTTATTTATTTATTTATTTTATTGTTGGGGATTCACTGAGGGTACAATAAGCCAGGTTACACTGATTGCAATTGTTAGGCAAAGTCCCTCTTGAAATCATGTCTTGCCCCCCTAAAGTGTGACACACACCAAGGCCGCACCCCCCTCCCTCAGTCCCTCAAGGCTCGGCTATTTTTAGAGATGAGGTCTCGCTCTGGTTCTGGCTGGTCTCAAACCTATAAGCTCAGGCAATCCACCCACCTCGGCCTACAGGCATGAGCCACCGTACCCAGCCCGCAACCCTTCTTATTTCTGCTTTAGAGTTAAGCTTTCAAAGCTTTTCACTATCCTGATACTTATTTTTATTCTAATATTTCAGGAATTTCTGTTTTTACATTAAAATCTTAATTTACACAATTAATTTTTTTTTTTTTTTTGTAGAGACAGAGTCTCACTTTATCACCCTCAGTGGAGTGCCGTGGCCTCACACAGCTCACAGCATCCTCCAACTCCTGGGCTTAAGCGATTCTCCTGCCTCAGCCTCCCGAGTAGCTGGGACTACAGGTGCCCGCCACAATGCCTGGCTACTTTTTTTTTTTGGTTTTGCAGTTCAGCCGGGGCCAGGTTTGAACCCGCCACCCTCGGTATATGGGGCTGGCGCCTTACCAACTGAGCCACAGGCGCCGCCCTACACAATTAATTTTTATGTAAGCAGTGAGGAAATACTTTGTCATTCTTCTTTCCTAAGTCATCAGAAAATCATTGTTTGAATAACCCATCCAGTCACTCCCTAATCAATTCCGTTTCCCTTTGCTAAATTGAAGGTGGTGTTTCTGGCGCTGGACACCAACTAGGAAGAACCGAAGCAGAAGAAAGAACGTGGCAGGCAGCAAATGGGGTCTGTTGCTGAACCCAAGTTGTGGAGCTCAACTCTGGGACTCCAAGAAGTGTTGTTTTTTTTTTTTTTTTTGTAGAGACAGAGTCTCACTTTATGGCCCTCGGTAGAGTGCCGTGGCCTCACACAGCTCACAGCAACCTCCAGCTCCTGGGCTTACGCGATTCTCTACACTCAGCCTCCCGAGTAGCTGGGACTACAGGCGCCCGCCACAACACCCGGCTATTTTTTGGTTGCAGTTTGGCCGGGGCCGGGCTTGAACCCGTCACCCTCGGTATATGGGGCCGGCTCCCTACCGACTGAGCCACAGGCGCCGCCCCGTACAAAGGTTTCTAATACAAATGGTTCACTTGAGGGCGGCGCCTGTGGCTCAGTGAGAAGGGTGCCGGCCCCATATGCCGAGGGTGGCGGGTTCCGACCCAGCCCCCGGCCGAACTGCAACAAAAAAATAGCCGGGCGTTGTGGTGGGCGCCTGTAGTCCCAGCTACTTGGGAGGCTGAGGCAAGAGAATCGCATAAGCCCAAGAGTTAAGAGTTAGAGGTTGCTATGAGCCGTGTGACATTATGGCACTCTACCCGAGGGCAGGAAGTCCCTCAAAAGCTAACGGTTTTTCACCCAAATTACAAATTCCCAGTCTAGGGCAACACTGCCCTGAATGTGCCCAATCTCCTCTAAACCACATACTCCCGGTTGTGTTTGGAAGTAGTTCCTGAGCTGAGTCTGGGGTTTGGAATTTATGGCTAGCATTATCACTGTCCCCTAAACAGACTGGTCAAGGATAACATGGACATTAGGGATCAGAAAACAGCTTCCACAGCTCCTTAAAAAAACATGCTGCACCCATCCAGCTGCTTCATTCTAAGCATTCTTCATTTTGCCAGTAAAACCATTTCACAGAGAATGATAGACTGAGGGGTTCTCTGCTTGGAAAAGGGCTTCTCAATATCCCTATCAGGATGCAGAAAATGTGATTGCTACATTTTGTTTTCCATTCTCCCTTCTTTTCTAACTGGGCATTTTATCACATTTATTCTTTTTTTCTTTTTTTTGGAGACAGTCTCAAGCTGTCACCCCGGGTAGAATACCGTGGCATCATAGCTCACGGCAACCTCCAACTCAGGCTCAAGGGATCCTCTTGCCTTAGTTTTTCTACTTTTAGTAGAGACGGAGTCTTGCTTTTGCTCAAGCTGGTCTAGAACTCGTGAGCTCAATACCCCTGCCTTGGCCATCCCAGAGTGCTGGGATTACATACACGAGCCACTGCACCCAGCTCCGCATTTATTCTTGTTTACCTCCATTATTATATCCTGGCTATTTTGGAGATCGTAAGTCATAGGTTAGCAGACTATAAGAAGTTATATTTGAAATTGACAAAGAGGAAAAGGTCCTGCCCAGGAATTCTACTCTTGAAACCGGATGTAATAACTGGACAACACATTAAGTTGTTTCTCTCTTAGGTAGTGTGTGTGTTGTGGTTAAAAGTGGAACAGTTATGATAAATGTGGGTGGAGCCTGTGGCTCAGTGGGTTGGGTGCCGGCCCCATATACTGAGGGTGGCAGGTTCAAACCCAGCCCTGGCCAAACTCAACAAAAAAATAGCCAGGTGTTGTGGTGGGCACCTGTAGTCCCAGCTACTCCAGAGGCTGAGGCAGGAGAATCACCTAAGCCCAGGAGCTGGAGGTTGCTGTGAGCTGTGTGACGCCACGGCAGTCTACCGAGGGTGATAAAGTGCGACTCTGTCTCTCCAAAAAAAAGAAAGAAAGAAAGTGGGATGATTATGATAAATGAATGTATTTTTGTGTGCAGATGTGTATCAGGAAGCCAAAGGGTAGGATGGCCTGGCCTCCAGCGACAATCACATCCCTCTACTGGCTGCAGTGGTAAACACTGGACTCAGGCCAATCAATCACAATACCCATCCTTTGGCAGCACAGAAGGATAGGTCCAGGGGATGGTCATATATCCTGGAGTAGAGCAAATCAGTGTCCTTCCCCAGGAATGGTACACAAGCTCTGCCCGGAAGAGCTCTCTTTTGCTGGGGCACTAAGCTAGGGCTGAGGGAGGCTGTGAGCCCCGACATGTGGATGGGCTGAGTCTGCAGTGGTGAGAATGAGGCTGATTCTCAAAGGGAAACAGACAAGCCAGGAGTGGATGGGGAGGGAAGCAGTTCCAGCTGACAAGCCTTGATTGCTGCGCTGATTCTGCCACCCCTGTGTTTTTTTCCAGTCCTGTCAGTGCAGTCCTTTCCTCGGGCTGGTCTGAGTTATACCGCAACCTGACTGCGCCGCGGGTTGCCCAGATATTTAGTTAAACATTATCCTGGGTGTGTCTATGAGGATCTTTCTCAATGAGATTAGCATTTGAACTGATAGACTGAGGGAAGCAGACTGCCCTCCCCAAGGTGGATGGAACTCCTTCATGCACTGGAGGCCTGAATAGAATAGAAAGGGGCAGTAAGGAAGAGTTCAGTTTTTCTGCCTATTTTTGATCTGGGACCCTGGTCTCCTCCCGCACTTGAAGTGAACTTCCATCATTGGCTCTCCTGGTTCTCAGGCCTTTGGACTTAAACTGACTTTACACTACCAGCTGTTCTGAGTCTCTACCTTCCGGACAGCAGATGGGGGGACTTCTCAATTCCATTATCACGTAAGCCAGTTCCTCACAATAGATCTACACATATCTCTCTCTCTACCCATGCTCCATGTTTCTGGAGAACCCTCACTAATACGGTTGGGTTTACTAACCAGAATTCAGCTACAATTACCATTATCAAAGAGGTAAGACTCTGTTTCTTTAAAGAAGCCCAACTGGTTTATTCTCATTCAACTCCACGCTGCTCTCCACAGTTGCCTGTTCTTAATTTACCTGTGGCTGGTGTTGCAAGGCCTCAGGTTTGCAAGGAGGCATCAAATGGAGAATGTAAACATTTTGCCACTGGGTCCCCCCAACTTGAACAACATTTCCCACAGTGACAACTATTGTTAAGACAGCCTCATGTTTCCCCTGTGGAATTCCCCAGCAACTGAGCATAAATAAAGAAATCAGCCATAGGCAGGGGACATCCGGGGTAGGTGGAGCCCAAGGCTGGGATGAGAACAGCATTTCCTGCGCTACCTCAAAGACCCCAGCACCTGACAGAAGTGCAAGCGTGACAAATATGCAGAGTGTAGTCTCTCACCATCGAATTACCAAACAAGCTAAAAACAGAAACACGCACTACATAATCTCTAACCTCAGGGGACGACAGAAACAGAGAATTGCTGTGTCAATCTCATTTCCTCGTTAGGTGCATTATTATAAGTGGGGGCTTTTCGTTCTGAATGCCACACTTGGCTTCTGAAATATTCAATTCCATAGTAATTTTATTTTTGCTTTTGATCTTTACTGTTTTTCTCATTTATCCATAAACATGAGCTACTGAAGGGACTTTAAATTAAAAAGCTAAGGTTAGAATCTGAGGCCATCCAGACAGGACTAAGCCAGTAGGTCCTCGCTGAGGACCTCCTTGGGCTACTGGTGGGAGCCTACAGTCTCAACTTTTTAGGAGGCTGAGGCAGGAGGATCGCTTGAACCCAGGAGTTTGAGGTTGCTGTGAGCTAGGCTGATGGCACTGCCCTCTGGCCTGGGCAACAGAGTAAGACTCAATCTCAAAAAAAAAAAAAATTTAGTATGTGTAGCCTGGAATACTTTCATGTAAGATTATTTAATGATAACCCATGTCTTGTTTTTGTTTTTTAGGAAGCCCAGGCTGGGCTCGAACCCACAGCCCTGGTGTATGTGGCCGGTGCCCTAACCACTAAGCTATGGGCGCCCAGCCAGACCCATGTCTTGATTTACCTTGCTGCTCCAGTTTAGGAAGAAGAGATTTATACAACATAGGGATTTTCCTGGGTGTGGATGGTAAAAGTTCTCATAATATAGATTTTATAAATGCTCTCATGTTGTCAAAACACTATCTTACAGAAGTGATATGGTTTGGGTGTTGCCCTCTCCAAATCCCAGGTAGAAATTCGATTCCCAGTGCTGGAGGTGGGGCCTGGTGGGAGGAGTGTGGGCCATCCGGGCTGACCCCTCACAAATGGCTCGGTGCCTCCCCCAATAATGACTACATGCCTGATGCCACTTCACCTTGATTGGAACCTTCCTGAAAGAAGCAGATGATGGGACCCTCCTTCTTGTACAGCTTGCAGAACTACGAGCCAAATAAACCTTCTTTTTTTTTTTTTGTAGAGACAGAGTCTCACTTTATGGCCCTCGGTAGAGTGCCATGGCATCACACAGCTCACAGCAACCTCCAACTCCTGGGCTTAAGCGATTCTCTTGCCTCAGCCTCCCGAGTAGCTGGGACTACAGGTGCCTGCCACAACGCCAGCTATTTTTTGGTTGCAGTTTGGCCGGGGCCGGGTTTGAACCCGCCACCCTCGGTATATGGGGCCGGAGCCTTACCGACTGAGCCACAGGCGCCGCCCAAGTGGGTGCTATTCTTAATCTCTACTTTATAGATGGGGAAACCAACTCCCTGACACAAAGAAACACAACTGATAAGTAAAAGAGCCAAAAAAAGCCCAGTTGAGGGGCTCGAGAGCCCATCCTCCTAACTTCTTACACAGCCCACAACCTTGTAATTCTAGATGGCACCACCCAGACTTTTACTCAGAACCACTCTGATGTGCATTACTCTCCTACTGGTAACAATGAGACACTTGGGGGACACAAACAGCTTACATGTTTCTAAGGGGGGAAAAAAGGATCTTTTTTAACTTTATTCGATAGAAAAACAAGTCTATATTTAAGACCAGATCTGTGTTCTCAGAAATCCCGAATGGCTATATTTTCTTTCTTTCTTTTTTTGCAGTTTTTTTTTTTTGGCTGGGGTTGGGTTGGAACCCACCACTCCAGCATATAGGGCTGGCACCCTACTCCTTGAGCCACAGGTGCCACCCCTTTTCTTTCTTTCTTTTTTTTTTATAAGAGACAGAGTCTCACTTTGTTGCTCCTCGGTAAAGTACTATGGCATCACAGCTCACAGCAGCCTCCAACTCCTGGGCTTAGGCAATTCTCTTGCCTCAGCCTCCCAAGTAGCTGTGACTACAGGCACCTGCCACAACGCCCGGCTATTTTTTTGTTGCAGTTTGGCGGGGGCGGGGTTCGAACCCACCACTCTCAGTATATGGGGCCGGCACCCTACTCACTGAGCCACAGGCGCTGCCCAGCTATGATATTTTCAACAGGCTGAAAATGCATGCTCCCATAGGTTCAAGGGGTGGACTACCCTAGGCAGGGGTCCTACCCCTGGGTCTTTCCTGATCTCCTGAATTCATGGATGACCCTTCTTAAATCCTGGAGTCTGCTTGGGGAAAAAATTAGAAATAGGAGCTTCCTAAATAAAGCTATTGTCACGCACATTGCAGAAAATACATGGCTTTCTTTATAGGGCACAGTGTATGTAAAGCTAGTCAAGTCACTGTGCAGGTGTATCTGTCTACAGATGAACAAACAAGTCCTTCCCACTAGAAAAGGGAGATAAAAATCACCTGATTATCGCTTTCGACATTCAAGATTGTCTACCTTTGTGCTTTTTTTTTTTTTTGAGACAGCGTCTCACTTTGTCACCCTGGGTAGAGTGCCATGGCATCATCATAGCTCACAGACGCCTCAAACTCCTGAGCTCAAGTGATCCTTTTGCCTCAGTCTTCCAAGTAGGTGGGACTATAGGTGTGTGCCACCATACCACACACAGTTTTGTTGTTGTTGTTTTTTATTTTTAGTAGAGATGGGAGTTTCACTCTTGCTCAGACTGGTCTGGAAGTCCTGAGCTCAAGCAATCCACCTGCATCAGCCTCCCAGAGTGCTAAGATTACAGGTGTGAGCCACTGTGCCCAGGCTACCTTTATCCTTTCCATGTTCCTTATATTTTCACAGATAGTTTTTTTTTTTTTTTTTGTAGTTTTTGGCCGGGTCTGGGCTTGAACCTGCCACCTCTGGCATATGGGGCTGGCGCCCTGCTCCTTTGAGCTACAGGCACCTCCCTCACAGATAGTTTTATACTTAATTTGGGAAACATTTTTATTTCTTTCCCTGAAATGACTTTAATTTATTTTTTTGTAGAGACAGAGTCTCACTTTATGGCCCTTGGTAGAGTGCCATGGCATCACACAGCTCACAGCAACCTCCAACTCCTGGGCTTAAGCGATTCTCTTGCCTCAGCCTCCCAAGTAGCTGGGACTACAGGCGCCCGCCACAACGCCCGGCTATTTGGTTGCAGTTCAGCCAGGGCCGGGTTTGAACCCACCACCCTCGGTATATGGGACCGGCGCCTTACCAACTGAGCCACAGGCGCCGCCCTGAAATGACTTTTTTTTTTTTTTTTAACTTTTTATTTTTATTTATTTTTTTTTTTGTAGAGACAGAGTCTCACTTTATGGCCCTCGGTAGAGTGCCGTGGCCTCACACAGCTCACAGCAACCTCCAGCTCCTGGCTTAAGCGATTCTCTTGCCTCAGCCTCCCGAGTAGCTGGGACTACAGGCGCCCGCCACAACGCCCGGCTACTTTTTGGTTGCAGTTTGGCCGGGGCCGGGTTTGAACCCGCCACCCTCGGTATATGGGGCCGGCGCCCTACCGACTGAGCCACAGGCGCCGCCCTAAACTTTTTATTTTTTTGGCAGGGGCTGGGTCTGAACCTGCCACCTCCGGCATATGGGACCGGCGCCCTACCCCTTGAGCCACAGGCGCCGCCCTGAAATGACTTTTATTAAAGGTTGAAAGGAGAGTTATTGAGTCGCTCACTCCCATAGATATGGGTCAAGAGGAGTTGCTTTTGTCTAATCGGCATCCCTTCCTTAGGGAACCACCTCATCCCTTATGCAGTTCTGAAGGTACCTGTGGCCCTTCCAAACCCTTAACGGGACCTGCTTTCCCCGGCCACAATGACTGGTCCTTGGACGGTATGTGACAGTTGTCTTTCTATTGTGAGTTTTAAGCTGGGTGATGACACTTTGTGGCTGCTGGAGGCCATCTTTCCCACTGCACAGAGAGGTGAGAGTTAAATGGAAAGAGAGAAAATTCTGGAATCAGTGAGCCTGTTTCTAATCCTGACCCCTCTAATTCCTGCAGTCCTTACTTCCTGTGAGATACTTTAGCATCCTTCCAAGTTGAATAGCCAATAAATTTCCCTTTGTGTTTATTAATCAGATTTGAGCTAGATTTCTGCCTCTTGCAACCAAGAGTCATAACATAAAAGACTAAAAGTTCAAATCACCACCTTGACCTCTTACTGAAGGTGCTGCCTGAGTTGAATCTATTTCCCTTTTTTAGAAAGGACTGAGTTTCTTTTATACCCAATAAACCTGTAATCTTGCTAGCTTCAATCCTCTCTAATTTAAATCCATTTTCTTTTTTTTTTTTGTAGAGACAGAGTCTCAATGTACCGCCCTCGGGTAGAGTGCCATGACGTCACACGGCTCACAGCAACCTCTAACTCTTGGGCTTACGCGATTCTCTTGCCTCAGCCTCCCGAGCAGCTGGGACTACAGGTGCCCGCCACAACACCCGGCTATTTTTTTGTTGCAATTTGGCCAGGGCTGGGTTTGAACCCGCCACCCTCGGCATATGGGGCGGGCGCCCTACTCACTGAGCCACAGGCGCCACCCTTAAATCCATTTTCTTTTTCACTTCTTTCTCAGCCCAGACTTCAGGCAAATGTGATTGTTCTCAAATTGCAGTGACTTCTTCTGTCTCTGGAGAGACAGAGAGATACCGAGATACTGTGTTTGCTCATTAACAGCAAAATGCTCAGGATCCTAATAAGTACTGGTCTTCCAAGTGGTAACCTTGACATGATGATGCACTTATTCCAGTGACATTGACATTGCTTCCTGAAGTGATTCTCAAGATAGATGTGATGTAAATGAGCAAAGGACTTTTTTTTTTTGCAGTTTTTGGCTGGGGATGGGTTTGAACCCACCACCTCCGGCGTATGGGTCCGGTGCCCTACTCCTTTGAGCCATAGGCACCGCCCAAAGGACCCTATTCTTAACAGTCTCTTACAAATCGGCCATTGTTCCATGGCCACTCTTTGTGCCCAAGTGTGTACATATGTTGTGGGTATTTAAGCCTTCCGTCTATGTACACTGAATCATACAAGTGCTGGTAGACTTGTAAAAAAAAAAAAAAAATCAAGTATTTGGGCTCAACGCCCATAGCTCAGTGAGTAGGGTGCCGGCCACATATACCGAGGCTGGCAGGTTCGAGCCCGGCCTGGGCCTGCTAAACAATGACAACTGCGGGCGGCGCCTGTGGCTCAGTGAGTAGGGTGCCGGCCCCATATGCCGATGGTGGCGGGTTCAAACCCAGCCCCAGCCAAACTGCAACAACAACAACAAAAAATAGCCGGATGTTGTGGCGGGTGCCTGTAGTCCCAGCTGCTCGGAAGGCTGAGGCAAGAGAATCGCGTAAGCCCAAGAGTTAGAGGTTGCTGTGAGCTGTGACATCATTGCACCTTACTGAGGCTGACATAGTAAAACTCTGTTTGAAAAAAACAAAACAAATAGCCGGGCGTTGTGGCGTGCGCCTGTAGTCCCAGCTGCTCGGGAGGCTGAGGCAAGAGAATTGCGTAAGCCCAAGAGTTAGAGGTTGCTACGAGCCGTGTGACGCCACGGCACTCTACCCGAGGGCAGTACAATGAGACTCTGTCTCTATACACACACACACAGAAGAAAAAACAAAACAGGCGGCCCCTGTGGCTCAAAGGAGTAGGGCGCCGGCCCCATATACCAGAGGTGGCGGGTTCAAACTCAGCCCTGGCCAAAAAAAAAAAAAAAAAAGAAAAGAAAAAACAAAACCCCCCCCAAAAAAAGAAAAAAATCAAGTATTTGGCTTGGTGCCCATGTAATAGTAGTTACAGCACCAGTCACATACACCGAAGTTGGCGGGTTCGAACCCAACCCGGGCCAGCTAATCAACAATAATAACTGCAACAAAAAATAGCCTTGCATTATGGCAGGTGCCTGTAGTCTCAGCTACTTGGGAGGCTGAGGCAAGAGAATTGCTTGAGCTCAAGAGTTTGAGGTTGCTGTGAGCTGTGACGTCTTAGCACCCTACCGAGGACGACATAGTGAAAATCTGTCTCAAAAAAAAAAAAAAATCAAGTATTTGACCTTTTGACATGATTCATTTCTATAAATAGAAAAATTTTTTTTTTTTAATTTTTTGCAGTTTTTGGCCAGGGTCAGGTTTGAACCTGCCACCTCTGGCATATGGAGCCAGCGCTCTACTCCTTGAGCCACAGGCGCCGCCCTATAAATAGAAATTATCATATAACCTATATACGTGCTACATAGAACTGTCATATAATCTACATATATAGTATGTGTATTAGTTTGCTAAGACCACAGTAAGAAAGGACCACAAGCTGAGGGGCTTAAACAACAGGAATTTGGACACAGAGACAGGCACATGGGAAGTATGCTGACTGGATTTCTAATTTCCAGAACCTTACGACAATAGAGTCCCTTACAGAAAAAAGAATCTGTGACTGTTTCATCATACACCTTTAATGCTACAATGGTAGGCAAAACACCCACCTGAAGTTTGACCTGAAAACAGTAAGCTAAGGAATCATTGCTGATCTTCATGTAATGCATTAAATTTATACCGTTTATTACCAGCTACTTTCTGGAGTCAAAAGAAGAGGCATTTGTTTGTTTGTTTTGACACAGAGTTTTACTCTGTTGCTCTGGGTAGAGTGCCTTAGCATAATAGCTCATAGCAACCTCAAACGCCAGGGGTAAAGCAATCCTCTTGACTTAGCCTCCCAGTAGCTGGACTACAGGACCCTAATGCCTAGCTAATTTTTTGTTTTTCTATTTTAGTAGAGACAGGGTCTTGGGTTTGCTCTTGCTCAGGCTAGTCTTGAACTCCTGAGCTCAAGGGACCAGCCCGCTTTGGCCTCTCAGAGTGCTGGGATTACAGGTGTGAGCAACCTCACCAGCCAGAAGATGGTTTTTGTTTTTTGAGGCAGAGTCTCACTATGTCGCCCTCAGTGGAGCGCTGTGTTGTCACAGCTCACAGCAATCTCCAACTCTTGAGCTTAAGCGATTCTCTTGTGTCAGCCTCTCAAGTAGCTGGGACTACAGGAGCCCACCACAACACCCGGCTATTTCTTTGTTGCAGTTGTCATGGTTGTTTTAGCTGGCACAGGCTGGGTTTGAACCCGCCAGCCTGGGTGTATGTGGCTGGCACCCTGCCCACTGAGCTATGGGTGCTGCCAGAAGATGGTGTTTTTACCAACATACAAACAAACAAAACCTTTCTTTCCTAGCTCAAAAGTTAAATCCAAAAAGCCCAGCTTCCTGGACATTATAGAAGTCAGTTAGAAACTTATCACAGTTTTTAAAGCAAAATCATACTTCTGTTGGTTCTCAAACACAAGTGCTTACACAACTTTGTTAGCAAACTATGGGATACTCCAGGCACCCGAACACCAGACGAATTTAGCTGCTTTCTTGGCTGAGGACAAATGACATGGATAATTTCGTAAAAATTCCAGTTAAGCCTATAATGTGTGATATTACAAAACCTCAAGTTGCCAATATTTATGATTATATTTCACTGGCTCATTTTAGAACCATCTCCACAGAAGTTGGTGGTCGGCATGTGGTACTAGGGGATAAAACTATGGCTTAAAAGCTCATGAAGATCGCAAACTGATCATTTCCTGTTGCAATACAGTATTTGGAGAGGGCACAATAGAAATTGACCTTGCTACAGCCATTGCACTACATTGAGCTCCATAGAGACAGCGCCGGGGCAAGTGAGAGCCGGACGGGCACTGGGCGACTCTGTGCCTCGCTGAGGAAAAATAACTAAACATGGGCAAGGGAGATCCTAAGAAGCCGAGAGGCAAAATGTCATCATATGCATTCGTGCAAACTTGTCGGGAGGAGCACAAGAAGCACCCAGATGCTTCAGTCAACTTCTCAGAGTTTTCTAAGAAGTGCTCAGAGAGGTGGAAGACCATGTCTGCTAAAGAGAAAGGAAAATTTGAAGATATGGCAAAGGCAGACAAGGCCCGTTATGAAAGAGAAATGAAAACCTATATCCCTCCTAAAGGGGAAACAAAAAAGAAGTTTAAGGACCCCAATGCACCCAAGAGGCCTCCTTCGGCCTTTTTCTTGTTCTGTTCTGAGTATCGCCCAAAAATCAAAGGAGAACATCCTGGCCCATCCATTGGTGATGTTGCAAAGAAGCTGGGGGAGATGTGGAGTAACACTGCTGCGGATGACAAGCAGCCTTATGAAAAGAAGGCTGCAAAGCTGAAGGAAAAATACGAAAAGGATATTGCTGCATACCGAGCTAAAGGAAAGCCTGATGCAGCGAAAAAGGGAGTCGTCAAGGCTGAAAAAAGCAAGAAAAAGAAGGAAGAGGAGGAAGATGAGGAAGACGAAGAGGATGAAGAGGAGGAGGAAGATGAAGAAGATGAAGATGAAGAAGAAGATGATGATGATGAATAAGTTGGTTCTAGCGCAGTTTTATTTCTTGTCTATAAAGCATTTAACCCCCCAGTACACAACTCACTCCTTTTAAAGAAAAAAATTGAAATGTAAGGCTGTGTAAGATTTGTTTTTAAACTGTACAGTGTCTTTTTTTGTATAGTTAACACACTACCGAATATGTCTTTAGATAGCCCTGTCCTGGTGGTATTTTCAATAGCCACTAACCTTGCCTGGTACAGTATGGGGGTTGTAAATTGGCATGGAAATTTAAAGCAGGTTCTTGTTGGTGCATAGCACAAATTAGTTATATATGGGGATGGTAGTTTTTTCATCTTCAGTTGTCTCTGATGCAGCTTATATGAAATAATTGTTGTTTTCTTAACTGAATACCACTCTGTAATTGCAAAAAAAAGTTGCAGCTGTTTTGTTGACATTCTGAATGCTTCTAAGTAAATACAATTTTTTTTATTAAAAAAAAAAAAAAAGGGCGGCACCTGTGGCTCAGTGAGTAGGGCGCCGGTCCCATATGCCGGAGGTGGCGGGTTCAAACCCAGCCCCGGCCAAAAAAACCACAAAAAAAAAAAAAAAAAAAAAGAAATTGACCTTGCTGGATGGCACCTGTGGCTCAAAGAGTAGGGCGCTGGCCCCATATACCTGGGGTGGCAGGTTCAAACCCGGCCCCAGCCAAAACTGCAAAAAAAAAAAAAAAAAGGAAAGAAATTGCCCTTGCTGATAAAAACTTGATTCTTCTGAGAAATGAAATCTCCAACAGTCTGGCTTGATGTTACCCGAATTTCCTCGACTTTTTCTTCCTCACTTTCTGCCCTTTTTCTCTTCTGGCTTTACTATCCCATTTTATTCTGTGCAATTATTTATTTATTTTGTCAAGATCATACTTTTGTCCATTGTGCTTTCAGCTCTTTGGGAGAAATGTTCCTTCAGGAATTGGAGGAAAATGAAGAAGAGAGAATAAATTTACAAAACCTGACAAGGCATGTTTGCTACATTGATGAAATCGAAGAATCTTCAGCTAAATTCTTTCATGATTTGCTTCGTGGTGTTGGGGAAATTCCTTCCGTTCTTTGTTCTTCCATTCTTTTCACTTTAAGGGAAACAGCCACATATCATGATAGTGGAAGGGTAAGTGGACAAGTAAACTAATCCATTTTATCATGGCCCAGTTAGAAAATGACGGTCAATTCTGCCACTTCAGCTGGAGCTTTTAGGAAAGAGATACTCTTCCCACACAATTGACACCAGCTGGTGGCTAGATAGACACTATAAAGAAAGAATCTGTCAAATAATGAATCACACAAAGAAAACTGGAGGCAAGAAAGGAGAGAGGCAGATTACTAAAAACGTGCACATCCGTGCCTGCAGATATGCCTCTAGTCTTCACGGTTACGTGAACCATAAACATCTTTGCTTAAGTCCACTTGAGTGGAGTTCCGTCACTTGGTCCTAATGACTTTAGGATTCTATTAGTGAAAACAATAGTAATTAGACCAAAGATGACATTTCTTTTCTACTCTTTCCAAAGCTGCATCCTGTTGGGCCTGGTGGCTCATGCCTGTAATCCCGGCACTCTGGGAGGCGGAGGTGGATGGATCGCCTGAGCTCTCGGGTTCCAGACCAGCCTGAGACAGAGCAAAACCCCATCTCTAAAAATAGCTGGGGGTGGCACCTGTGGTCAAGTGGGTAGGGTGCCGGCCCCATATGCCGGAGGTGGCAGGTTCAAACCCAGCCCCGGCCAAAAAAAAAAAAATAAATAAATAAAAATAAAAATAGCTGGGCCTGGGTGGCGCCTGTGGCTCAGTGAGTAGGGCGCCGGCCCCATATGCTGAGAGTGGCGGGTTCAAACCCAGCCCCGGCCAAACTGCAACAAAAAAATAGCTGGGCGTTGTGGCGGGCGCCTGTAGTCCCAGCTGCTGGGGAGGCTGAGGCAAGAGAATCATGTAGGCCCAAGAGTTAGAGGTTGCTGTGAGCCGTGTGACGCCACGGCACTCTACCCTAGGGCGGTACAGTGAGACTCTGTCTCTACAAAAAAAAAAAAAAATAGCTGGGCCTGTGGTGACCTGTAGTCCCAGCTCTACGAAGGCAGGGCCCAGGCTCCGCGCCTGTAGCTCAAGTGGTTAGTGCACCAGCCACGTACAGTTGGGGTTGGTAGGTTTGAACCTGGCCTGCTAAAAACAACAACAACTATAACAAAAAAATAGCTGGGCATGTGGCAGGTACCTATAGTCCCAGCTGCTTGGAAGGCTAAGGCAAGAGAATCACTTAAGCCCAAGAGTTTGTTGCTGTGAGCTGTGATGCCACACCAACAAAGTAAGACTCTGTCTCAAAAACAAAACAAAACAAACAAAAAAAATAAAGGCAGGGCCCAGTTTTGTTTTATTCCTAATGCATATTCTCAATGGTTCCTACAACATCATAGGTGATTGATAAATATTTTCTTTTTTTTTTTGCGGTTTTTGGCTGGGGCCGGGTTTGAACACACCATCTCTGGTATATGGTGCCGGCACCCTACTTCTTGAGCCACAGGCACCGCCCTGATAAATATTTTCTAACTGGATCCCCCTCTTGGCCCCAGCTTCTGAAATCCCTATCACACTTAGCTATGATAAAACTCTCTTCACAGATAGATATTAAGTAGCGTGGGTTTGGGAGTTAGACAGACCTAGGTTTAAGTCCTGGCTCTGCTGTTCACTAAAATATGAATTTCAGTCAATTCATGAATACTCCAGATGTCAGTGTCCACTTCTGCAAAACAGGAGGAATAGTACACTTCTCAGTGATGTGAAGGATGCAAATGTGTGACACACAGGTGTGGCACAAAAAAGCACCACAATGAGGCACAAGATGCAGAGAGTGTGGCCCATGGGGTTAAGTCACTTCCCCATGGATGCAACTTCTGAGCTTCTTAGGCTTGATTTTCAGAAAAGTGAAAAGGGTGCTGGGCATGGTGGCTCACACCTGTAATCCTAGCACTATGGGAGGCTGAGGCAGGTGGACTGCCCGAACTCACGGGTTCAAGACCAGCCTGAGCCAGAGCGAGACCCTGTCTCTAAAAATAGCTGGGCGTTGTGGCGAGCACCTGTAGCTGAGGCAAGAAAATCCCTTGAAACCAAGAGTTGGAGGTTGCTTTGTTGCTTTGAGCTGTGATGCCACAGCACTCTATAAAGGGTGACAAAGTAAGACTCTGTCTCAAAAAAAAAAAAAAAAAGATGCATCCATTTCAAAAAGATCCATCATAGGGCAGCGCCTGTGGCTCAGTGAGCAGGGCGCCGGCCCCATATACCGAGGGTGGCGGGTTCAACCCAGCCCCAGCCAACTGCAACAAAGAAATAGCCAGGCGTTGTGGTGGGCGCCTGTAGTCCCAGCTGCTGGGAGGCTGAGGCAAGAGAATCGCCTAAGCCCAGGAGTTGGAGGTTGCTGTGAGCTGTGTGATGCCACGGCACTCTACCGAGGGCAATAAAGTGAAACTCTGTCTCTACAAAAAAAAAAAGAAAAAAAGATCCATCATAAGAAGGAAAGAGAAAACTGCTGTAGATTTCATTCCAAAGACAAAATAAGAGGGAAATAAAGTGAATTAGAGGAAACAAAGACGAAAATTTGCGTTTGACACAAAAACTTTCCATCGTTCAGAGAGACACAGGATGGAGCTGCCTGCCTGCTGACCACGTTCCTCATGCGCCTGCTTCCTTCCTTTGTGACGACTGCCACCTGGGTCCACGCAGTCTGAGCTCTCATCTGGACTGCTGCCAGAGCCTCCTACAGCCACTCATTCATGCAACCAATGTCTATGGAGCCTCTCCTATGTGTAGCTAGGCACGATTTCAGGGGCCATGGACCCAGGGGAGGACAAGGCAGATGCAGATCCCTGGCTTGGGAGAAGGGGGAGGAGGGTAAATTCACACCTGCTGGGTACAGTGCACGCTACTGGGGTGAAGGTCACACTTCCATGTATAACTTTGACTCAATCTGGACAAAAATAAATATGTAAACAAAACGTGTACCTTCTCATATTTTGAAATTTGAAACATGTAAAAATAAATAAATACATAAATTATCACTATTGAGAAAGAAAAGGAAAAGAAAAGAAAGACAAAAGAAAGTGTCTGTTGTTTAAGCAAAAAAAAAAAAAAAACCCTACCAAAAAAATCTCCCAAAAGTCCCTGCCCTGGGGTGGCGCCTGTGGCTCAGTGAGTAGGGCGTTGGCCCCACATATGGAGGGTGGTGGGTTCAAACCCAGCCCCGGCCAAACTGCAACAAAAAAAATAGCTGGGCGTTGTGGCGGGCGCCTGTGGTCCCAGCTGCTTGAGAGGCTGAGGCAAGAGAATCGCGTAAGCCCAA